>NW_022589711.1:25601035-25891028 GCF_004348235.1 Phoca vitulina | reverse complement strand
TTCCTTCCTTCCTTCCTTCCTTCCTTCCTTCCTTCCTTCCTTCCTTCCTTCCTTCCTTCCTTCCTTCCCTCCCTCCCTCCCTCCCTCCCTCCCTCCTTCCTTCATTTCTTATTGTTAAAGTGGAAGAACAAGAATTATCCTTCATAAATTTCTGAGCATTGGTTTAACCTCAAAGCTTTCTTGGCCATTTATAGGAAAATATGGTATGGAACCAACTAATCTTACTTTTTGGTACTACTAATACACTTAATCCAAGTGATAGGCATAAGGCCACATTTAAAAAAATTATCTCCTGCACATATATTAGTAGAATCACATTTCAAGTGTATCTCCCATAGATTTGAGTAACTATATTTATAAATGAATCACCACATTTATAAAGGACAGATGAGTATACAGAGCACAATCCTAGGCATGTTGTACATGAATGGAAAATAGTCTTTCCCTTAAATTTACAATGTTCTTGAGAAATCTAAACTGACGTGCAAAACCATGGAGAACATATGTTGCTGCCTGAAAGTAGAAATAATAAATGAGTACCCTACTAAATAAGTAGAAAAATGAGCAAAGTTATGCTCGATTGTGAAGACTTGAGGATAAAGTCCTTCACTGTTTTGCTCTGCTGAATATCTACTAGCACTGTATAGGTTGGTAAGAGTTCCAGACTGATGTTTACATGAAGTTGTGTTTATATGACATTTAGGAACCATTGGCATGTATCTCTTTGAAGTTTGTTGTAAGCAGCATAAATCAAATAAAGTTTTATTAAGTTATGGCAGCTTTCTACTTCTGGGACATTTTAAAAGCCCCACTTGCCTGTCTCAATATAGAACCTCTGGAAATCAGAGGGTGGTGAGTAGAATTACAGTACATATTAGGGTATTGTTTCAACTCTATTTAATCTCATCCTCAACCCCACTTCATATCAATGATTTGTCTTGTCATATCTTCTTAGAATGTTTTCAAGTACATTAATCTTTTGAAAAAAATTAGTTTCTGCTAATATAGTGCTTAATAACCTCTCTTAACCTTTGTCCCATTGTGATAAATCTTATGTCTTTCTTTAATGTTACTTGAAATTTTAAAATAAAATTTTGTGAGACAATAATAGCCATATATTCTTGTACTTGTTAACATTTCTTAGTCTCCTCTGCATTTAGGTTGGAGCCTTGTAAATATTCCAGACATATATATATATATATAGTTTCTGGGCCAGGGCAGTTAAGGACCAAGTGTCTCTACCATCTCTTTCTCTCTTTTATCTATGTAACTGGAAGTGAAGAAATGTAAGATGGTGGAGTTGCAACATTGAGGAGCCTGGACCCCTGAGTCACTGCTTGGCTAGCTATTTTCACATGAGTGAAATATAAACCACTGTAGTTAAGCTGCTGAGATTTCAGGATTTATTTGTTATTGAGGCATAACTGAGAATTACTTAAATAATGAATGCAATATGAATCAGAGACATGGGATAAAAGGCCACCTCACGTGCCTATTTTACAACCACTGAATGGGGTTTTGATTTAAATTAGTGAGTTTCTGAGAGGCATTTGAGGAGTACTTCCAAAGAATGAAGTATTTTCTGCCTGTGATGAAGATCTAAATTGCCTAAGGAATCCTTTCTCCACTAATTTTTTTAATATATTGTGGTTCTATAATAGTGATGAAGATTTAAATTGCCTAAGGAATCCTTTCTCCACTAATTTTTTTAATATATTGTGGTTCTATAATATTGATACCAAAAACTTCTGTTATTAAAAAGTAATTTTAACTAGGGCGCCTGGGTGGCTCAGTTGGTTAAGCGACTGCCTTCGGCTCAGGTCATGATCCTGGAGTCCCTGGATCGAGTCCCTCATCGGGCTCCCTGCTCGGCAGGGAGCCTGCTTCTCCCTCTGACCCTCCCCCTTCTCATGTGCTCTCTCTCTCATTCTCTCTGTCTCAAATAAATAAATAAAATCTTTAAAAAAAAAAAAAGTAATTTTAACTATTGTTTAAATAATTGAAGTTATTTTTTCCAAAGATTTGCTTTTCATACATTTTTTTCTGATTATAAAATGAACATATGCTCACTGTGGGAGAAAAATTTTAATAAATACACAAACTAAATAGAAAAATGCCCTGAATCCCTCATAATCTTAAATACCAAGATTTAAATATTAATATTGTTGGGTAATATTTCCTTTCAATCTTGTTACTTTATGTAAGTACATTCTTATTTTGAAGATTCGCAAGTATTATATTGTTTCTTCTTGGTTTTACATTTAATTATAACACAAGCTCAAGCTCTTCTCCACATTATTTAAATACTCCTTGTAAATTTTGTTTTAGGTTTTTTGTTTGTTTGTTTTTTGCATTTTAACTAGGGCTTCCTTGAAATAGATTAGCTTTTGGCTAAGACAATAACTTTGTGCAAATTTTCTTTTTTTTTATTAACATATAATGTATTATTTGTTTCATGGGTATAGGTCTGTGATTTATCAGTCTTACACAATTCACAGTCCTCACCATAGCACCCATTCCCTCCCACCCCCCTCCACTCCAGCAACCCTCAGTTTATTTCCTGAGATTAAGAGTCTTTTATGATTTGTCTTGAATCATATGAATCATATGAATTGCTTCTCTGCCCCATTCAGCAATTACTGTTGCCCATCACTCCTGGTGGGAGCCTGGGCATGGGAAAGGTCAGTTTGGGGCACTTGTGTTCCACTCCATAGTCCATCACCCAGTCACCCATTCCCTCCCACCCGCCTCCACTCCAGCAACCCTCAGTTTATTCCCTGAGATTAAGAGTCTTTTATGATTTGTCTCCCTCTCTGGTTTCATCTTGTTTCATTTTTCCCTCCCTTCCCCTATGATCCTCTGTGTTGTTTCTCAAATTCCTCATATCAGTGAGATCAAATGATACTTGTCTTTCTCTGATTGACTTATTTTGCTTAGCATAATACCCTCTAGATCCATCCACGTCATTGCAAATGGCAAGAGTTCATTCTTTGTGATGGCTGCATAATATTCCATTACACACACACATACACACACACCCCCCCCCCCCCACATCTTCTTTATCCATTCATCTGTTGATGGACATCTAGGCTCTTTCCATAGTTTGGCTATTGTTGACATTGCTGCTATAAATATTGGGGTGCATGTGCCCCTTCGGATCATTACATTTGTATCTTTGGGGTAAATACCCAATAGTGCAATTGCTGGGTCATAGGGTAGCTCTATTTTCAACTTTTTGAGGAAACTCCATACTGTTTTCCAGAGTGGCTGCACCAGCTTGCATTCCCACCAACAGTGTAGGAGGGTTCCCCTTTCTCCGTGTGTGAATTTTCAATCTGTTTATTTGTTGGATTGGTCCTGATAAGCCACATTGAATTTGTGAGAACAAATGTATGGAATTAAGACTGTGTGTGTGTGTGTACACACACACGCACACATGCACACACACACACCAAAGGGATTGATTTGTTTGAAAATTCTAGCTACATCTACTTTTAAAAAGTTGACTTTTATTTTAGAAATAGTAACTTGAAGAACAGTATGGGGTTATTATATATTTCAACTGAAGAAGCACTTACTGAGCACCAACTTACCAAAGTACTGTAATTGCTATAGATCAGAAGATGATCATTCCTGCTCTAAGAGAGCATATGCTCTAGATGAATTCTTAAATAAATGGGTTCTTGGCTGCATGTCTGTTGAACTTGAGGAAGTACTAGGCATTAACACCACTTAGGTAAATTACACAAGATGCACTTGTCTGAGTGATACAAAATGAAGTTAGTACAGTTAGACTACTCAGCAGAGATTCACAACATTTGCCAAAGAAGGCACAAATCTTGTCCTGTGACAGCACCAGTGAGCATACAACTGCAGATGGTGTTTGATTGTGTGAGGATCCACTGTACTGTCTGGGAGCATTACTCTCCCCTTTGTGTGACAACCTAATTTATAATGTTGAATTAGGCTACAGACCATCTCATCTGGACAAGGTCAGCTTCATGGCTGTGTGACCAGTGGAGCTGCACGGCACCTATACTCCAAAGGGGACTCTGTACTTGGAGTTTAATGCTCGGTTATTACCATCCCCAAATTCTTAATAATTTATCTTTGAATTTGTGTTGTATAAGTAAAGTCTGATAGCAGAATGGAACTTACACTGGGGGCTTGGAGCTTTGACCTCCCTGCCTTGCCTGCATCACCATAATGGGTTCTCAGCTACTTGCTTCTCTGCCCCATTCAGCAATTACTGTTGCCCATCACTCCTGGTGGGAGCCTGGGCATGGGAAAGGTCAGTTTGGGGCACTTGTGTTCCACTCAGTCCTAGGCAGGGACCAGGCACCAGTGACACCCCACAGGTATCTTTTTGTTCAAAGGAGAATAACATTAAGTAGCAAAATAATAACAACAAAGAACTACCATGACAGGTCAGTTGAGAGAATGCAGAAGGAGGGAAAAAGTTTTTATCCCTCCTTCCATCCCAGGCTAAAAAGATCTGATCCCAAATACTTGCCTGAATTCTATGAAGTAGAACCAGAACAAGGACCAGTAAAATTACCCACATGTCTCTGAAGGTCATCCAAACAGGCCCTTGGTCTAGCTCTTCGGTATTATCTAAGGGCATTAACAGGCCCTTAGTCTAGGATCTATTTGGCATTATCTAAAATTATTTGGTATGAAAAAATCTGTATTCATGTCTTTACTATTCTCTGTTGATCTGAAATTAAGATAATATTTCATAAGGACTGTAACATTTCAGTTTTGTCAGCAATCTTTATGACCATAGATGCGTAAGGAAAAAAACCCAACATATTTAAGCTAAAAAAATAGGGAAAATTAGGTATGAATTGTCATGAGGAAGTGATTTATGAGCCATATGCTTATTTTTAAACCAAATATGCTGTTTATTCATTTATTCATTTATTGAGTACCAACCAGATTATAGAATATAGTTAGAATCTGGAGATAGGATGGCAAGCAAAAACGATGTGGCTCCTGACTTCATAGAGCTCACAGACTAATGCTCAAGAATGGCATTCATAAAATAACTGCATGATTGAATGTGCAATTACAAACTGAGATAAATGCTCTGAAAGAAAGGAACAGCCTATAGGAGCAGATAAGAAAAGAACCTAACCTAGCTTTGGAAGTCAAGGAACACTTTTCTATAAAGGTTGAGGAAAGCTGAAGAATCAGTAGGTAACTGGGTGAACAGGGCTGGGGAGGGAAGACATTTGCAAAGGCACTAAAGTAGGGTGGGAGTGAGGGGAGCATGACCTGTTTGAAGAATTACAATGTCAATTGGCAGAGCTTAATTAGTGAGAGAGAGGAGAGTTGTGTGAAGTGAGCCTGAAGGAATAGACAGGGACCAGACCATGCTGAGGCTGGTAGACCATGCTAAAGACTTTGATCTGCAGCCTAGGAACAAAGAGAAAACATTGAAGGTGTTTAGGAATGAGGTTGGTAGAATTAGGATTTGTGCAAGATCAGATTTATGATTTGTTAAAGATGACTTTGCCTGCAATAGGGAAAAATATTTTGGAAGGAGTCTTAGGTGAATGCAGAAAGTCCTCTTAGGAGGCTTGTGCCATAGTTCAGGTAACAGGCAGCCTGGACTAGTGGGTGATAGCAGACACAGAGAGTCATATGGATTCAAGAGACATTTAGAGAACAAATCAATGATGAATTGAATATAGGAGGTATCAAAGACAATTTCAAGTTTTGTTGGCTTGCATATTTTGATTGTGAGTCTATTCATTGAGATAGGAAACAAAAAAAATCAGGTTCAGATATAAATATCATGAGATTGATTGAGATGCTCCAGGCATTCAAGTGTAAGTGTTGAGGAGATATTTGTACATATGAGTGAGCTTTTACAGTATTGGGCTTATAAATGGGTAATTGAAACCTGGTAGATGATTATGTTCCTGCAAGGAGGACAGAAAGAGAGCTGTATCTTGAAAACAAGGGAAAGAAAGTGTTTCAAGAATGAAGGAACTGATTCAAGATATTGAATGTAGCCTAACAGACGAAATAAGAAGAGCACTGAAACATCACAGTCTTTACTTTAGCAAGAGCTTCTTGCACAGAGTGATGGAAAAAAATTGGAAAAGTTGGAAGTATGAAAATGAAGATCACTTGAAGCATCTCTGAATATGTGTGACCATTATAGAGAGAAGAAAGAATACAATAGCTGGAGGGGGATAAGCATGGTAGAGTTTTAAACTGAAGCAGCTTAGTTTGATGAAGCAAATGGGGAGGTTTTGATACTATCACTGAGAAACAAAAATATATCTGTTTATAATTTATGCATAGGGCCCATTGGTTTCCTTTGCAAATGTACCTTTCCTTCAAACTTTAGATTGTAACTTGAGATCTTTCCCCTAGTAAGCATTCTTTTAATACTAACTCCACGACACTTGTAATTGCATACCTTCTCTCTGGAGATCCAAGGTGAATGATGCACAAAGTTTCATTTACAAATAAGCAAAATGTGAATATTGCCAAATTGTTTTCATAACAATGCTGTCTGATGTAATTCCCAAAGGTCACATTGCTGAGTTTGAAGAAAAATTGGCTTTAAGCTTTTTGTGATTGCATGTATTCTTTCTTCCAAATGACATGTTTTTGGAGTAGGTCACAATGGATGAGTAAGATTTAGAATAGAATAGAGTTGGCAGAACGTTTTTTTACATGTGTTCTGTAGTTAAAATAATAAATAGCAGTATTTTTTTCCAATTATGTTGGTAAAGAGGCAATTATAAATAGGAAAGCCACGGATCAGCTTTCAATTTCCATGTGCCTATTTTGAGTATTATCTGTGAATGCCACAGGCACCTTTGTACTTTCTTCTCTTTTTATTATAATTGATGAGTCTGTGTTTATAATTGTGAACACATTTTGGTGAACTTTCTCATTCCTTGGACCCCATTACACAATGATATTTTTCTCTCTTTTTCCCCTCGCTGCACCTTCTCTGCAGGTGCTCCAAGTTTAACTGGGATGATTTGAAATTTTTTTTCTTTCTTTTTGTTTTCAAACTTTTGTTGGTATCAGTTCACTTCTTAGATTTATGTAAATGCCTCTCAAGTTCATATTTTACCTCAGATTATATTCACTTACTTGACTGTGTATTTCCCAGTGTCCTTATCCTCCTCCCTCAGACCAGTTACCAATTTCCTGTCTTGGGTTTTTCTTTTCCCCCCTGTGAGATCACTTTCCCAATTATTATTATTATTTAATTTTTTTATAAGATTTTATTTATTTGTGAGAGAGAGAGAGCACAAGCAGGGGAAGCAGCAGGCAGAGGGAGAAGCAGACTCCCCGCTGAGCAAGAAGCCCAACGTGGGACTCGATCCCAGGACCCTGGGATCATGACCTGAGCCGAAGGCAGACGCTTAACCGACTGAGCCACCCAGGCGTCCCCACTTTCCCAATTATTTGGGCTCAAACAAGGTCAGCCTTCATTCCTTTTCCTTTGCCACCAATCCAATGAGTTGTAAAGTTCCTAATCAACTCCTTTTAAAGAAACTAATTCAAGTACGTGGCATCACATCAATAGAGAACAACTTCTGAGAAGCAATAGTTTTCTGCTTCTCCCTTTCCCACCTGCACTTCCATTCTCAGAGGAAATACACTTTAACTGTATTTTGTTCTCCTGGTGGTCACTTCAAAAATTGTAGATAATGTACTTATACTTGAATTTATTTATTGATCTAGCAACTTCATGTCTACTGACTCCCAATATAAAAGATGAATCCTTTGATTCTTTACCCTTCCTCTTCTGATGTTCTGATATTTATATTTGTAACTTTAATTCTTTTATTTTTGTTTCTTTAACCTATCTAAGCATGTTTTTTGTCCTTTAACTCTTTATATTATTTCTTGATCTCCTCTTTGTAAAATGAGAATATCCCTTCCCTCTGTCTTTATTATAGTCTTCAGTTACTTTTGATCTGCAACCACTTCCAAGTTTTCTGTGTTTATCTCTAAAAGTTTATAATCAATAAATATTGCCTACATTATTATAACCTTACTATATATATATATATATATATATATATATATATATCTCCAGAGGTTGGCCCCCATTGCATTTCTTTCTCCCTAGATTCAATGTCATTATCCCCAGGCCCTGGAAAACCATGTGCTTTGTTTTCAGGTCTTTTCAATTCTGTTTTTTTTTTGTTCGTTTGTTAAGGAGAAATAATCATTAAGTTAGGAAGTATTTCCTCTGTTTTTTTTTTTTTTTCCTCTGAAAGAGATTATAGAGAACTGATATAATTTCTTCCTTAAATATTTATTAGAATTTACCAGTGAGCCCATCTCGGCCTGATGTTTTCTGTTTTGGGAAGTTATTAATTATTGATTCAATTTCTTTAATTTAATTTCATTGTTTTCTAAGAGCAGACATTATATCATTTTTATTCTTCTAAATTAGTTAAGGTATATTTCATGACCCAGAATTCTTGGTGAATGTTCCATATGAGACTGACAAGAATGTGTATTCTGCTCCTGTTGACTGGATCTAGATGATTGATGATGTGTTGAGTTCAACTATGTCCTTACTGATTTATTTTTGCCTGCTGGATCTATCCATTTCTGATGGAGAGGTGTTGAAGTCTCCAACTAGAATAGTGGATTCATCTATTTCTCTTTGAAGTTCTATGAGTTTTTGCCTCATGTAGTTTGACATTCTGTTGTTAGGCTTATCATTTTAAGAATTACATATTTTTAGAGAATTGACCCTTTCATCATTATGTAATGCCCCTCTATCCCTGATAAATTTTCTTGTTTTAAAGTCTGCTCTGCCTGAAATTAATATAGTTTTGCTTTCTCTTGATTGGTGTTAGCATGGTGTATTTTTCTCCATCTGTTTACTTTTAATCTATATGTGTCTTTATATTTAAAGGAGTTCTTTTTTGTAGACAGTATATAGTTGGGTCTTGTTTTTTGATCCACTGTGACGATCTCTATCTTCAAATTGATTTATTTAGGCCATTGATGTTCAAAGTGATTATATGTATTTGGATTGATATGTACCATATTAGCTAGCTCTTTGAATTACTTTATTGCTCTTGCTCTTTATTCTCATTTTTGTCTTCCACTCTTTTTCTGCCTTTTGTTATTTTTACTGAACATTTTATAAAATTCCATTTTCTCTCCTTTCTTAGTATATCAGTACATTTCTTTTTCTTTCTTTCTTTCTTTCTTTCTTCTCTTTCTTTCTTTCTTTTCTTTCTTTCTCTTCCCTTTCTTTTTTAGTAGTTGCCCTAGAGTTTGCAATAAACATTTACAATTAATCCAAGTCTCAAATAACACTCTATTGCTTCATTGATAGTGTATTTTATAATAACAAAATAATCCTAATTCCTCCCTCCCATCCCTTGTATCATTGCTGCCATTCATTTCACTCGTTTATAAGCAGACATACAATATATACATTGAAACATTGTTGCTATTATTTTTTTGAGGAAACTATTATCTGTTAGATAAATTAAGAATAAGAATTTTTATTTTACTTTCATTTATTCCTTCTCTGATGCTCTTCCTTTTTTACGTGGACCTGAATTTCTGACATACAATTTTCTTTCTCTCCAAAGAAATTTTTATTAAAACATTTCTTGTAAGGCAGGCCCACTACCAACAAATGACCTTATATTTTGTTTAAGAAAGTCTTTATTTATACTTCATTTTTGAAGGATAATTTCACAAAGTACAGAATTCTAGATTGGTTGTTCTTTTCTCTCAACACTTTAAATATTTCTCTTTTCTTGCTTGCATGGTTTCTGGGAAGTTGGATATAATCCTTATCTTTGTTTTTCTATAGGTAAGGCTTTTTTTTCCTCTGAATTTTTTCAGAACTTTTTCATCTTCGATTTTCTGTTGTTTGAATATGATATGCTTGCGTATATTTTGTTTTGTTTTTGCCTTTTGGCATTTGTCCTTCTTGTAGTTTTCTAATCGTCTTGGATCCGTGGTTTGATGTCTGACATTAATTTGGGGGAAATTCTCAGTCATTCTGTTTCAAATATTTCTTTCATTTCTTTCTCCTTTCTTTTTCTGGTATTCCCATTATGCATACGTACACCTTTTGTAGTTGCACCATAGTCCTTGGATATTCTGTTCTGATTTTTTTCAGTCTTTGTTTTCTTTGCCTTTTAGTTTTGGAGGTTTCTGTTGGTATATGTTCAAGCTCAGAGATTCTTTTCTCAGCCATGTCCAGTCTACTAATGAGGCCATCAAATACATTCTTTATTTCTGTTACAGTGTTTTTGATCTTTAGCATTTCTTTTGGTTCCTTCTTAAAATTCCATGTCTCTGCTTACATTACTCATCTTGCATACTATTTTATCTATTAGAGTCCTTAGCATAGTAATTGTAGTTGTTTTAAATTCCTGGTTTGATAATTCCAACATCTTGCAAACCATGTCTATTTCTAATGTTGGCTCTGTCTCTTCAAACTGTATTTTTAGCCAGACATGATGTACCAGGCAAAAGGATTTGCTGTAAATAGGCTTTTAGTAATAAGGTATGGGGTCAGGGGAGTCATTCTATAGTCCTATGATTAGATCTCAGTCTTTTATAGAGACTGTGCCTCTGGAATGTGAACTTTACAAATGTGTCTCTCTCTTTTCTCCCTACCTTAGGTAGAACAGGATGGCTTGAGTAGTCTGGCAATGGGTATTTCCCTTCTCCCATTATTATTTAACCTTTATTAAATAAACGTTATTTAAATTCCAGTTAGTTAATATACCGTGTAATATTAGTTTCCGGTGTAGAATATAGTGATTCAACACTTCCATACAACACCTGGTGGTCATCACAACATGTGTACTCCTTAATCCCCATCACCCATTTAACCCATCCCCCCACCCACCTTTCCTCTGGTAACCATCAGTTTGTTCTCTATAGTTAAGAGTCTGTTTTTCTGGTTTGCCTCTCTCTTTTTCTCTTTGCTCACTTGTTTTGTTTCTTAAATTCCACATATGAGTGAAATCATATGGTATTTGTCTTTTTCTGACTGACTTATTTCACTTAGATTAATACTTACTAGTTCCATCCACATAGTTGCAAAGGGCAAGATTTCATCCTTTTTGAAGGCTGAGTAATATTTCATTATGTATATATTCTTATATAAATACCACATCTTCTTTATCCATTCAACAATTGATGAACACTTGGGTTGCTTCCATAATTTGGCTATTGTAGATAATGCTGCTATAAACATTGAAGTGCATGTATCTCTTTGATTTAGTATTTTTGTATTTTTTAGGTAAATACCTAGTGCTATTGCTGGATCATAGGGTAGTTCTATTTTTAACTTTTTGAGGAAAGTCCATACTGTTTTTCAGAGTGGCTGCACCAGTTTACATTCCCACCAACCATGCAGAAGTGTTCCCCTTTCTCTCCATTCTCACCAACAGCTGTTGTTTCTTATGTTGTTAATTTTAGTTATTCTGACAGGTGTGAGGTGATATCTCATTGTAGTTTTGATCTGCATTTCCCTGATGATCACTGATGTTGAGCATCTCTTCATGTGTCTGTTGGCCATCTGTATGTCTTCTTTGGAAAAATGTCTATTCATTTCTTCTGCCCATTATTTAATTGGATTATTTGTTTTTTGGTGTTGATTTTGATAAGTTCTTTATAGATTTTTGGATACTAACCCGTTATCAGATATGTCATTTGCAAGTATCTTTTGCCATCCCATAGTTTGCCTCCTCATTTTGTTGATTGTTTCCTTTGCTGTGAATAAGCTTTTTGTTTTGATCAAGTCCCAGTACTTTATTTTCACTTTGGTTTCCCTTGCCTCAGGAGACTTATCTAAAAGGAAGTTGCTATAGCTGATCTCAAAAAGGTTACTACCAGTGTTTTCCTCTAGGATTTTGATGGTTTCCTGTCTCACATTTACATCTTTCATCCATTTTGAATTTATTTTTGTGTATGGTGTAAGAAAGTGGTCCCGTTTCATTCTTCTGCATGTTGCTGTCCAGTTTTTCCAACACCACTTGTTGAAGAGACTGTCTTCCCCATTGGATATTCTTTCCTGCTTTATTGAAGATTAATTGACCATATAGCTGTGGATTCATTTCTGGGTTTTCTATTCTGTTCTATTGATCTATGTGTCTGTTTTTGCACCAGTACCACATTGTCTTGATGACTATAGCTTTCTAATATAGCTTGAAGTCTGGAATCATGATGCCTCCAGCTTTGCTTTTCTTTTTCAAGATTGCTTTGGCTATTCGGGGTCTTTTGTGGTTCCATAGAGATTTTCGGGTTGCTTGTTCTAGCTCTGTGAAAAATGCTGGTGGTGTTTTGATAGGGATTGCATTAAATGTGTAGATTGCTTTGGGTAGTATAGACATTTTAAAAATATTTGTTCTTCTGATCCATGAGTATGGAATCTCTTTCCATTTCTTTGTGTCATCTTCAATTTCTTTCATAAGTGTTTCATAGTTTTCAGAGTACAGATATTTTACCTCTTTGGTTAGGTTTATTCTTAGGTATCTTATGGTTTTTGGTGCAATTGTAAATGGGATTGATTCCTTAATTTTCTTCCTGTCTCTTCATTATCAGTGTAAAGAGATGCAACAGATTTCTCTACATTGATTTATAGCCTGTGACTTTGCTGAATTCATGTATCAGTTCTAGCAATTTTTTGGTGGAGTCTTTTGGGTTTTCTAGATAGAATATCATGTTGTCTGCAAATAGTGAAACTTTGACTTCTTCCTTGTTGATTTGGATGCCTTTTGTTTCTTTGTGTTGTCTGATGGCTGTGTCTAGGACTTCCAGTACTATGTTAAGTAACAGTGGTGAGAGTGGACATCCCTGTTGTGTTCCTGACCATAGGGGAAAGGCTCTCAGTTTTTCCCCATTGAGGATGATATTAGCTGTGGGTTTTTCATATATGGCCTTTATGATGTTGAAGTATGTTCCTTGTAAATCTACTTTGTTGAGGGTTTTTATCATGAATCAATGTTGTACTTTGTCAAATGCATTTTCTGCATCTGTTGAAATGATCATATGGTTCATATCCTTTCTTTTATTAATGTGGCATATCACATTGATTGATTAGTGAATATTGAACCACACTTGCAACCCAGGAATAAACCCCACTTGATCATGGTGAATGATTTTTTTAAATGTATTGTTGGGTTTGGTTTGCTAGTATTTTATTGAGAATTTTTGCTTCCATGTTCATCAGGGATATGGTCTGTAATTCTCTCTTTTAGTGTGGTCTTTATCTGGTTTTGGTAGCAAGGTAATGCTGGCCTCAGAGTGAATTTGGAAGTTTTCTTTCCTTTTCTGTGTTTTGGAACAGTTTGAAAAGAATAGGTATTAACTCTTCTTTAAATGTTTGGTAGAATTCCCCTGGGAAGCCATCTGGCCCTGGACTTTTGTTTGTTGAGAGTTTTTGATTACTGATTCAATTTCTTTGCTAGTTATCAGTCTGTTCAAGTTTTCTATTTCTTCCTGTTTCAGTTTTGATAGTTTATATGTGTCTATAAATTTATCCATTTCTTCCAGGTTGTCCAATTGGTTGGCATATAGTTTTCCAGAATATTCTCTTATAACTGTGTTTATGGGTGTGGGTTGTTATTTCTCCTCTCTCCTTTGTGATTTTATTTATTTGGGTCCTTTCTCTTTTTGGTAAATCTGGCTAGAGGCTTATCTTTTTTTTTTTTTTTTTTTAAGAGAGGGAGAGGAGGGGTAGGGACGGGCAGAGAGAGAGGAGAGAGAGAATCTTAAGTATGGTCCATGCCCAGTGTGAAGCCCAATGTGGGTCCATCTCATAACTGTAGGATCATGACCTGAGCCAAAATCAAGAGTCAGACACTTAACCCACCAAACCACCCAGGTGCCTCTAGAGGTGTATCAATTTTATTAATTTTTTCAAAGAACCACCTGCTGGTTTCATTAATGTTCCATTGTTTTTAAATTTCTGTATCATTTATTTCTGCTCTAATCTTTATCATTTCCTTCTTTCTGCTGGCTATAGGCTTCATTTCTTGTTCTTTTTCTACCTCCTTCAGGAGTAAGGCTAGGTTGTATATTTGAGATTTTTCTTGCTTCTTGAGGCAGGCCTGTATTGCTATATACTTCCCTCTTAGGACCCCTTTTGCTGCTCCCAAAGGTTTGGGACGGTTGTGTTTTCATTTGCTTCCATGTATTTTTTTTTTTTAATTTCTTCTTTGATTTCCTGGTTGACCAATTCATTCTTTAGTGGGATGCTGTTTAACCTCCATGTATTTGTGGTCTTTCCAATTTTTTTCTTGTGGTTGATTTCTAGTTCATAGCGTTGTGGTCAGAAAAGGTTCATGGTATGACTTCAATCTTTTTTGTATTTGTTGAGGCCTGTTTTGTGACCTAATATGTGATCTCTTCTGGAGAATGTCCCATGTGCATTTGAGAAGAATGTGTATCCTGCTGTTTTAGGATGGAATGTTCTGAATATATCTATTAAGTCCATCTGGTCCCATGTGTCATTCAAAACCATTGTTTCCTTGTTTATTTTCTATTTAGATGATCTGTCCATTGATGAAGTGGGGTCTTAAAGTCCTAATATTATTGTGTTATTATCAACTAATTCCTTCATATTTGTTATTTTTTTTAAAAATATATATTTGGGTGCTCCCACTTTGGGTGCATAAATATTTATAATTGTTATATCTTTTTGTTGGATTGTCCCCTTTATGATTACATAATGCCTTTCTTTGTCTCTTATTACAGTCTTTGTTTTAAAGTCTACTTTGTCTGATATAAGTATTACTACTCTGGCTTTCTTTTGACATCCAGTTGCATGATAAAATTTCTCCATCCCCTCACTTTCAGTCTGAAGATGTCTTTAGGTCTAAAATAAGTCTCTTGTGGGCAGCATATAGATAGTTCTTATTTTTTTTTAATCTGTTCTGACACCCTATGTCATTTGATTAGTTCATTTACATTCAAAGTAATTATTGATAGATATATATTTGTTGCCATTTTATTACTTGTTTTGTTGTTCCTGGAGATTTTCTTTGATCCTATCTTGTCTTTGTGACTTTTGGTCTCTCCTTTGTACTCCAAGAGCCCCCTTTAATATTTCTTGTAGGGCTGGCTTAGTGGTCAGAAACTCCTTTAGTTTTTGTTTGGGAAACTCTCTCTCCTTCTATTCTGAATGAGAGTCTTTCCAGATAGAGTATTCTTGGCTGCAGATATTTCACATTCAGTACGTTGAATATAGCATGCCACTTCCTTCTGACTTGGCAAGTTTATGTTGAGAAATATCCAGCTGGCCTTATGGGTTCTCCCTTGTAAGTTAAGAACTACTCTTGTCTTGCTGCCTTTAAGATTTTTTCTTTATCACTATATTTTGCAATATGCTTAATGTAATTACAATATGTCTTGATATTGGCCTGCTTTTGTTGATTTTGATGGGAGTTCTCTGGAGGGCAGACCTTGTTAAGAAGAACAGAGTATTCTGGCATATATTTACTGTAAGAACCTGGTCAATGTCTAGAGTTAAAACTCATAAAAGTATGACCCTATGACTGGCTCCTCTTGGAATTTTTTTACTCTCAAATTTGTCCACTCTGAGCTTCCAGCAGTTCATCATTCCAGCACTTCATTACAGTTCTGATTTTCTAACCCCAGTAATGGTTCCTGTAGAGATTTCAGCTTGTGTCTGCTCCAGTAAGTTGTGATTTTCTGAATTCATTTATTGATCTCTGTAATTTTTTGGCGGGAAGCAGTTTGCTCTGCATCCTCAGTTCTCTTGTGGATCTAAGAAGCATAGTTGATTTTTCAAATTGTTCTGTTATTTATTTATTTATTTATTATTATTATGTTATGTTAATCACCATACATTACATCATTAGTTTTTGATGTAGTGTTCCATGATTCATTGTTTGAGTATAACACCCAGTGCTCCATGCAGTATGTGCCCTCTTTAATACCCATCACCAGGCTAACCCATCCCCCCACCCTCTCCCCTCTAGAACCCTCAGTTTGTTTCTCAGAGTCCATAGTCTCTCATGGTTCGTCTCCCCCTCTGATTTCCCCCTTTTCATTCTACCCTTCCTGCTATCTTCTTCTTCTTCTTCTTTTTTTTTTTTAACATATAATGTATCATTTGTTTCAGAGGTATAGGTCTGTGATTCAGCAGTCTTACACAAATTGTTCTGCTTTTTACTTGTTAGATGGAGTGGTGACTTCCAAGCTCCTTACATACTGAACTGAAAAACAGAAATCTTGAATTCTTTCTTCTTTTACTTTACCAATTGCTTAACATAATTTCCCATTTCAGGTTTCTGTATATTTAGAATGTAACCTTTTTTGGGGGAGGGAGTCTTTTGATATTTTTATCACACCAAAAAGAAACCCCGTTAACAGTCATTCCACATTGCTCTCTACTTCAGACCCTGAATTAATCGCTTTGTTTTGGATTTATCTATTTTTGAACTTTTCATATAAATAGAATCATACAATATGTATGCTTTTGTGTTTGGATTCTTTGACTTAGCATTATCTTTCACACATGCTGTAACATGTTCATCCATGTTGTAGCATGTATCACTCATTTTTTTGTGCTAAATAATATTCCATCATATAGATGGAATACCATATTTAGTTATGTTCATAGGTTTATGGAAATTTGGTTTGTTTTTTAGCTATTTGAATATTGCTGCTATAAATATTTGTACAAGTTTTGGTGTGTATATAGGTTTTAGTTTCTTTTGGGTATGTACCCAGGAATGGAATTGCTGAGAATATAATAACTCTATTTTTAAACTTTGAATAATGGTAAATGTTTTCCAAAACAGCTGCATCATTTTACATTCCCACCAGCAATGTATGAAGGTTCCAATTTCTTTGCATCCTCACCAATACTTGTTATTTTCTCTCTTTTCAGTTATAGCCATCCTATTGGGTGTAAAGTAATATCTTATTGTGTAAGAATTTCTGTAAAAACCAGTGAAATTGAACATTTTTTTAACTTATTTGGACATTTTTTTAAATTTTTATTTTATTTGTTTTAAAGATTTTATTTATTTATTTGAGAGAGAGCAAGACATTGAGAGAGTGAGCACGAAGCAGAGGGAGAAGCAGCCTCTCTGCTGAGCAAGGAGCCCGATGTGGGACTCGATCCCAGGACTCTGGGATCATGACCTGAGCTGAAGGCAGATGCTTAACCGACTGAGCCTCCCAGGTGCCCTATTCAGACATTTTTAGATCTTAGAAGAAATATCTATTTAGATTCTTTGTCCATTTTTTTAAATGGGTTGTCTTAATGATGAATTTTAAGAGTTTTTTTTTAAACATATTCTAGAAAAAAATATATTCTGGATATTAGACTCTTATCAGATATGTGATTTTCTCTTTTGTGGGTTGTCTTTTCACTTTCTTGATAATGTCTTTTGAAGAGCAAATTGTCTAATTTTAGTGAAGTCCAATTTATCCATTTTTTCCATTTTTCTTGTGATTTTGGTGTCATATCTATGGAACCATTGTCTAATCCAAGGTCACAGAAATTACCCATGTTTTTGTCTAAAGTTTTATAATTTTATTTCTTTTAGGCCTTTGATTCATTTTTATTAATTTTGGCATATGGTGTGAGATACATATTCAACTTCATTCCTTTGCATGTGGGCCTTCAATTGTCACCCTGGGTGAGCTCTGAGAGAGGTGAAATAAAGACATCTTATGAGTGGGGTCTTAAAAGGGATTACCAGACAGGTCAAACAATGACAATTCTTGGCTTCCACGCTGCTGGTTTTTACCATGATCATAGGTTGCTCGTTTTCAAAGCTACTACAGAGCTGAAGAGCAGAGAATGGGAATAGGGCAGATTAAAATGCCACAAAACTCACTGTACTTACTGAGATCCAGTTATTTGTCTTGAACAGGTGCTCCCTGGATTACTGCAATCCTTTGGTTAATTGCCAGAGTTCTAAAAAGTTATTCTGGCAAGTTTTACCAGTGTTCTCATTGCTTTTATGGAGAAGAGGTTTTTCAAATGTTCTTACTCTGCCATTTTCACTGGTATTACTCTTGAACTATTACTATTTTTTATCACTTTCTCAGTATTTTCTAATTTCTCAGTCATATTTGTTTTATTGAGTCACCCACCAAACCCTTCACCCAGATCAGACACTTGTGCTCCTTATCCAACTTTTTTACATTCTCCCTGGGTCTACAGCATGACTTTTATCCTAGAATATTCTGGACTAGATTCACTGTTTTCTAGATAGAGTGCCTTGTTCTATCTTACTTTGTCCTTTGTTTTTCTGGAAAACATTTTCAAGAAATTTACTGAGAAAATGATATGGGAGAAGAGAATAGGTATGTATTCTTGCATTTTTGAAATGTCTTGTTCTTGCCTTTACTTTTTTTTAAATTGAAGAATAATTGACAATAATATTGTATTAGTTTCAGGTGTACAACATAGTGATCATAGTGACTCACTATTTATATACATTATGAAATGATCACTACAATAAGGCTACTTAACAATTGTTACAATATTATTGGTTATATTTCCTATGCTGTAGTTTACCTTGTGTCTTATTTATTTTATAACTGGAAGATTGTACCTCTCAATCCCCTTCACCTATTTCACTCATCCCTTCACTCCCCTCCCCTGTGGCAACCACCAGTTTATTTTTCATATTTATGAGTCTGTTTCTGTTTTTTGGATTCCACATATAAGTGAAATCATATGGTATTTGTCTTTCTCTGTCTGACCTTCTCACTTTGCCTAATGTCCTCTAGGTCCATCCATGTTATCACAGATGGCAAGACTTCATTCTTTTCAATGGCTGAATAACATTTCATTGCATATATATATATAAACACACAAACATATATACATACACACACACATATATCACATCTTTATATATCACATCTATAAATGTGATATATCTATATATCACATCTTTTCTAGAAATATATTCATCTATTGATGGACATTGAGGTTGCTTCCATATCTTGGCTATTGTAAGTAATGCTACAATGAACACAGGAATGCATGTGTCTTTTTGAATTAATGTTTTCATTTTCTTTGCATAAATACCTAGAAGTGGAATTGCTAGATTGTATGGTAGTGCCATTTTTAACTTTTTGAGACAACTCCATGCTGTTTTCTGCAGTGGTTATAACACTTTACCTTCCCTTCAACAGTGCACGAGGGTTCCCTTTTTTCCATATCCTTGCCAATACTTGTATCTTGATTTTTTAAATAATAGCCACTTTAACATGTGTGAGGTGATACCTTATTGTGGTTTTGGTTTGCATTTCTCTGATACTTAATGATGTTGAGCACCTTTTCATGTGCTTGTTGGCCATCTATATGTTTTCTTTGCAAGAATGACTATTAAGATCTTCTCTCCATTTTTAAATTGGATTGTTTGGGGTTGGGTTTTGTTTTTGCTATCGAGTTGTATACATTCTTTAAATATTTTGGATCTTAGCCTCTTATCAGATAGAAGATTTGCAAATATCTTCTCCCATTCAGTATGTTGCCTTTTCATTGTGTTGATGTTTCCTTCACTGTGCAAAGGCATTTTAGTTGGATATAGTCCCATATATATGTTTTTGCTTTTATTGTCTTTGCCTAAGGAGACAGATCTAGAAACATATTGCGAAGGCCAATGTCAAAGAGCTTACTGCCAATGTTTTCTTCTAGGAGTTTTATGGTTTCAGGTCTCACATTTAAGTCTTTAATCCATTTTGAATTTATTTTTGTGTACAGTGTTCTGAGAAAGTGGTCGTTTCATTCTTTTGTATATAGCTGTTCAGTTTTCCCAACACTATTTATTGAAGAGACTGTCTTTTCCTCATTATATATTCTTGCCTCCTTTGTTGTAGATTAATTGACCACATAATTGTGGGTTTATTTCTGGGCTCTCTATCTTGTTTTGTTGATCTCTATGTCTATTTTTGTGCCAGAACCATACCATTTTGTAGTATATCTTGAAATGTGGATTGTGGTATCTCCAGCTTTGTTCTTCTTTCTCAAGATTGTTTTAGCTATTCAAGGTCTTTTGTGGTTCCATACACATTTTAAGGTTATTTGTTCTAGTTATATGAAACATTCTATTGGTATTTTGATAGATATTGCCTTGAATCTGTAGACTGCTTTGGGTAGTATGGACATTTTAACAATATTAATTTTTCCAATCCATAAGCACATATCTTTCCATTTATTTGTCTTTAATTTCTTTCATCAGTGTCTTATAGTTTTCAAAATACAGATCTTTTAACTACTTGGTTAAATTTATTCCTAGGTATTTTATTCTTTTTGATGCAATTATAAGTAGAATTCTTTTCTTAATTACTCTTTCTGATAGTTTATTATTAGTGTATAGAAACAACAAGTTTCTGTATATTATTTTTGTATCTTGCAACTTTATTGAATTCATTAGTTGTAATTTTTTTGTGGGTTTTTGTTTTTGTTTTTTGGTGAAGGCTTTAGGGGTTTTTACCTTTCACTCTTGATTGATGGTTTGGTTAGCTATTGACTTTTAGGTTTCAAACTTTCCCTCAGAGTTTTGAGGGCATTGATCTTTTATTTTTTATCTGTTATCTATTGCCAAAGTATCTTAAAGTATCTTAAATGTAGTAGCTTAAACAAATCCAACCATTTATTGTTGCTCCCAATTCTGTGAGTTGTCTGGGCACTCGTTAGGGCCCCAGATGAGTCTGTGGTCAGCTGAGAGCAGTAATGCAGCTGCTGATTTTAACTGGGATCACATATATTTGGAAATTAGCTAGCTGTAGGCTGATCTAGGATGACTTCATGTAGAATGACTCAGCTGTTTTCCAGGTTGCTCTCTTATCCTCCCAGTAGGGTAGCCTGAATCTGTTCTCAGAGTAATGGCAGGGATCCCAGGGAAAGACTGGAAGAAAGACTGGAAATACACAAGCTCCTTTTCAGATCTCTTTTACTAACACACACTGGTCAAAGCAAGTCATATTGCTGAACTCAGAGTCAGATGAGAGAAGACAACAAAGTTACAAGGCAAAGGGTTCAATACAGTGAGATCATTATTTTGGGTCATTAATACACTTGATTTACCAGTGTTCTGTAATGTTGCTGATGAGAAGTCTGTGCCAGTCTAATTCTTATTCCTTTTGTTTAGGATTTACTCTTTATCCTTGGCCTGAAATTTCATAATGGTGTAACTAAAGTATATATTTTTATATTTTTAGGAAATAATTTTAATGTATAGTTGGTGGATCTTTCAATCTGAGGATTTGTCCTTAAACCCTGAAATTATCCCCTTTGATAAATTTTTCTTGCCATTTTCTTTTTACTCTTTCAGGTTTCTGTTAATTGAATCTTCTGGATCAGTTCTCCATTTTTCTTATTTTTAATATAATCCATGTCTGCTTATTCTGGGAGATTACTAAATTTATTTTCCAGTCATCCTATTAAACATTTATTTTATTTAGCTATTAAAAAATTCCTAAAAGCTCTTTCTTATTATCTTCTTTTTTCATTGCTTTCTGTTTTAGCATTATGGTTGTAATTTCTAACTCTGAGTAAGTTATAAATTTTCTTTTGTCTCTTAAAAATTTTTCTTCTACACCTTGCTATTTGTTTCCACCAAGGTCTTTTGTTACTTATTTTTATTTATTTATTTTTTGGGAGGAAGGGATCTTTTTCTTGGGTAATGTTGGTTCTCCTCATACGTATAGACCTGGTAGTCCTAGGTTGTTCATTTATATTCATGATTAAAGTATAAGATAACTGGCATGTACCTTCTTTATTATTTTATGAATGACTTTATTTTCTAGTTAAGTGTCTTTCCTGAAGGAAAATTCTTACCATGAGTCTATGCGGAGTGACTAGTTTTCCTGAACAGCCTTGCTTAAAATCAGAGGATAGGGTAAGGATAGTGCTATAGGATGGAATAGCCCCTACTCAAGCACATAGTAAACTTATCATCCCTAGTGCACATTTGGGCACTTTACTGCTTTGTATAGTTGAATCTTCCTGTCTGTTAAATCTCTAACTTGATTCCATGGTAGGAACTCTATTATACACATAATTTACCTCATAAAATCCTACTTTGCACAAGAGAGTTGCTTAATAACATTGATTAACCTGTTTTCAGAAGACTTTATTATTTGAGCAAGTTTCCTTTTTCTGCTGTAAAATGTTACTTATCTTAGTTGGTTAATAATAAAAATGTTACTTATCTTACTTGAACTACCGTGTCTCCCCCATAACACAGGGATGCTTGCCTTGCTCTGCCCCATCTAATGGCTTTAAGACCAAAGTGTTTGGGAAGAAATCAGAGTAGGGAAGTATAGAAATCTTGAACTTTACTTATAAGCATTGAGGTTGGTTGTGCTATTGGTGAGTTAATTCTGAAATTGTTTTATGCACATTGTGTGAGAGAGGATATGAGTAAAAATTATTAATGTTGGGAATGAGGGTTCTCACTGTAGAAAAAGGGAAAAACAAATAGGGAATGGGGAATGTGAGGAAGAATCTTGTGTTAACAGGTTTGAATTGGAAATATAAGTACTAACTAATCAGTATGAATTTGTGATGCTTTTAAAAAATATTTCTTAATTCTGTTCAATAGAAAGGTATAGAAGCAATGACACCACAGTTAACAATGGGCTTATCTAGTGCCCAGATCTTGCATTCTGATTCCTTCTTTGGAGAAATGCCTGATTACAATCCTGGGGAAGGCGGGCACAGGAGAGCCTCTAACACCTTGTGCCAGCAAGCAAAAAAGGTGTGTGCCCAGTGACAGGTGGAACCTCCAAAGTGTGAGAGCTGCTTGAAGGGGCTCCCATTGGACTTAAACTATTTTTTATCTTACTATTATTTAGACGTGTTATATTTGCACATATTTACCAACTCCTTGTACCTGTGGCTCTTGTACGCCTATATAAGCAAAACAAATTTACAAATAAATAATAAAATAAATACAATTCAAATGAACTGTTTTAATTTTGTTGCAACTAAATTACCTTTTTAAAAGGTGTGATGTAGTTCGTATATTAGAAATTCAATTCTGCAAATGCAGAGAATGTCTGTGTATGTTGTATAGAGTATCATTAATCATTTCAAGGCTTTGTTGGCTAGCTCACCACATTTAGATTTCATGCTTAACCAAAAATCAACCAAGGAATAATCCTAGATGCCATTCTTGATAACATACCACTTTAACTATAAAGCTTCCATGTTCATTGCAGGTAAGATTATCATGTTGTTACTGAATTCTACATTACAGTGGCACCTAAATCCAATTGCTGCTGAAGAAAAATATCTGAAGTTTACAACTTTAGCAGGTGTTGAAAAATAGTAATATTTTAAACACTGAGCCTGATTCAGACTGAGATCAGTCCATAAACACTTGATGTGATTTGTGTACCTCATTTAAAAATGACATGACCACAACTCAGGTTTCCTTATTCCTTCTCTTGTTTCTTAACTAGAAATTTTGAACTCTTTTTCTAGTAAATTGGCTATGATTTGTCCTTGGCTTGATGTGGGTACATTTGTATATTAAAGTCCAGATTTATGCTATTTCTCATGATTTGTGACAATTAATTTAGTATATTTCTTTACTGTGCCATATTTCTTATCTCACATTTTCTTAAATGTTAATACCTTAAACTGAGGTCTATGTCTTCAACTACAGATTCTCTTGATAAAAGGGAAATTGTCTTATAACTGGTAAAAATTATTCAATACAAATACTGCAGTACAATTAGCTTAATGTTAGGTGGTACTAATCTAATAGCAGTTAGTCATGCTTATCTACACATACAGTTAAATTCTGTGACTTTAGGTGGTCACTGGTCCCATGATCCTAATACTTGGGGAGGCAGCATTCAGCCTTGAGGTAGCTTTCTGGATGATGTGAAATATATTCACATACATTTTTTAAATTGTTGAATAAAAATATAAGGCTTAAAAACATTCTTAGAGTGCTTATAGACAGCCCACAACATCCTCCACTACACAGACACACACACACACACACACACACACACACACACACACACACACTGCAGTAAGACTCTTTGGGAATATCAAGTGATGAGCATTGGGAGTTATGTTTGGGAAGAGTGTTAATTAGGCTCCTTTTCTCATAGGCATAATCCAGATCCCTAATTAATTTGACAGAAGCACTTCCCACTGACCTTTATTCACCAGCATTCTGGATTTGCTGAAGTTTTTCTTTCCCTCTTAAAGGCTGCTTCCAGTACTCATAGGATACTAAGCCTGTAGTTCACATAGCTGTAGCCTACTTTCTAGTACATCCATGTTCTTCTGCTACCACCAATTAAATTGTTCCAAAAATCTGCTTATTTCAGTTGTATTTTATTATGCAATCTAATATATATTTATTACGTGTTATAATTATATAATCAAATTAGATACTATATAAATCAGTGAAATAAATGTTGAAATGGTATTATTTCTGTGAAAACTAAGGTTGAATCCTTTGGATGTTGATAAAAACATGACACTGTACTTGCTGCTTAATTGGTGTGAATGAGATAACAGATTGGAGGGAGGAATCACACTACTCTAGAAAGTGTTTTCATTTAAACTGCCTGACAAAGGACCCTCTGTTTTTTCCTGACCTGAGACTAATTAGAAATTTGAATGTGATATTGTGATAATTTTCCTTCTATCTGAAAATGGGCAAATACATGTATATTTAATGTTTTAATTAAAATATTTGAAGTACTAATCAATTTTTGATTGTCCACATTAACCAACTTTTACTTAGAACAGTTAACTAATGGTTCTGAGTATATCATATAAGAGAGATTCTAGGGGCGCCTGGGTGGCTCAGTCATTAAGGGGCTGCCTTCGGCTCAGGTCATGATCCCAGGGTCCTGGGATGGAGCCTTGCATCGGGCTCCCTGCTCAGCGGAAAGCCGGCTTCTCCCTCTAGCACTCCCCCTACTTGTGTTCCCTCTCTCACTGTCTCTCTCTCTGTCAAATAAATAAATAAAATCTTTAAAAAAAGAGAGAGATTCTAATGTACTTTCAACCAGTCTCATTACTTAAACCTTTAGTCCTAGCTGGAAAATAAACAGTGATACTGAATTATTCATTTTTCTTAGATAAGTTTTTATAACACCGGTCCTAGTGTTTATTTTAAAGAAAATAATATATGACTATTTAGTCCTTGAAAAGGGAAGGGAAGAAATTAGAAAAGACTCTACTGCAATTATCCAAAAATGTTGTAGATGTGCCATTGTTCTTTACTCACAGCAGATGCACAGAGCACTTGGTTGCAAATGAGTAGAGCCAAGATATTTGTTTTAAGATTTAAAAATGTTTAAGAATTCTCCATATCTCTTTTTGAGGCTGCTCTTTGAATATTTATATTCTTGTATCCTCATATTTTCTGGTTTGTGCTGGAGTGACCTGCTGAGCAAGGGTTAATCTGGTTATATGCTTATGGTCCAGAGAGATTGAAGATGCTCTTGGCTAAGGACTGGGCCTTAAAAGAAATGATTATGTGATGCATAGGATTCCATAATGCCACTTGTCTCCTATTCTCCATGCAGTTCTAACTAACACCTATGTAGGTATTTGAAAATGTGCTGACCCGTGATCTGCTTACTACTTAAGTAACAGAAAGTTCTGCAGACTCATAGTTAAAACCTCTTAATGATTCCAAAACAATGCTAGAAAGATTTTATCTTTGAAAAACAAATACATGTATGACTCACTATGGGCAAAAGCAAGGTACTTTTTCCTCATGTTGGAAATCAGTGGAATTTCTCCAGTGCTTTAATTTACTTTTCATCGGCTATAATATCATATTTTTGAGAATTTCCAATAACCCAGATGACAGCACAGCTGCACAGTTTGGAAAGCAGCTGCCTGAGTGGGTGGATCTTGCTGTGCTTATTTGAAAAGATGTTTGTGGTTATTTGACAAAAGGAAGAGCTTAGTCAAAGATAAAGCTGTCTCTCTCTTCTCTATATGCGGCCTAATATTTTTATTAGATGACTCATTTGTTAATTATGACTTGGTTAAAGTTAAAATAAACATATTTTAATACTTAACTGGACAAATAGATTTTTTCTCTCCCTTATTCCTTATGAATAAATTGAAGCAACCAGAAGCATATCCCTTTGCAATCACCATAACCATCTTGTTGTATATATATAGATAAGTCATCATGTTTACCTCTGAAAATAGCCTGAGTTAGAATTTTCTTAAAGCACCTTTTGTGCATTGTAGTTTTTGAAAAAAAAACAAAAAAACAAAAAAACAAAACTTTATTTTTTAGAGTAGTTTTAGGTTCACAGAAAACCGAGCAGAAAGTACAGAGTTCCCATATATCTCCTGCCCTATACAGGCCCAATCTTCCTCACTATCAACATTCTGCAACAGATGGAACATATGTTACAAATGATGAACCTACTTTGACACATAATTATCACCCAAATTCCATAGTCTTGGTGCTATATATTCTATGGATTTGGATAAGTGTGTAATAACATGTATCTACCATCAAAGGATCATATAGAGTAGTTTCACTGCTCTAAAAATCATATGTGCTGTTTATTCATCCCTCCATCTCCCCTATTCTCAGTGACTATTGATTTTTTTTGTACTGTCTCCATAGTTTTGCCTTTACAGAATGTCATATAGTTGGAATCATATGATATGTAGCCTTTTTAGAGTGTCTTCTTTCACTTAGTAATATGCATTTAAGGTTCTTCCATGTCTTTTCATGGCCTGATAGCTTATTTATTTTTAGCATTGAATAATATTCCATTGTTAGAATGGACTGCAGTTTATTTATTGATTCACCTACTGAAGAACATCTTGGTTGTTTTAAAGTTTTGGCAATGATAAATAAAGCTGCTATAAACATACGTGTGCAGGTTTTTACATGGACATGTTTTCAACTCCTTTGGGTAGATATCAGGGAAAGAAATTGCTGGATCATATGGTATGAATATATTTACTTTATAAGAAACTGTTGAACTGTCTTCCATGGTGGCTGTACCATTTTATTTTCTATTAGCAATGAATGAGAGTTCCTGGTGAGATGTATTTTTAAATACATTTATTTCAAATTTATAACAATCTTGTAAAATGGGTATTAATGAGGTTAATATACAAAAGTGATCAAGAAGACTGATTACCCTGAAGCTAAGAAACTAGTCTGAAGTCTATTCTGGTTCTAAAGTTTGTATTTCTTCGCCATATTGCTTCCCCTAAATATAAGCTATGATGAATCACATAAAACATTTATAAATCCATTAATTTGATCTATTTTTTCTAAATAATCTTGAAATATAATCAGAATTTCCATGTACTGGCTCTGTATATGTTGAAACTGAGGTCTAGCTTGCTAAAGGGGTATGTACATGGTGACTAGCTAATTAATGATAGAGCCAAATTTGTCCAAAGTTCTCTTAACTTTGGATCTTAGTAGTGGTAAGATTGATTTTTCATATGTTGCTTATGGTGTTGTCTTGCTACATTATATTGCCTTTTATTTTTAAAAGTCTTGTTAAATTTGGCTTTTTTAAACAAAGTGTTGCTCTTTTTGGTTATATATATTATTCAATTAACAGATAAATCCAGATCTGAATAACTTGAAAAACTTTAATGTGTTAAAATGAGGAAGTCAGACAAGAAGGTTTTCAGTGTATATGTCATAAAAACTAAGAAAATTTATTCTAGCTGCCACAAAAGATTGTTCCAATTATTTAGAACTCTTCCCATGCAGCTAGTGCTTAAATAAGGACCAAACTTTCATCTTCCCAATTTTGCTTTTCTATTGCTCTCTGCTCCTCACATTCAGGTTCAACAAATATTTATTGGTCATCTACTTTGGGCAAGGCTGCACGTGAGTGAAAGTATATGGCACAGTGTGTACCTTACTTAGCCCTATTGCAACCCTGCTGAGTGAACATTAAACTCACAGGAAAATAATGTAACTTCCCATCTATTCCTTAACTACTAATTATGCCTTCAATGTTTTCCTTCTTGCCAATGGGCTTTGCTTCAATAGTTTCTTACTTTAATTTTCACGCTTTATATCCTCAACTATATATAGTATCATATTCCTCTCATAAAATGTATTCTGCTATGATTGATCACTTGGATTATTGAACCTCAGAAAAATCCTACACCAATTTTTTTCTCAATCCCTATGTTTCAGTTCTATGTCCTCCAAGCCAATAGATTTCTACCACATGGCATTTGATCAGCACATTAGGATTCTGAATAAATTATGGAAAAGAACTTTAATAATGATGATGGTAAGTATCACTTAAAAGTAACTTTTACAGAGGAGGAGCTAAGATGGCAGAGTAGTAAGAGGACCCTAGGCTTGCCTGGTCCCTCAAACTCAGCTAGATAAATAGCAAATCATTCTGAATACCCAAGATATTGATTTGAGGACTGACAGAACTGCACAACTAGAGGGAGAGAAGAGGCCACATTATGGAAGGTAGGAGGTGTGGAGACATGATTTGGGGGAGAAGCAGATCATAGGTGCCGTGGAGGCGAGGGAGCCCTGGTCACAGAGAGAGGTGCGAGAGAGAGAGGAGCACACAGGGGATCATACAAGGAAAGCACTTCCCCAAAGCCACTGACTGGGAAAACAAGAGGGGCTGATTTTTGTGAGTTTTTATAATCATGGGGCTCAAAGACTGGGGTTTTAGAGCTCTGTGGTGTGATAGGTGTGGAGCCCAGAGGGCACTGCAGTGCTC
Organism: Phoca vitulina; assembly: GCF_004348235.1. Taxonomy (NCBI): domain Eukaryota; kingdom Metazoa; phylum Chordata; class Mammalia; order Carnivora; family Phocidae; genus Phoca; species Phoca vitulina. Next base: position 25,862,315 of record NW_022589711.1, on the reverse strand, counting down.
CTGTGGGGAAGGAGGGCAGATAGCCCAGGGGCAGATGGCATGATCTGAGGATCCCCTGGGATGCACTGGGAGAGGTGATTTCCCCCTTCTTGGGGCACATCTGAGAGAGGTGGCATTGCCTCTCCAGGGACTAAGGAGCCAGCAGGTGCCATTTCCCTCCCCAGCCCCTCAGCATAAACTAACTTCAGTATCAACACAGTGCTAACAGTGGCAGCAAAAACCACTTACACCAAGCTCTGCCCCCACTGAGCTCTGCAAGTATTGCTTTTCTTGGCCAGTGTCCCTGAGAACCAGTGCAGCAGGCCCCTCCCACAGAAGACCAGCACACACACACACACACACACACACACACACACACACTCACAGCCTGCATGTACCACTACTGATCATAGAGTTCTACAAAGCTTCAGCTCTAGTGGAAATAACATCAGGTCTCTTTTAACAAGCAGACCAGAGCGCACCTAGTTAAAACTTGCCAAACTCTGGTTGAAGTCCAAACTTTCCCCACTGCAGGCAAGGAGAAACTCTGCAGAGGATTGACCTGAGGGAAGGAGCAGCCAAAACACAGCAAGAGTGCACAGGGCATACACCAGAGACACTTCCTGAAGTGCCAAGCTCTGGATAGTAGATGACCTCTTCTTAATATAGCCATTACCCTCAGGAGCAGGAAGCATAACAGGCTTTAACTAATACACAGAAGAAGACTGAGACCTAGACAAAATGCCAAGATGGAGGAATTCATCTCAAAAGAAATAAAAAGAAAAGGTCACAGCCAGGGATCTAAGTACTATGCCTGATCCAGAATTTAAAGCAATAATCATAAGGGTACTTTCTGGGCTGGAGAAAAGCATACAAGACACAAGGGAGTCCTTTAATGCAGAGATAAAAGATCTAAAACAAGTCGGGTCTAAATAAAATGTGCTATAACTGAGATGCAAAACTGACTGGATGTAATGGCCACAAGGATAGAAGAAGCAGAGGAATGAATAAATAATAAATAATAAATAGAAGATAAATTTATAGAAAATAATGAAGCTGAAAGGAAGAGGGAAACAAAAATATTGGATCATGAATGTAGGCTTAGGGAACTCAGTGACTCCAAGAAGTATAATAACATTCATATCATAGGAGTCCCAGAAGAAGAATAGTGGGAAAAAGGGGGGAAGGTTTATTTGAGGAAATTCTAGCTGAAAATTTCCCTAATCTGGGGAAGGAAATAGACGTCCAAATCCAGGAGGTGCAGAGAACTCCCATCAGAATCAACAAAAGCAGAGCAACACTGAGACATATCATAGTTACATTTACAAAATGTAGAGATAAAAAATCCCAAAAGCAGCAAGAGAAAAGAAATTCCTAACTTATAAGAGAAGACAAATCAGTTTAGAAGCCCATCTCTTCACAGAACCTTGCCAGGGAAGAAGGAAGTTGTATGATATATTTTAAGATGCTGAATGGGAAAAATATGCAGCCAAGAATACTCTACCTAGAAAGGCTATCATTCAGAATAGAAGGAGAGAGAAAGAGTTTCCCAGACAAACAAAAACTCAAGGAGTTTGTGACCACTAAACCAGCCCTGAAAGAAATATTAAAGGGGACTCTTTGAGTGGAAAAGAAAGCTCCAAAGTGACAAAGACTGGAAAGGATCAGAGTAAATCTATAGAAAATGATTTAATAGGTAATACAATGGCATTAAATTTATATCTAACACTAATCATTCTGAATTTAAATAGACTAAATGTTCCAATCAAAAGACATAGGGTATCAGAATTGATAAAAAGACAAGACTCATCTATATGCTGCCCACAAGAGACTCATTTTAGACCTAAAGACACCTGCAGATTGAAAGTGAGGGAATGGAGAACCATCTATCATGTTAATGGATGTCAAAAGAAAGCTGGAGTAGCCATATTTATATCAGACAAACTAGATTTTAAACCAAAAACTGTAACAAGAGATGAAGAAGGGCACTATATTGTAATAAAGGGGTCTATCCATCAAGAAGATCTAACAATTATAAATATTTAAGCCCCAAACTTGAGAGCACCCAAATATAGAAAACAATTAATAACAAACATAGAGGAACTCATTGATACAATACAATACAATACAATACAATACAATACAATACAATACAATACAATACAATAATAGTAGGGGACTATAACACCCCACTTACAGCAATGGATAGATAGTATAAGCAGAAAATCAGCAAGGAAACAATGGCTTTGAATGACACACTGGACCAGATGGACTTTGCAGATATATTCAGAACATTTCATCTTAAAGCAGCAGAATACACATTCTTTTCAAGTACACATGGAACATTCTCCAGAATAGATCACATACAGGGTCACAAATCAGGCCTCAACAATTACAAAAAGATTGAGATCATGCCATGCCTATTTTCCGACCACAAGGCTATGAAACTTGAAGTCAACCACAAAAAAAAAAAAAAAAAATGGAAAGACCATAGATACATGGAGATGAAAGAACATCCTACTAAAGAATGAATGGGTGAACCAGGAAATTAAAGAAGAAATAAAAAAGTACTTGGAAGCAAATGATAATGAAAACATGACAGTCCAAAGCCTTTGGGATGCAGCAAAGGCAGTCCTAAGAGGGAAGTATATAGCAATACAGGCCTACCTCAAGAAGGAAGAAAAGTCTCAAATACACAACTTAACCTTAACACCTAGAGGAGCTAGAAAAAGAAAAACAAATGAAGCCTCAAAGCAGCAGGAGGAAATAATAAAGATTAGAGTAGAAATAAATGATACTGAAACAAAAAAACAGTAGAATAGATCAATGAAAACAGGAGGTGGTTCTCTGAAAGAATTAATAAAACTGATAAACCCCTAGACAGATGTATCAAAAAGAGAAAGAACCCAAATAAATAAAATCATGACTGAGAGAGGAGAGATCACAACCAACATCACAGAAATACAAACAATTATAAAAGAATACTATGAAAAATTATATGCTAACAAATTGGGCAATCTGGAAGAAATAGATAAATCCCTAGAAACATATAAATACCAAAACTAAAACAGGAAGAAATAGAAAACTTGAACAGACCAATAACCAGCAAAGAAATTGAATCAGTAATCAAAAATCTCCCAACAAATGAAAGTCCAGGGCCAAATGGCTTCTCAGGGGAATTCTACCAAACATTAAAGAAGAGTTAATACCTATTCTTCTCAAACTGTTCCAAAAAGTAGAAATGGACCTGTACCTCTGAAACAAATAATACATTATATGTTAAAAAGAAAAAAAAAAGAAGAAGATAGTAGGAAGGGAAAAATGAAGGCAGGGAAGTCAGAGGGGGAGACGAACCATGAGAGACTATGGACTCTGAGAAACAAACTGAGGGTTCTAGAGGGGAGAGCATGGGGGGATGGGTTAGCCTGGTGATGGGTATTAAAGAGGGCATGTGTTGAATGGAGCACTGGGTGTTATATGCAAACAATGAATCATGGAACACTACATCAAAAACTAATGATGTAATGTATGGTGATTAACATAACATAATAAAATTAAATTTAAAACCAGACAAGGACCCCACTAAAAAAGTGAATTACAAGCCAATATCTCTTATGAATATGGATGCAAAAATTCTCAACAAGATACTAGCAAATTGAATCCAACAGTACATTAAAAGAATCATTTACCACAATCAAGTGGGATTTATTCCTGGGTTGCAAATGTGGCTCAATAATTACAGATCAATCAATGCGATACACCACATTAATAAAAGAAAGGGATAAGAACCATTTGATCTTCTCAATAGATGTAGAAAAAGCACTTGACAAAGTACAGCATCCATTTTTGATAAAAATCCTCAACAAAGTAGGGATAGAGGGAACATACGTCAACATAATAAAGGCCATATATGAAACACCCACAGCTAATATCATCCTCACTGGAGAAAAACTGAGAGCTTTTCCTCTATGGTCAGGAACAAGACAGGGATGTCCACTCTCATCATTACTATTTACAATAGTACTGGAAGTCTTAGCTTTAGCAATCAGACAACAAAAATAAATAAAAGGTATCCAAATTGGCAAGGAAGAAGTCAAAATTTCACTATTCACAGACAACATGATACTCTATGTAGAAAACCCAAGAGACTCCATCAATAAACTATTAGCAATGATAAATGAATTCAGCAAAGTTGCATGATATAAAATCAATGTACAGAAATCTGTTGCATTTCTATACACCAATAAAGAAGCAGCAGAAAGAGAAAATCAAGGAATTGATGCTGTTTACAGTTGTACCAAAAACCTTAAATTAACTAGGAATGAACCTAGCCAAAGAGGTAAAAGATTTATACTGTGAAAAGTATGAAAGAAATTGAAGATGACACAAAGAAATGGAAAGAGATTCCATACTCATGGATCAGAAGAACAAATACTGTTAAAATGCCTATACTATCCAAAGCAATCTACACAAATCCCTATCAAAATGCCACCAGCATTTTTCACAGAGCTAGGAGAAGCAGTCCTAAAATTTGTATGGAGCCACAAAAGACCCTGAATAGCCAAAGCAATCTTGAAAAAGAAAAGCAAAGCTGGAGGCATCAAAATTCCAGATCTCAAGTTATATTACAAAGCTGTAGTGATCAAGACAGTATGGAACTGGCACAGATACAGACACATAGATCAATGGAACAGAATAGAGAACCCAAAAATGGAATCACAACTATATGGTCAACTAATCTTCAACAAAGCAGGGAAGAATATCCAATGGAAAAAAGACAGTCTCTTTAACAAATGGTGTTGGGAAAACTGGACAGCAACATGCAGAAGAATGAAACTGGACCGCTTTCTTACACCACAAACAAAAATAAGTTCGAAATGGATGAAAAACCTAAATGTGAGATAGGAAACCATCAAAATCCTAGAAAAAAATCCTAAAGGATAACACAGGAGCAACTTCTTTGACATTGGCCATAGCAGCTTCTTACTAGGTATGTCTCTGGAGGCAAGGGAAACAAAAGCAAAAGTGAACTATTGGGACTTCATCAAGATAAAAACCTTCTGCACAATGAAGGAAACAATCAATAAAATTAAAAGGCAGCTTTTGGAATGGGAAAAGATATTTGCAAATGGCATATCTGATAAAAGGTTAATATCCAAAACCTATAAAGAACTTATCAAACTCAACACCCAAAAAACAAATAATCAAGTTAAGAAATGGGCAGAAGACATGAATAGACATTTTCCCAAAGAAGACGTACAAAAGGCCAACAGACACATGAAAAGATACTCAACATCACTCATCATCAGGGAAATACAAATAAAAACTACAGTGAGATAACACTGCACACCTGTCAGAATGGCTAAAATTAACAACAAAGGAAGCAATAGATTTGGCAAGGATGTGGAGAAAGGGGAACCCTCTTACACTGTTGGTGGGAATGCAAACTGGGACAGCCACTGTGGAAAAGTATGAAGGTGCCTCAAAAAGTTAAAAATAGAACTACCCTATGATCCAGTAATTGCACTACTAGGTATTTACCCAAAGGATGCAAAAATATTGATTCAAAGGGTATTTGCCAGTTGTCTATTGACTGATGAATGGATAAAGATGTGGGGTGTGTGTGTGTGTATGTGTGTGTGTATAAGAATATTACTCAGCTATGAAAAAGAACAAAATCTTTCCATTTGCAATGATGTGGATGGAGCTAGAGTGTATTATACAAAGTGAAATAAGTCAGTCAGATAAAGATAAATATGATATGATTTCACTCATGTGGAATTTAAGAAACAAAACAGATGAACATAGGGGAGAAAAAGAAACAGGTAAATCACAAAATAGACTTTTAACTATAGAGAACAAACTGAGGTTTGCTGGAGGGGAGGTAGGTGGGGGCATGGGTTAAATGGGGGATGGGCATTAAGAAGGGGACTTCTTGTGATGAACATTGGGTATTACATGTAAGTGATGAATCACTAAATTCTACTCCTCAAATTAGTATTACCCTATATGTTAGTTAACTGGAATTTACATTCAAAAGGAAAAAAAGTAACTTTTATAGACAATAGAAAAAAAATTTGATGATTACTATGACGTATTAATGAATCGTAAGGATAAAAGATGAATTTTCTATTGGAAGAATGAGCTCGAAAGGGATGTTTAGTGCTAGTACCCACTCTATTCTCAAAGGGCAATACATCCCAAAGTAGGTTAGTTCCCCACTAGTTCAAGTACTAGTTGGGAGGCAAACAGTAGTTCTTGAAGCTTATATCTTTTCTAACCTCAGCTTATTTATCGATAAACTTGGAAACAAATTCTTATTTGCCCTCAAGCCAGGTGTTGCTTAGCTGTTGTGTTGTCAAAATCTAGGGACCTGAGATACTCAACCTGGCTGTGAGTACAATTTAGGTACATGTCTAATGTGTGTAAACTAGTTGGTGGGGTGGGGTAGAGGAGATCCATTTTTTGGACCAATGGTAGATCTCCCTACAACTTATTTTATACATTGTTGCAAAAAGAAATATGGTATTGTTTCACAAGGTAAGTAGATAATTCTGAAAACACAGTTATTTATGAGCTTTTTTCCTTTAGAAAAATGGAAAACAAATGTATATATTTGCATGTGTGAGTGATGGCATTTGTCTCATCCCTTGTACTTCGTCCCAAATAGGGTTACATCTTTGGTTACCTTGTCCTATGATACTACTGTTCCTTTAAATAGATACTTTGCAATGTAATTTATCTATCTTGAATCTCTACAAAATTTGTAAGCACCCCTACTTCACCCTGTTGTCTCCCCCACTTTCTCCTCTTCACACCTCACTCCCAAAACTAATCCCTCTTCCCACCTCTTATTCTATTAGCTACATTATATCATGGCTGTTGGTTTAGCATCCAGCTTAAGTTGGCCCCAGAAAATTAGACCCTTTACTTCTTTACCCTCTCTTTCTTCAATGCTTAGCACGGTGTGTGGCCCAGACACAGAGTAGAAGCCAAATGTTAGAATGGAGAATGTTTTCTGAGAGACAGGAGACTCTCTGTCTTCAAATGTGTGTATGCACTCTGAGAGTGTGCTAATATGTGCACATGCACAGTGGTCCTTATTATATTAACCTTCTGTGACCATAGGAAAAATGTTGACTTTCTTCCTAATTACTTGCAGTACATGAAATATCACTGCTTATCAAAATCTATAAATCTTGTATCTCCAGGTTTTCTTTGTTATATTTGTTTTTGTGAAAAAAGGAAAAAAAGTGTAAGTGGAATGAATCTATCAGTTCTTGAATTAGGAGAACTGAACTGGAAAGTTGAGATACCAAGCTAATTCAAAATTTTTAAAACATTTTATAAATAGTATAGCATCCCAATAGGATAGTGGAAATGTTGTGCTAGGTTTAAGGGTGACATAGGTGATCCCATGATATGCAATTCCTAAGTTGAAGACAATACATTAGGTTGACACTGAAAATTATAGTAAAACCTCTCATGAAGCCCCTTGTTAACATGCAGATGATTAACCCCCAGGCAGGCTCATGCTATTGGCGTTGGCAGCCTCTACCTGGGTACACCACCAAGCTGGTGCCCATGAGGATGTTACACCTCTCCTTAGCAGGGTTTTCCATGGAGTTCTATGACTATGCAATGATTTAGGGAAAAAATGGTATGTGGGAAGGATTCTTAATATTTATTATCCTAGACATAATAAATATTTTTTTTCTAAAAATTAATTGGTCAAAAGATTTCCCCAGTGTCTTGTTTATTTTCAGAGGCAAGGGAAGGAAGCTGGTGACCTTTCTGTATTCTCACATCAACAGCCACAAGGCATTTTAATTTAAGGGGAAACAAAATCTGTGACCCACTTTTAAACAATTGAGACTGATCAACCTTTGTTTAAATTCATCTAACTTAAACAGTCTGGAAATAAGTTCTTGGACATTTTTCAGTAGGAAGTGGAGAAAATGGTCGTGTGAATACACAAAGTGAGAAGAGATGTTAACTACACAGTTGCTGGTGTGAATTGTGGGAGAATTTTATTTAAAAATCTCTATTGGCTCTTTAATGTAGAGATCATATCCTCATCTCTACTGGTTTTAAAAATGGATTAGTTTTACATGTGAATGAAACCAAAGAGGATCTTAACAAGGGTCTTTATTTACATATGTATACCTTTAAACAAGGAAAAATGTATTTATTCTTTGTGGAAATTGGGAATACATCTCACCTCCTCTCCCAAGTGTAGTGAATCAGAGTGTTAAATACACAAAAGCTTAACAGGACTAACCTGAGAGGCTCTACCTGAAACCTCCAAAACCTGAATTCTTGGTGGAATTTGATAGTATGTAGCATTTTTATGGTGCTTTATTTTGTAGTTTTGGGCTATGATGGTATATAGAGTCCTAGCTTAGGAGTCAGGAGCTTGAATTTGCATTAACTCGTTGTATGACATGGACATGCTATTTAAACTCTCTGTGCCTCAATTTCTTTTCTTTCTTTTTTTTTTTTTTAAAGATTTTATTTATTTATTTGACAGAGAGAGAGACAGCAAGAGAGGGAACACAAGCGGGGGAGTGGGAGAGGGAGAAGCATCCTTCCCGCTGAGAAGAGAGCTCGACATGGGGGCTCGATCCCAGGACCCTGGGATCATGACCTGAGCCGAAGGCAGACACTTAACGACTGAGCCACCCAGGCGCCCCTATTCCTCAATTTCTATTGAAGAATAGAAGAGGGGAAACTGTCTTTGCTGGGGCAAAAACTGGATAAGAGCATACTGTGTTTTCAGTCATATATTTCTATAAAACTCAAGTAGAATTAAGACATCAACATTGAAGAGGTTGGCTTAGGTGGTGATGCTGTTAAAAATTTCCATGGCAACAAAACATACTAAGCTTTATTTTTAAAAATTATTGTATCCATAAATTAAATGCCCTTAGAGTGTAAAGAATTATGCATTTTGTTGATAGAACACAGTGCATTTATAATTCTTTGAGGAATCTTTTAATTAGTGTGTATGTGTATATTTAGTGCTTATCAAATATCTAATAGATTTACTCAATGACTGGCATTTTTTATCATTAATATGATTGTTTTTCTGTTCTAGTTAGCCAAGATTGGTTTCAGTTTGGGACGAGGAACTCAGACTGTTGTATATTGACTTAAAAAATTTTTTTTACCTTAAGTTACTTTTTCTAGTTTTCCTTAGATGAATGTCATTTAACCAAACCTGTTACAGGTTTTTCTTCACAAATATTTCAAAATGTACCTTCTGTTTTGTTTATTTTTTTAGAGTTTTTATTTTAATTCCAGTTAATTAACATACAGTGTTATATTAGTTTCAGATGTACAATATAGTGATTCAACACTTCCATATCACCTTGTGCTCATCATGACGAATGTACTCCTTAATCTCCATCGCCTATTGTTTTAAATCTGTTTGAAACTTCACAAAGACTTTGGAATATAATTCAACAGCATATAAAGAATTCTTAGTACTCTGTTGATAAGAGAACTAATAATATATTGATGTAATCTATTAAAGGAAAAGATGGGATTTATATGAGGAAAAGAGGCAAAGAGGAGAAGAAGAAGATTGTGGATCCTTCAGAAACAACAAATTGTTTTCCTTTACTTGGGCAAGATGTGGATGAGTTGGTAGTGAGCCAACTTTTCAGTTGCTTATGGATTTTCTTTTCAGTTGCTTATGGATACTCCAGATATTGGATATTTCCCTATAACAGGTTGCTCACAGTTGTGTCTCTTAGTGCCCTTTGTCAGCATTTCCATCTCGGTTTTGCTAGGTGTGCTTCGTTCCTCTTATCACCATTTTTCATGATCGATCACTTTTTACATATGCCCCGTACATAACTATCTTAATTTCCTATTGTTGCTGTAACAAATTATCACAAAATTAGAAGCTTAAAAGAATACAAATGTACTATTTAATAGTTCTAGAGGTCAGAGTCTAAAATGAGTCTGCAGGGCTCTAGGGGAGAATTTATTTCCATGCCCTTTCCAGTTGCCTGCCTTCCTTGGCTCATGGCTACATCAGGCTGACCTCGGCTTCTGTTGTTATGTCTTCTTGGAGATTATACTGGACTCACCCAGGTAACCCAGGGTAACCTTCCCATCTAAAGATCCTCTACCTAATTACATCTGTAAAGTACCTTTTGCCATGTAAGGCAACATATGCACAGGTTTTAGGGATTAGAATGTGGGCATCTTGGGAGGGGGGGCGTTATTATTTCTGCCTGTCACAGTAGCACATGACAAGATCTATAGTAAATACAAGAAGCTACAGTAATTGCAATAATGCCCATAATTAACCAGGAGCTTAAGACAAAAGCTGATGCTATTATGACGTATCAATAATTGATAATTATGCCTTTTCTGATTGAAGTTCTAAGGCCCTTCACAAAGTAGTTAAAAAGTACAAAGTAGACTTTGTAAGACCATTCCAGTGAGATCATAATGTGTTTTTATTTTCTTCATGGGGATTCATTTACTCACATGTATATATGTTTATTGGTTAATAATTAGAATGAACAAACTATGTGTCAGGTCCTGCCCTCATAGAAGCTTAAGATGGAGGAGGAAGATAGCTATTTATGAAGTTATGACCTGTAGTGATTGATGTGATTACAGATAGCAATGCTAGGAATGAGGGGAGAGTATAAATGGAGTTCCTAACCTAGTGTGGAGGATGAGGGTGGATTTCAGAACTCATTTAGATAAATAGCCAAATGTTCTTAGAAAAGAACTGGTTCATCTTTAGGCATTGGCATTCTAGGCATTTATATCATGAGAAGACTAATTATAAAAACTGTCAATAGCTCTCCCTATTATTCTACTGAGGGCATTTTCCATTGACAACTTGGGTTATGAGTGGGTTTTTCCTGGCTTTCAGAAAGCCATCTGTGGTGCCATTTTTAGACAATGATCTGATGACCATAAGAAAGGAAGAACTGCTCTTAACTTCAGTGAGTATCAGACGGTCTGGTGAGAGGAGAGCTCTAAATCTGAAACTGTGTCATCTTCTCAGATTACTGCCTCAGTGACTGACTACCCAATTTAAAAAACCAAAACCAAACAAACAAAAAAACCCAAAAAACATTCAATTCAGAGACAATGCAAGGAACTCTGGACTTCTTAAGGCATGGAGTTTTGCTCCATTAAAGGCAGTCATGGGCTGGCACAAACATGCCTTTCCTAATGTCTAAGAGCTGTTGAATCCCGATCATTGCTACATTCTAAGGAAGGCACACCACTGCACTGATGCTCTTTACTTTATGGTATTAAGAAGGTCCTTGGCTACAAAATGGTATTTAGCTTTGGGGCCACAATTACAACCTGACTTGTCACCTTCAGATTTGCTTATAGACGCTAAGTCCTAGATGTTACCTGGAATCTATTTTCATGGTCATGTCTTAATAAACTGTACTGGTTCCACACTTCATTAAGGGTTTTTTGTTTGTTTGTTTGTTTGCTTGTTTGTTTTAGGGTGCACCTATGACTTTATTCTTTTTTCTTTGTTTTGTTTATTGACTTTTTTTTTTTTTTTACTTTATCGCATTACAGCTCTTGAAGCTTTTGTCTGGGTTTCTGTTCTGAGACATCTGTCACTGGATTATAGATTTGGTGCAGCTGACTCAGGAAGTTTGACCATAACAGAACCTCTCTTAGCCACCTCTTCAGGGTGATACATTGTAAGGTTGGTTACCTGTGGACTACTGGTTCAAAGAGATAAATAATAGATGACTAACCAGAAAGCTTTCAGAAGAACTTAAGCTTTTATAGACTGTACTTTTAAAAAATGATGTTTTGTGGGGAAACAGACTTGATATTCCCACAGGTGACTGCTGCATTCACCTCTGGTGGGACTTATTTCTATAGGCTTTGTTGTTAAATGTTTTTAGTCCATCTATGGTTGTGTAAAAGACTAGTTTAGATTATTCCATGTTCCAGGACTGATTTTGTTTTATTAAGGAACTACTGCTAAGGCAAACCTATGTTTTGTTTAAGCCTAACAACCCACTTTTATTACAAACTTTTTTATTTTGTGAGGAAAATATTGCTTCCTTATTCTTTATTTCTATAGTGGTAGTCTTAGATATGTATGTCCATGAAACTGAAACAAGTAATAATTTGGAAGAAGAATTTAGAAGTTTCTAAAAAGAAGGTTACTTAAGGTTTCATAAACTTTTGTACAAGTTACTTGCTATTAGATAAGCATTCTAAGAGAGTATTTTTCTTAGATTATTTTGAGCTCTAACATGCTGCTTTCTGGTAATTGCTTAAGACTATGAATTTGACATATCAGACTGGGCTATTAAGGAATTTAAAATAGCTTTATCACCCTGGGTAGGTGGGAAAATTAAGGAATTTCTATGTCAAATGGCAAACAACTTGATTATATTCTCTATAGTCTTGGCTTTCTTGCAATAAAGTAACTAACATATACATTTTTTTTATAACCTTGTTTTTTCCTTTTTATTTAAAAAATTATAAAATTTATGCTGATGGTTAAAAAATTCAAATGCTAGAAGAAGGTATACATAGAAAAGTCCTTTCCTCAGTCCCACTCCCAGGAATCTGGGTATCGTTCTAGAAACTATTCTCTCGATAGAAGCATAGTTTTCATTTAAAAAACACATCCACATTTTCTGGATGCCTTTCCACATGAACATGTTCAGATTTCCTTGTTTGTTTTAAGATGAGATAAACGGATTTAACCAGTTGCCTACGGATGGACATTCCGATCGTCCCCAGCCCCCCACACACTGCATCTTCACAGGCTGGCACACCCAGTGGGAGTGGGGAGGACGAGGATTAGACCTCTGGGAGCGGTATGGCTGGCCTGGCCGATGGCCTCGAAGACTCAGGAACTCTTCACTAGCACAAGGACAAGGTCGTTCCTGCAGCAGCCCTGAACCAACTAGCCAGTCACAAACGAATGTTGTCTCAGACGGGTGCAAGGTTAGCTTACACGTAAAGAAGGCAACTGTCCTGTCACGTCCAGGAAGTAATTAAAGTAAACTCAGCAAATGGCAAAATGAAAAGAAATGGTGTCAGAACAAGCTCTTCTATTCATTTGATATCAATAAAATGGTTCAAAATAAACCGGAAGACCGTGGCAGGGTCTAGCTGTGTTAATGATGAAATGTGATATTTACTGTTTAGATTCAGCAGCTGGACGAATTTCAGCTCCCTTAGTAAGAGGGAAGATGAAAACCGGGACCAATCAGAACTTGGGTAGGACTGTTACCTTTTCCTTCACATCCGCACCGCGGTGTTCAGCTAAAGCTCTCATTTTCTGGGCACATTTTTCTTCGTATAACAGGAAAAACAGGGAACCTTTAGGGAAAATAGGCTGAATAGCTAAACAGCCTTCTTTTTCGAGGCAGCTATTTATATTCTGAGAGAGTGTAAGAACTTGAAGAAGAATCTCCTTTGCCACGTGGCCGTCATAAAGGGAAAGGAATGAGAAGTCCACTTGGGCACCAAGTAGTCCGTCTGCCATGGCTGGATTTTCAGACACATTCACGAGCAGTTTCAAAACTTGAACCTTGGTACTTCCATTTCCTGTAAGCAGCACGTGGAACAGGTCTGTGATGTACTTGCTAAGCATGTGCTGGTGGTCGTTGGTAACTGTCATGTTGGTCAACAATCTCAGCCCAGCCAACTGTACAGCAGAATCCAGGGGCCCGGAGAGGACATCCTTGCAGACTTGACTGATGCATGCCTTTATCTCGACTTGATTGTCAACATTCACACTCAGGTTATTCAATTCAATGCATTTAAAGCTTTCTCTTTACTACTGTGGTTGGGATGGTTGATTTTGCTTCCAGTGATTGGAATACCACCCAATTTACGAATAATGACTTGGTTAGCTGAAAAGGCTGCATTGTTACCCAGAGCGACCAAAGCTCTTTCAGTAATTACAGGATCATCAGTTGACTCAACCAGGTAGAGGAGTTTCTGGAGCTGGTCATCGTTTAGGACATCATCATATGAGCCATTGGTTAAGGCTTCTGCGGAGCGCGAGGGGCGCAGCGGAAGCCCGCGGCCGCCTTGCCGCTGGCTCCGCGTCAGCTTGTAAATGCAGTAGCAGGCGCCGGCCGCGAGGACCAGGCCCGCCGCCAGCCAGCCCCCGGCCCGGGCGCCGCCCATGCTGCCGCTGGGGCTGGGGCGCGGCGTGGGGCCTCAACATATGCATTTCTAACCACAAGTTTATCTAGGGGAAATGCACAGGGTTAGTTCCTAGCACCTTGTGCTCATTTTCATGGTAATTATTGCTCCCCCTTGATTTATTAAGATATAATTGACAAGTAAAATTGTATATATTTAAATTGTACAACGTGATGATTTAAAATACACATACATAGTGAAATGATTACCCCAATCAAGGTAACACATCTGTCACTTGACATGGTTATCATTTTTCTTTCTGTGTGGTGAGAATGTTTAAGATTTACTCTCGTAGCAAATTTCAACTTGACAATAGAGTATTATTAACTGTAGTTATTATGCTATAAATTATATCCCCAGAACTTACTCATTTTATAACTGAAAGTTTATACATTTTGACAAGCATCTTTCCATTTCCTCCACTCCCCAGTTCCAGGAAACTACCATTCTACTTTGTTTCTCTGAATTGGACTTGTTAAAGGAAAAGATTCAACGTATATGTGAGATCATATAGTATTTGTCTTTCTCTGTCTGGCTTATTTCACCTAGCATAATGCTCTAAAGATTTATCCACGTTGTCACAGATGGCAGAATTTCTTTATTTTTATGGCTTTTATACCAAAGCCAGACAAGGACACTACAAGAAAAGAAAATTATAGACCAATATCCCTGATGAACATAGGTGCAAAAATCCTTGACAAACTACCAGCAAACCAAATTCAATAGCACATTAAGTGGTTCATATACTGTGATCCAGGGAGATTTATCCTTGGGATGCAAGGATTGTTCAACATATACAAATCAGTAAATGTAATATACACATTCACAGAATAAAGGATAAAAATCACATGGTTATTTCAATAGATGCAGAAAAAGCATTTGGCAAAATTCAATATCCTTTCATGGTAAAAACTTTCAACAAATTAAGAACAGAAGGAATGTACCATAATAAGCCAAAAGATAAATAATATATCATAATGTACTGTAATTACTATAGTAAAGTCTGTATATAATAGACCACAGCTAATAGCATACTCAATGGTGAGAAGCTGAAAGCTTTTCCTCTAAGATCAGGAACAAGACAAAGATGCCCACTCTTCTCACTTCTATTCAACATAGTACTTTAAGTCCTAGCCAGAGCAATTAGGCAAGAAAAAAAAAGCATCCAAGTGAAATTGTCTTTATTTGAAGATGACATGATTTTATACATAGAAAGCCCTCCATCAAAAGCTCCACAAAAAACTCCCCTAAAAAAACCCAACCCCCAAAACAACAAAAACCCCACCAATAAACTAAAGTTTCAGGATACAAAATTAATATACAAAAATCAGTTGTGTTTACACTAACAACTATCTGCAAGAGAAACTGAGAAAACAATCCCATTTACAAAGGCATCAAAAAAGATGAAATACCTATGAATAAATTTAACAAAGGAAGTAAAAGATCTATACACTGAAAACTATAAAAAAATTGATAAAAGTAATTGAAGAAGACACAAATAAATGGAAAGATATTTTGTGCTCAGGGATTGGAAGAATTAATATTGTTAAAGTGTCCATACTACCCAAAGCACTCTACAGATTCAGTGCAATCTCTATCAAAATCCCAAACACATTTTTCACAGAAATGAAAAATAATACTAAAATTCATATGGAACCACAGTATCTGAATAGCCAAAGCAATCTAGAGAAAGAACAAATCTGGAGGCATCACACTTCCTGATTTCAAACTTATTACAAAGCTATCGTGATCAAAACAGTATGGCACTGGCATAAAAACAGACACAAAGATTAGTGAGAAGGAATAGAAAGCCCAGATATAAATCCACATATATGTTCAAGTAATCTTTGACAAGGGTGCTAAGAACACACAATGGGGGAAGGATAGCTTCTTCAATAAATGGTGTTGGGAAAACTGGACAGCCACATGCAAAAGAATGAACCTTGATCCCTATCTTACATCACTCACAAAAATCAACTCAAACTGGATCAAAGCTTTAAATGTAAGACCTGAAACCATAGACATCCAAGGAGAAAACAGGAAAAAACTCATTGACATTGGTCTTAACAATGACTTTTTTATATATATAACACCAAAAATACAAGCAACAAAAGCAAAAATCAATAAGTGGGACTACATTAAAGTAAAAGGCTTCTGCAGTACAAAAGAAAAAAATCAGTAAAGGGGCAACCTATGGAATGGGAGAAAATATTTGCAAGTCATACATCTGATAAGAGGTTAATATCCAGGGCCGCCTGGGTGGCTCAGTCGTTAAGCATCTGCCTTTGAATCAGGTCATTATCCCAGGGCGCCGGGATAGAGTCCCACATTGGGCTCCTTGCTCAGCAGGGAGCCTGCTTCTCCCTTTGCCTGCCATCTCCCTGCTTGTGCCCTCTTTCTCTTTTTTCTTTATATCTCTGACAAATAAATAAAATCTTTTTTTAAAAAAAGAGGTTAATATCCAAAATATATCAAGAATATATCAGGAACTCAAAACTCAATGACAAAAAATCCAATTAAAAATGTTTAAATAAATTGAATTAAATTAATTAAAATAGATTTTAAAAGGATTTGAATAGACATTTCCCAAACACATATAAATGGACAACAGGTAAATGAAAAGGTGCTCAACATCGTTAATGATCAGGGAAATGCAAATCAAAACCACAGTGAGATACCACCTCACACCTGTTAAGATGACCAATATATAAAAAAAAACCCAAAGATAATAAATTTGGGCAAGGATGTGGAGAAAAGGGAGCTCTTGTTCTCTGTTCGAGGAAATTTAAATTGGTGCAGACACTGTGGAAAACAGTATGATGGTTCCTTAAAAAATTAAAAACAGAAGAGCAATCCTACTTCTGGGTATATATCTGAAGGAAACAAAATTAGTATCTCAAAGAGATATCTACACCTCCATGTTCATTGTGGCATTATTCATAATAGCGAAGATGTGGAAACAGCAGTAGTAACTACACTTATTGTGGTGAGCATTGAGTAATTATAGAATTGTCAGATATAATATATAATTCTATCAATATATATATTGTACACCTGAAACTGATATAATATTGTATGTCAATTATATGTCAAAAAAGATATGGAAATAACCTAAGTGTCCACTGATGAATGAATAAAGAAAATATATATCTTTTGCTTTGATACAACATACGGTAAGCACATGCCATTGAAAAGATTACTTTTTCTGTCTATAATGAAAATTTAAGAGTTGTATCCAATTTGACTATCAGTACACTTTCCTCACCTGTCTGGTTCTGTCTCCGTAATCCTGCAATATTAAATAAAAGAGGATTCTCTCCCTGAGCTTTAGAAGTAAAGTATGTTGCTGTGAGATTAAGAAGCGATACTGAGCAATACTCTGTTTTATCAGCTGGGTTTCAGGCCCTGATGAAACCAAGAACAATGATTTTTTTTTTTTTTTTTATTGAAGACAGAAATTATAGTTTTATTAGTAAGCTAAAAAAAGGTTCATTTCAAATGACATCTTAACAAAAACATGTAGTAGTGGAGTAGTAAAAAACTGATAGACGTTACACATCTTAAGGAGACTAAGGAAACAAATTCACTTTCTTTGCTGGTTTGTCAGGGGCTACTGACAATCTAATGAAGGACCAGTATTTTAAATTATTTTCTGGTTTAAAACTTGAATATATTTTAACCACATATGGGGTTTTTATATCTTTGATGTTAAAATGGCAGTCCATAAACTAAAACCTGTTCGTTATGGTTACATTGCCTTTTTTTGTTGTTTGTTTGTTTGTTTTAATTATGTTAATCACCATACATTACATCATTAGTTTTTGATGTAGTGTTCCATGATTCACTGTTTACGTATAACACCCAGAGCTCCATGCAGAACGTGCCCTCTTTAATACCCATCACCAGGCTAACCCATCCCCCCACCCCCCTCCCCTCTAGAACCCTCAGTCTGTTTCTCAGAGTCCATCGTCTCTCATGGTTCTTCTCCCCCTCCGATTCCCCCCTTCATTCTTCCCCTCCTGCTATCTTCTTCTTCTTCTTTTTTTTTTTTTTAACATATAATGTATTATTTGTTTCAGAGGTACAGGTCTGTGATTCAACAGTCTTACACAATTCACAGCGCTCACCATAGCACATACCCTCCCCAATGTCTATCACCCACCTCCCCATCCCTCCCACCCCCCACCACTCCAGCAACCCTCAGTTTTTTCCTGAGATTAAGAATTCCTCATATCAGTGAGGTCATATGATACATGTCTTTCTCTGATTGGCTTATTTCACTCAGCATATTACCCTCCAGTTCCATCCACGTCGTTGCACTTCACACCAGTCAGAATGGCTAAAATTAACAGGTCAGGAAATGACAGATGTTGGCGAGGATGCGGAGAAAGGGGAACCCTCCTACACTGTTGGTGGGAATGCAAGCTGGTGCAGCCACTCTGGAAAACAGTATGGAGGTTCCTCAAAAAGTTGAAAATAGAGCTACCCTATGACCCAGCAATTGCACTACTGGGTATTTACCCCAAAGATACAAATGTAGGGATCTGAAGGGGTACGTGCACCCCGATGTTTATAGCAGCAATGTCCACAATAGCCAAACTGTGGAAAGAGCCAAGATGTCCATGGACAGATGAATGGATAAAGAAGATGTGGTATTTTTAACATCTTGTTTAGAATACTCATCTGTACCAGGATGGAGCAGTAATGGTTGAGAGTGTGTCAATAATCTCAAAATTAAAACTGTGCAGGTAATTTAAGTGAATAACTTTTGCATATTAGAAGACACTTGCCCTATGTAAATGTGAGAAATTGGGCCAGGCATTCTAAATTTTTAAGAAGAAATGAAAGTCTGAATCTTTTATATGAAGTGTACTATTGTTTAACATTGGCAATGAACTAAATCAAAACATTGCAGATGAAAGAAAACACAACTGCAAAACCAGCTGTGAGATTGAAACCTCTGGAGTAAAGGACATCTAGGTTCCTTCTAGCTGTAAAAAATGTCTAGTTAATGAATTATACTTACCACTCCATCAATCTAGTTAATGAATTATACTTACCACTCCATCACCCTGTTCTCATTGGCTCATCATACAGTTTCTTTATTAAACAAGATGCCAAGGCGTGTTATATAAATAACTGGAGTATGCCTTTTTACCACAGAAACCTAGCTTTGATGTTTTGCTTTAGAAAAATGATACTGATAAATGGCTCTAGATTTTTGTACATATGATGCTAATGAGAGCAGTGGGGTTTCTTTTGATCAGATACTTTAATATCATTGTCAGAATAAGTACTAACCTGAATATGAACTTGTACTTTTAAGAACACTATTGTATCAAGTCAGGGATTAGGTTGTCAGCCATCCCAGACCCGACTGATAAAATTAGCCAGGAAGCACAGTAACTTTTGTTCCAGAATTTTTGGTTAAAGAAAACTTGGTATTGGGGCGCCTGGGTGTTTCAATCGATTAAGTGTCTGACTTTGGCTCAGGTAATGATCTCAGGGTCCTGGGATCGCCCCCTCTCCCCTGCAGTGTGGCTCCTTGCTCAGTGGAGAGTCTGCTTCTCCCTCTCCCTCTGCCCCTCTCCCCACTTGTGCTCTTTCCCTCTCTCTCAAATAAATAAATAAAATCTTTAAAAAAAAAAAAAGAAAACTTGGTATCTGACTCTTAATTATAGGGACTATAATAACCCTTTGGGGGAAAGTCTTTAATAAAATTATAAATGGGAAAAAAAGTAAATCAGAATTTCAACATCTAAAAGTAGAATTACAGATTTTCCTCAAAATATTTGGCATTAGTGTTTGACCTTTGTATTGGACCCTGTATTAGAAATACATGTAGCAGGGGCACCTGGGTGGCTCAGTCGTTAAGTGTCTGCCTTCGGCTCAGGTCATGATCCCAGGATCCTGGGATCGAGCCCCGCATCGAGCCCCGCATCAGGCTCCCTGCTCCACGGGAAGCCTGCTTCTCCCTCTCCCACTCCGCCTGTTTGTGTTCCTTCTCTCGCTATGTCCCTCTCTGTCAAATAAATAAATAAAATCTTAAAAAAAAAAGAAAAAAATACATGTAGCAGCTTAGAATATATAATAAGGAAAAGCAGGGATTCTTTGTGAGTTTCAAGTCTTCACAGTTGTCTGGAAGATTCTTTTCAGAAAAGCCCTGAAACACCTGGGCAGAGCCCAAGGATGCCCTTCGGTTGCTGTGTGATGCAAATGTTTGAACCCTGACAGATTTCTCTTAGTATGAGTCATTCACATGTTAGTGTGATTGAGTTCTAGATTCTTCCTGGAAGGTATTAAGCAAAAGAATTATACTGGATATAGGAGGAAAGTAGTTGGCAAGGGATACTAGGGAGCATTCTCTGAGACATACTTCAACTAGTTTTTGATTTAACTAAGGCCATTGCTGCTTACTTGATAAAGTGGAGGACTTTGTTTTACACGGCCTTTCTCTATTTGATAAATCTACTTAAATGTAAAATCATGGCAACTCAGGAAGAGTACTCACAGAAAAGGAAATTGGCCAGAGGTTTGACTGGGAAAGGAGGACTCAAAGACATTAGACATGGCTCTTGTCTATGGAAGGAAGGAAAGAGGAAGATAAGGGTATCTCACGGAGCAGTGAAACCTAGTGTAACTTCTCCTTGAGCTAGGAAGCTGTAAATTGTGAGCTAGATTTCAAAATAATGAAGGCAATTGAGCATGAAGCAGGTCATAATGGATAGAGTTGTATGGGAAAGATCACCCACAAAAATATTCTGTCATTTCAGCCTTGGTGAAGGACTTCTAGAGAGTGGTATTTGGGTAACAGAAGTTTGGACTTCCATTTGAAATTAGACATGTTATTTACTTATAAATGACCATCAAAATCCAGTTTTCCTTAGAGTATTGGGAGAAGAGAATATGCCCAGGAAACATTCCCTGAAAGAATTCCCTGAGAAATTTGTGGAAGAGTGCCTGTTAGTCACTTTTTTTTTTCAGCTCTCCAGCATTTTACCTCCTTTCCTATAAGTTGAAAATTCCCTGCCACAAATGTCTTGATGGAAAGGAGAGCCCATTGCCCACAATAGAAGCAGAAAATTCCTTATCACCATAGAAACAGAAAATTCTCAGAAATTGTTTCTCTAGCTCCATACTATGTCAATTGGAAATAGTGGCCGGGAATGTTCCCCCTGGAGCTCCAGAGGCAAAGCTGGAGACACAGATAGAAAGGGGCCCCCTGAGGGCAGCAGCAGGAGTGTGTTGGGAATGGGATCCAGTAGAGGGGCAGGGTAGGGGCTGCAGGCCCTCACAGGGCAGTCTGTGCCACAACTCTGGCTAGTGGCTATGGCTGCGAAGCTTTTCTTTGTTCCCACCTATTCTGAACCTGATTTTCCAGAATCCTCAGTAAGTGTGAGATTCCAACATCCTTTAGTATTATTTTTTCTGCTTAAATCAAGTAGAGTTGGTTTCCATTTTGCAACTGATTTATAATACACAAGGGAATCACAAAACATTTTCGCATTTAGTCCCTGAAGAAGAAAACTTGATGGTGTTTAGAGAGCTGAATTAAATTGAGCTTTTAGGGGCGCCTGGGTGGCTCAGTCGTTAAGCGTCTGCCTTCGGTTCAGGTCATGATCCCAGGGTCCTGGGATCGAGCCC
Organism: Phoca vitulina; assembly: GCF_004348235.1. NCBI lineage: Eukaryota > Metazoa > Chordata > Mammalia > Carnivora > Phocidae > Phoca > Phoca vitulina. Next base: position 25,840,511 of record NW_022589711.1, on the reverse strand, counting down.
CACATCGGGCTCCCTGCTTGGCGGGAGGCCTGCGTCTCCCTCTCCCACTGCTTGTGTTCCCTCTCTTGCTGTGTCTCTCTCTGTCAAATAAATAAATAAATAAATCTTTAAATTGAGCTTTTAAACTACAGAGTTTTCAAGGCCAAGAACACCCTGGGAGGACGAGGGGAGAACATGGTTCTGTGTGAAAACTCAGGAGCATTGAGCAGGGCAAAAAGCAAAGGAATCTGGTGATGCAAGACTGCTTGACTACTTTCCTCATAGAGTCATTCATGTCCTCTTTCATCTAGTAGGCTCCAGGGTCTCTCTTCTCTTGCATTCTCCTGTAACCTCCGGTTCTCGCGTGGGGCTTGGCAAAGAGGAGTTGCCACAGGGTTTGTTGAGTCCATTTTCCTGGTTCTGCAGTTTCCTGCCTCCTAGAAATAAGTAGCCAAAATAGTTTCAAAGAATGATGTATCTTTGGTTTATTTCTAAATGCTGTAAAATCATTCCCTAATTAGAAAATAGACTTATTTTGCATGGAGTCTTAAGGAATCCCGTCATGTATCTTTTCCTTTGCAGAGAACTCTTTGCCACTACAGACCTGTTCCTTGTGGTTTTATATCTGAGTGATCGCATGGGGATATGAGACTCTTTTGAAGAATTTACTTGTGAGTTCTGAATGTAAATACACCATTGCAAGAACTGCTTTAGGAAGAATCCTGAAGCTAAATAAATCTTAGAAACTTGGGAGCGAAATGGCAGGACTTTGTTTTATCCTGAAAAAGAAATCTTTAGGGCATAATAATTGGAACCCAGTGTACTTGGAGCCAGACGGCTTGCCCTTGGCCTTGGAGGCCGGCAGGCTGATCTCCAAACATCACAGCCTCAGACAGCCTTACAATCGAAGAGAAAATAACTGAGGAAAACTTTGGAAAGCCACTCTTCTCCATTTATGTCTGTTCCTTTGTCTACCTGGTAATAATAGGACTTTTTACATTTTTCCATGGTACTTGGAGTGGTTTTTTAAACCCTAACATTTGTCCCTTGTCCATATACATATCAGATAAGTCTTATAAAGAGGACTATAGAGGATCAGTGTAATATTTTAGATAGCCCAATATTTTGCTTTTGGGTAGTGACGTTAAGCTCTCATCATAGGAGAGTGTGACAGTTACCTTCACTGCTGCCACACTTCCCCAAAGCAAAAAGGGTGCATCAGAACCAGCTGATTCTTGTTTAGCTTCACATATAATTATGATGGAGTTTGAGGCATGGAGTTAAACAATACCTGAAATAAATAATAAGTAAACCACTTCCTGTTTTCCTGAGATTATCTGAAATGGCTGGTTTTACCTTTCAGCTACTTATCTCAGGATATGTGCTTATTCTGAAATTTTGCATCTGGTAATTAAGCATAAATATTTTCTGTGACTAAGAGGATATATGATTTAAGGCTCTAAAATATTAAATATGATGGAAAATAGGTTTATAAGTTAATATAAAAGAAATCTAAAACATGTATACTCATCCCTAAATCAGAGATTCTCATCCTTGGCTGCACACTGGAATCACATGAGGAATTTTAAGAATTGCTGATGTTTTGGTCCTACCACAGGCTGACTTATCTTGTGTGTGTGCCCAAGCTATCAGGATTTTATTTTATTTATTTATTTATTTTAAAGATTTTATTTATTTATTATTTGACAGAGAGAGAGATAGCTAGAGCAGGAACACAAGCAGGGGGAGTGGGAGAGGGAGAGGCAGGCTTCCTGTCGAGCAGGGAGCCCGATGCGGGACTCGATCCCAGGACCCCGGGATCATGACCTGAGCCGAAGGCAGACGCCTAACGACTGAGCCACCCAGGCGCCCGCTATCAGGTTTTAAAAAGCTGGCTTATGTAAAACTGTTTGACAGACGGGAATATATTAGAATTGATTGACGTGATCCAGGCATTTCATAGATTCACATTAAACAATATGAGATCAAGTATAGTCATCAGTCGGTAAGAAGCAGCATAGTATCTAACCCTGGTTCTTTACTTAAATTTAATTAGAGATTGTGTACTTTGTTTAATGTCTGTCACACCCTCTAGACTATAAACTCTCTGAGGTCAAGGAACATCCTCGTGTTATTTTCTCTGGTGTATTCTCAAGGCTCTATTTAGTGAGGAGCGTATGGCTGGCCCTCAAATATTTCAGAATGAATAGAGAAATACTTAAAAAGAAATATGTATAAATACTCTTTGGAAAGAATCAGATCAAGCTAATGTCATGCCAAAATTTCTTTTATGGGCACAAATTGCCTTTAATTTTTAAATTCAAAGCTCTAATTCTGTGTAACTAAACTTCCAGTTAAGAAAACGTGCTAAGCTACTGATTTTTCACATTTCAGTGTCATGTAAAAATATAAGGTCCATAAGGGCAAGGACTGCTTTGTTCGTTGCTCTGTCTTCTATGCCCCCAATAGTAAGATCGCAAATATTTGTAAAAAGAGAAGATTATGCATTTTTAACCGCATTCCAAGGAGATTAGGGCTCTTTAGATTTGCCCCAAGCTTTGGGGATGGGAGTGGTATATAAGGGAAAGAGAGAGGCTAAGCAGTTGGGCTAAACTCTGTCCATGGTCACTTCAACTAGAGCAACTTCTATTCCTTGGGCTTTCTCATTTTATTTTTAAAAGCTTGAGACACTAATGCACTATTTCACAGGAACATTTCCTTAAAATATTATGTGCCTAGAGGTTTATTTTAAAGAGAAAAACAAACATTTTAACCTTGTAATTATATAGTGTAACACCCATATATGAAAGTGTTCGAAACATAGGTCCTGTATTTGTGACACTAAACAAATACCACATACACACCACGTGCAGCAAGTAGAAGACTGCCAGCATCCCAGAAGCCTCTTTCATGTCCCCACTCAAACACCTCCTCCTTCCCCTCAAAGAAACTACTATTCTGACTTCTAACCCTCTGGTTTCACCTGCCGCCCCTGCCCCCCCAAAAGTAGTGTGTATTGTTCTATTATATGAATAGACCATGATTTATTTATCCATTTTACTTCTGATCGATCATTTGGATTGTTTGTAGTTTGGGCTACTGTGAATAATGTTGCTGCTTTGAATATTCTTGTACCTATTTTGAGGTACATGTGCATGCATTTCTGTTAGATTCATAATGAGGAGTGGAAGTGCTGGTTATAGGATATGAGTGGATTTAAACAAAGTTTTATTTGATACGGTCAAACAGTTTTCCAAAGTAATTATTTCAACTTACAGTCTCACCAGCAATATATGAGTGTTCCTTTCCCATTATTCCTTCTTCACACCAATACTTGGTATTTTCTTTCTCTTCAATTTTAGCCATCCTATTGGATATATAGTGTAACTCATTATGGTTTTAATTTTCATTTCCTCAGCTACTGAAAAGTAAGCCATTTGGATATTTTCTTTTTGAAGCACCTTTCAATTTCTTGCTCATTATACTATTGGATGGTCTGTTTGTTTTACTATTGGGATGTCTCTTTATTGGTTCTTGTGAGTTCATTGTATAATCTGAATATAAGCCCTCTGTTTATGATATGTATTACAAATGACTGCCCCCACCTGCAGCTTGCTTTTTCATTCTCTTAGTGGTGTCTTTTGATTAATAGAACTTCTTACATTTAATGTAGGCTGTTGATCAATTTTTCCATTTATGATTAGGTTCTGTGTGTGTGTGTGTGTGTGTTTCTGTACATGTGTAAGTTCTGTTTAAATAATCTTTCCAGGGGTGCCTGGGTGGCTCAGTTGGTTAAGCATCCAACTCTTCATTTCAGCTAAGTCATGATCTCAGGGTTGTGAGATTGAGCCCCATGTGGGGCTCTGAGCTGGGTGAGGAGCCTGATTAAGATTCTCTCTCTCCCTCCTCCTTTACCCCTCCCCTCCTTGTACACACATGCTCTCTCGCTCTCTCTCTCTCTCTCAAAAATAATAAATAAAAAAATAAATAATCTTTCAATGCTGAGGTTATAAAGATATTCTTATTAGCAGCACTGTCCAATAGAACTTTCTACAATGATGAAAATGTTCTGTATCTGCACTGTCAAACACTATTTTTAAGTGCTGTTGAGCACTTGCATTGTGGCTAGTGTGACTGAGGAACTGAATTTTAAGTTTTGTTTAATTAATTTAAATAGCTACTTATAGCTACTTAAGCTACTATGTCAGAGCAACTTTACAAGCTTTATTGTATTGTCTTTTACATATAGACCTACAATCCAGCTGGCAATCATTTTGTGTATTTGTATGGTGTGAGGTAAGGTCCAGGCTTAATATTTTTTCCCTTATCCAATTGCCTAGAATAATATGTTAAAGTGATTGCTTTCTTCACTTCTCTGTAGTACCACTTTTATCATAAATTGTCATATCATAGTCAGGTACATAGACATGGGTTTGTCTTTGAGCTCTTTATTCTCATCTATTTGTATATTTTTGTGTTGATTCCATATGATTTTAATTATATAGCTTTATTAATATTTATAATATTTATAAGTTTTTCTACTTTATTTTTAAGAACCTTTGTATTTCCATATAAATTTTAGAATCAGCTTGTCAAGTTATACACACAGACAAAATTCTGTTGGGTTTTGATTTAGATTTTATTGACTACTCTATAGGCCAGTTTGGAAGAGAACTGACACCTTTACACTATTGAGTTTTCTAAGAAGTGTCATACCCCTTACATGGTCTTTTTTTTGGTCAAACATGTGGCAATTTTTCACATCTTTTATTGGATTTATTCGTAGAGATTTAATATTTTTGATACTCTTATAAATGGCATCCCTAAATATTTCATTTTCTGTTTCTTGTTGGTATAGAAATATGATTGATTTTTTGTTATATTTGTCTTGTATTTGGCAATCTTGCTAAACTCATTTATTCTAATAATTTATTTTAGATTCTCTTGTATATTCTATAAGCAGATCATAAGCAAATAATGACTGCCTTATTTCTTCCTTTTCTGAATTTCAAAACTCTTACTTCTTTTTATTGCCTATTGCACTAGCTAGAACTTCCAGTACAAACTTATATAGTAAAGAGACAGTGAACATTGTTGTATTGTTCCTGATCTCAGGGAGAAAGCTTTTGGTGTTGTGCCATTTTGGATATGCCATCTAGTGTGATTTTTTCTCCTCTAGATATTTTCTGAGAAGTTATATCTTGTTTGCTAGGAGTTATATATAGAATTTTATCAAATGCTCTTTTGCACCTATTGAGATGATCCATTATGTTTTCTCCTTTTTTCTACTATTGTAATGATTTGATTTTTGAATATTAAGTCAACCTTGTATTTGTGGGATAACCCAATTTAGTCATGATATGTTATTCTTTTTCTATATCAGCTAAATTTTATTTAGAGTTTTTTGCATCTATGGTTTTGAGCAAAATTGGCCTATATCAAGGTTATACTGACTTAATAGAAAGAGGGGAAGCATTTCTTCTTTTTCTATTCTTTGGAAGAGTTTGCATAAAATAGATGTTATTTCTTTAAAATTGTTGATAGAATTCATTAGTAAAGCTATCTGGGTCTGGAAATTTTTTGGGAGGAAGAGAGACGTTTAAAATGGCAAATTAGATACATGTATTAAAGGAGTTTATTGATTTGGAATTTCTATTCTTGGGTCAATATCAGTAAATTATATTTTTGTTTTCTGGGAATCTGTCATTTCATCTAAAATTTCAAACTTAATGGCATAAATGTTTATGGTATTTTTATTTTTTATTTAAAAAATTGTATTTATTTATAGGCCAGAGAGAGGGAGAGGGAGAGAGTGAGAGAGGGAGAGAGAGATCACAAGCAGGGGAAGCAGCAGGCAGAGGGAGAAGCAGGCTCCCAGCCAAGCAAGGAGCCCAATGGGGAACTCAATCCCAGGACCCCGGGATCATGACCTGAGTGGAAGGCAGACACTTAAACGACTGAGCCACCCAGGCGTGCCAGGGTTGGTTTTTTAAAAAGTAAATTTGGTAAACATTTAAGTAGAGTTACCAAGATAAAAGAAGAGAGGACTCAAATAGATAAAATTATAAATGAAATAGGAGACATTATAACTGACACCACAGAAATACAGAGTATCTTAAGAGACTACCATGAACAATTATACACCTACAAATTGGACAACCTAGAGGAAATGGATAAATTCCTAGAAACATACAACCTACCAAGACTGAATCCTGAAGAAATAGAAATAGAAAATATGAATGGGCCAATAATGGGTAAAGAGATTGCATCAGTAATTGAAAACTTTCCAAAAAAGAAAAGTCCAGGACCAGATGGCCTCACAGCTGAATTTTACAAACATTTAAAGAATTAATGCTAATTTTCAAACTCTTCCAAAAATGGAAGAAGAGGGAACACCTCCAAACTCATTTTATGAGACCAGCAATACCCTCATACCAAAGCCAAGCAAGGACGCTACAAGAAAACAAAATTTCAGGCCAATATATCCCTGTGAACATAGATGCAAAAATTCTGAACAAAATACTAGCAAACCAAATTCAACAGCATATTAAAATGATCATACAGTATGATCAAGTGAGATCTATCCTTGAATGCAAAGAAGTTCAACATACACAGATCAGTAACTGTGAAATACCACATTAACAGAATAAAGAATAAAAATTATATGATCATCTCAATAGATACAGAAAAAGCATTTGACAACACTCAACATCCTTTTATGATAAAAACTCTCGTAAATAAGGTATAGAAGAAATGTACCTCCACAAATAAGGCCAAATACAACAAACCCACAGCTAATATCATTCTTAATAGTGAGAAGAACTAATTTTTTATTTTATTTTAATTTTTTTTAGTCGGGCAACAAATTTTATTAAAAGCAAACTGCTCATTCAAAAGTGATCAAGGAACAACTCAAAATACAGAGCAAGAAGGATAAACAAAACAAGTTGTTTTAATTTTCTCACTATATGAAATTCAAACTTTTCATTTTTAGGAAAGGTTAAGCGTAACTTCAGTAGACAGCAATACAGAAAGATTTTATCACATAGACTAGTTTCCTTAGTCAGTTACTTCTAGCTGTCTCCATTGGGATAGATGCATTTACAGAACTACCTGTGCTTGAGCCTTCTTTGCAAGCAGCTTTAGATCTGCAATGCACTTGGCAATTGTCTCCTTTTCCTGCTGTGTAGAGATGCTCTGCACCATATTGCTTCTCCACCCAGTTTATCATGTACTCTTGTTCCTTTTGACGCTTCATGTTGTGCACAGAGATATGATAGTCCAGGCAATTCTTCACCTCCTTGTTTACTCTATGTAGCTGTTCCTGGTAAGTAAACTCCAGTGTCATAGCAATGTTATTCATCTAGACATCAAAAAGTTAATGGCACTTTTGAACCAATGCCTGCTGTGACTTCTCCATGTCATTTGTGTCTGATCTGTTTGATGGAAGCCTGTTTCACTTCTAGTTGGGCAACTTTTTGCTCATTGAGTTTATCAGCAAATTCTCCAATAGAGGTACTATTTTTTTTTTTTTGAGGCACCATATTTTTTAACTACATAAATTTGTAACCCTATTGTTGATATAACAGAGAGGGTCTCTGCAGTAATCACATATATTTCTATGGGCAGAAAATATAAGATAAGCCCAGTTCCAAGCACATTAAAGTTCTGTTACCCCAGTTTTGGGAAAAAGGAACTGGAAGAATTCCTTGGAGATCAGCCCCAAATGAACATTTCCTCTATAGTCAGGAAGAGGCGGTACAGGGGCAAGACTTGGCTGCCCTGTGTGAAAGAGCTTGTTGCCTGCGATACCCTTGGACCAAGGAGGGCTGAGCTCTTTAGACAGGGGGCAGCTGACCACCTGGGACAACAGGGGTCAGCGAGGGTCCACGCAGTAGTTACGAACTAATTTTTTAGTTGTGTGTCAGATAAATCTGTCAATTCTTTTTTTTTTTTTTTTTTTTAAAGATTTTGTTTATTTATTTGACAGAGAGAGACACAGCAAGAGAGGGAACACAAGCAGGGGGAGAGGGAGGGGGGAAGCAGGCTTCCCGCTGAGCAGGGAGCCCGATGCGGGGCTCGACCCCAGGAGCCTGGGATCACGACCTGAGCCGAAGGCAGACGCTTAATGACTGAGCCACCCAGGTGCCCCTCAATTCTACTTTTTAAAAAATAACTTCATTGCTTTATTTGTGTCTATCTAATTTTGAGTGCTTTATTCATTTATTCTCACTTTTCAAGGTCAATATTTTTAACAACATCTAAGGCAAAAACCCAGAAATTTTGGCCTATAGGGTTCTGAATTTTACTTTGCCTAACTAATCTCTTGCATATTTGATTTTTATTATTGATATTTTAATTATATAGGGAATTTTAAAAAATATGACTTTCTTCCATTTTATATCTCACCTGGAATCCTGGGATGTTTATTATGTCTCCTCATGGGTGGGTCACAAATTCCAACTTCTGTCTCTCTAGTACTAATAGACTCCTGGAGTCTTGGCTTTACACTTTGGCATCTCAGCTGGGGTTTTTTAGTTGGGATTTCAAGTCTCACTCTTCATTGGAAAGGCTTAGGAGTTGGAAATTCCTCAAGGGCAAAATGCTGCTGCATTTTGGGTTATCCTGTTGTTCCTTTCTCCCTGTTATGTTTTGTCCCCTTTGGTCTGTTCTCCCCAGCCTAATGAAACTGCTTTAAGCCACAATCTACCACTTGTGTTTAAAAATGATGGTCCAAATTACCAATGCCTCTGAGGGAAAAGCTAGTCATCAAAGTGGGTTCATCTTAATCTGCCCGTCTTTTCTGTGGGGTCTTTGCCCCTCAACTCCTGATTGTCTTGGCTGTTCTCTAATGCCTTCACTGATGCTTTCAAACTTTTAAAAATGTGTTTGATTCAGCTTTAATAATTGTTTTTGGCAAGCGAATTGGTAATGAGAATACAAGATTTTCCCCTTACTACATTCTTTTCTTATAATGTTCAAGTCCTTCTTAATTTAAAGCTTAGCTTTTATTCTAGTTTATTCTACTTTAAACTTATTTCTTGACTTATGTTTCAAAAAGCCTGTTTTCTTTTAATTTTATTAAAAATACAAAGTTGATAACTGGGTATTTACCCCAAAGATACAAATGTAGTGATCTGAAGGGGTATGTGCACCCCGATGTTTATAGCAGCAATGTCCACAATAGCCAAACTATGGAAAGAGCCAAGATGTCCATCGACAGATGAATGGATAAAGAAGATGTGGTCCATATATACAATGGAATATTACTCAGCCATCAAAAAGAATGAAATATAGCCATTTGCAATGACGTGGATGGAACTGGAGGGTATTATGCTGAGCGAAATAAGTCAATCAGAGAAAGACATGTATCATATGATCTCACTGATATGAGGAATTCTTAATCTCAGGAAACAAACTGAAGGTTGCTGGAGTGGTGGGGAGTTGGAGGGATGGGGTGGCTGGGTGATAGATATTGGGGAGGGTATGTGCTATGGTGAGTGCTGTGAATTGTGTAAGACTGTTGAATCACAGACCTGTACCTCTGAAACAAATAATACATTATATGTTAAAAAAAAGAAGAAGAGAGTAGGAAGGGAAAAATGAATGGGGGGAAATCAGAGGGGGAGACGAACCATGAGAGACTATGGACTCTGAGAAACAGACTGAGGGTTCTAGAGGGGAGGGGGTTCGGGGGATGGGTTAGCCTGGTGATGGGTATTAAAGAGGGCATGTATTGAATGGAGCACTGGGTGTTATACGAAAACAATGAATCATGGAACACTACATCAAAAACTAATGATGTAATGTATGGTGATGTAATGTAACATAACATAATAAAATAAAATAAAATAAAAAACACAAAGTTGATAATTTCTAAAAATATCTTTGGTTTCTTAAGGTAAATCATTTTATGTGTGTGCTCTGTATCCCTAAGGGACTTCCTTTCTTTATGTTATTTAGTATTGCTTTACTCATTCTTGAAAGAGAAGAAATCTCCCCAGGTTCTGTGTTTGGAAAAAGCAATTTAAAATTTCTCTAAGTCCCCTGTACTCTTCACTTGGGTGTGGAGTAAGTTTCTCATATATTAAACTGAAGGGGGTGTTTTTATTAGATATCTAAATAGCCAGATTTCCAAGGTCAATGAATCATTGGTTTAGAATGGCTCTGATAGATCATCTGTCTTACAGCTAAATTCACTGACTCAGAGGGAGTTTATTTCTGAGTCCTTAGAGAATAACCACGGTTCTTTTACCAGAGTAGTCCTTGAGAAGTGACAATCCCAAATGTCCTGGTTTCCCTGCCTCTTCCTTTATTTCACCCCTTCCTTTTAGAGATTTCATGTTAAAAGATGCAATGTAACTCCACTTATGTGTCTTTATAAGTTACAACTGCCTTGGATTACAGAGGGTTATAAAAAATGAGACTTTTGGAAGGAGAATGTCTTAAAAATTGTTCTTGAGTTGTAGAGGAGTGGCTGCCAAGTGTGGGATAAGGGAAAGAGGAAAACTTTTATGTCCAGCAGCGCTGGGCTTTAATACTGATTACCCCACTCTCAAGCTACTTAAGAGTGGAAAGATCTAAACTTTTCTCAGTGGTAAAATTGGTATGACAATGTACCTTCCTGAAAAGATGATCTAGGGACCAGCTAACAAACAACACAGTTAGCACACTCTTGGTAAAAAGAGTGCTCCAAATACTAGCTATCGTTACTAATTTTATTATTATCATTATTTTAATAATCATTACTAACTTCAATTTGGATATAAGACTCTTTGAGAAATCCATGTATTTTGTACATTAAGCAAGGTTTTGTAATATTTCTAATTTGGTGAGGTGGGGGACAGGGTCAAATGAAAACTAGGGTGTGGCAATGAAAAAAGCAGTCTTGTGGGAAGAAGCTTAGTCTTAGGCCAGCCTTTGCGGTATGAATGTTGCAGCCCAGTCATCTAGGAGGCAAGAGTTTTCACATCAGAGCCTCTGCAATGGCCTATTGTACTTCTCTATGTCTCCCAAAGTTCTGTTGTCTCTGCTATGTCTAGACCTCATTTCATTTTGAAGGCCTTCACAAGCTGACTTCAATTTATCATTCCAATGGGAACTCAATCCATTCACTTTCAGATACTCCAAGTTACAATCATACCAGTCAACTGTGATATTCCTTGAATATTTTAACTCTTTTCCTCATCCATGCAGTTTTTTGTACTATTCTCCCAGACTGACCAGGCTTGAATGCCTTTTCTCATTTGTTATTGTCAACACTAATTCTTAAACTCTTCCTGCTTCATGAGTCAACAAAAGTATCTTCTTCCCAAGAGCTCTTCCCTTACTCCTCACCACTTTTCAGGTATTTTATTCTGCATTTTGGAAACTTATATTTGCTATTCTTCACCCTCCAAGCTGTAAATCTTTTGAACTGTGTCTTATTTTTCTTTACATTTCCTGGCAATGAGGTACAATTTTTGTACCTGGTAGGCATTCAGTAAAGGCCATTTAAAACTGAACTCCAGTATCTTAATTAATGATACTGTTTTTATTTAGATGCCAGTGGTAAAAGATTATACTTAGACAAACAGGAAACGGCTACTTTCAAAATCTGTTTGTTATAATTATGTTTGCGTGTATAGTCAACTGTGAGTAGATAATTATTTAAACTAATATTCCTTCCATTTCTATGGTCCCAGCTGTAATCAATGAGTCAGAGAAGTACTCTGTTATTAATTATTTAAGATTGGGTACTTCATACTGCACAGAATATCTCTAAATTTCCTTCACAGGATCAAGTAAGCTTTTTCTAGATTTTTATGCCCTATTTGCCGAGTTCTTAAGTGAAGTACTCATTCTCTTACTCTCAGAGTCACTGAGCTTTCCAAGTCAGAAACTGTAGTGTTTTATCCAGTCTTTTCTTTCCTCTATTCTATTTATAAGCTCTATCTAAATGTACCAATTCATTTAAATTTCAAAATAAGACACAGCTCTTCTGTTTTGTCATTATCTTTTCCTTCTTGGAACGGGTCATAACAATTCCCAACTTATGTCCCTGACCTTAATCTCTTTGCACTCTGGTCTGTACTAAAAATAGTTGAGCATTTAATCAATGCCAGTTTTCAAAATGATTATTCAGTAATACCATCTATGTGATCTGAAAATCTATTAAATTTAAGTGGCTAAAATTACTTAATTGAAACTTCTCAGCTTTGACTCAGTCGATCTTGTCAACCTCATCTTGTACTATTCCTTTCTGTGTAGTTCAATTCCAAGAACACACCAAAGCCTTTAAGACTCTGTTGTCCTCCTTTGCTTATTCTCTGCCTAGAACAACCCTTTTTTGCTGGCAATTTCCTACTCCCCCTTCAAGATCTAATAAAATATTAATTCCCAGGTAAGGAGTTGCTTTGTCCTTGGGGTTTCTCAGCCCTTTGCTAATGTACCTTTAGTAGTTTCTGCAGTGGGTAGTTATTTATTTGTTATCTTTGTCTCCCTGGAGTGGTAAACCCTGAGAGAGCAGGATTCCTAAATTACTTATCTTTGTAACCCCAGGTATTGCACAGTGCCTAATAATGGTAGGGACACAAATTGCTTTTCTTAACTCTGGCTCTAAAATTTCGGCCACATGTTTAAGGTATAATGAAAAGGACCCTAGATGCAAGTTAGGAGACCTGAGTTCTAGTCTTGGGTCAGTTATTAACAAGCTGTATAATCTTGGGTGTATCATATCATCTCTTTGTACTTTGGTTTCCTCATCTGTACAGTGAGGAGATTGGACTTGATGTTGTCTGGGGACCTTCCTTTTCTAAAGGATGACAATTCTAGGTGGGGACGTTTATACACTGATTTGAGCAGATCTGCCAATGGTAATGTTCTAGGACACATTCTTAATTTATAACTATTCATTTCTAACCATCCACTCATTCTGATTTAATGAATTTGATTTCAGAGTGAGATATTAAAGGTTCACAATGTTAGAGTTTAGACATGCGATCTTGGAAACACATGGGGGTCCTCACTGCACATGGTGCACACAAAAAAGCTTTTAATTAAACACATGAAATGTATTAGTCACATGCTCTTGAGAAAACTATAAAAAGGTCCCATCCCAAGCCCAGATGTGCCCTTGGGAAGGATTGGGACAGCAATAGGGGAGGAGGGGTGAGTTTCAGCTATGATTACTCCCATCTGTTGTTATTTAACAAACAAACAAAAAAGTTCCCTAAGTGAACACTAGACTGGGAAAAATTATAAGAAACTGATATCAGAGTTGGACTAAATATGTAAAATAGCTTCATAGTCCTAAATTTTGAGATGGGATTTTAGATTTCAGATTTTGTTAAAGTTGCAACTGCTTGTCACATCTTTTGTTTGACTTTTGCTCTTCGAATTCATTTGATGCTTCTGTGATGAGTCTAGAACATACTATATATTATGGTGGATAAATCTGCCCCATGGAGCTTAGCTTGACCAGAATTTTTCCAAACATAGTTTTGGACACAAAATACATTGATCCGAACATGTATGGAGAATAGTGATACCAATTTTCTTAATTTATTTAAGGATCCGAGAATAATTACAAGTGGAGAGAACTCAGCTAAAGACATATTAATCAATTTAGCGTCAATAAACCACCATTTAATTTAATAAAGAGAGACACACTACAACACAGTGTTTATTATTATGTTTATTATTAGCTACTCTGTTACATTTTCTGAATGGTAGCAGAGTTTCAGATAGTGTGTACCCTCCATGACTGTTGGTATTAATAAATAATTGAATGAACCAACTAAATTCTCATAGATACGTTAATAAAGTATGCAGTTGATTTCTGGAGATTGGTAAAGACTGAGGTGCTAAGAATATTTCACTCTGATTTAAATTTCTAATTTGTTGCTGTTCATTATAATTTGAGATCCTTCTGTGAATTTATATAAGTCTAAAGAAGATAGTTTGTCTGTGCTTAACCTTTCTAATGTATTTAAATGTATTCAATGTAATGTATTTAAAATGTTTTAATTTATTTGTTCTACATATTTGAAAAATATCATGAAGCTTAAAAGCAAATAATAATTCCTCTGAGATACTTTGAACTCTGATTAAATGTGGAATCTTTGAATACTTTTTAAATGTGTGATTTTTAGGGATGTCAACATTTTAAAAATAGCAACTAAATATTGTATTTTCTTCATGCAATCAGATAAAAAACACCTAAGTACAGTAAGTTTCCTTTACTAGTTCTACCTAGTAGTCAAATTTAGAGGCTTCATTCATTACAGCTGTAGAGAATCACACTAAAAAGAAAAGTGTTGCATCAAGTTATGGGAAATGTGAACAATTTCCAATAAATTAAGGTATTCTTTCCAAAGCTAGTTTATAGGAAGGATAAGGATCATAATTTAACTACTGAAGCAATTTTGTCCTTGTTTGTTTTTTCTTCCTATTGTAAATCTGAAGGAAATATGATACAATTTGTTTTTAACATGCTCACATGTGTTCCTATGGGATCTCTTAAATCAAGAGAAAAATCTTTGTATTTCTGGGACAAAAAATATGAACACACCTGGCACTCACAAAATGTGCTGAGCAAGTGGATCAATAAATGAACAATGACTTCAGTATTTTTACTCTGCTGGACCGATGATACCTTTCCGAATGCCATCTTGGAGATGTCTTCTAAACTGAAGCTGATAAGGAAAGTGCCTCCCCTAGCACTCAACTATAGAATATTTGGGAGAATTTAAAGGAAAAGCAATAATTCTCTTTCTTTCTCAAATTAATTTGCAAAGTTAATGCAATCTCACTCACAATTCCAGCAGGATTTTTTATGTAATGAGACAGATTCCAAAATTCAGATGGAAGAATAGTGGTCAACTCCAAGGATACTGTTCATATTTTGTTTTATGGAGAAGTCATCTATTTTAGCAGTACAAAGGCCAAAAATAATCAAGAATTTTGAACAAAGACATAATGAGTACATCTGTTCTGCTAGATATCATGACTCATTATAGAACCATGGTTTAGAATTGGTGCAGGAATGCACAGTGGAGCAGAAGACAGAGCTGCATATACCAAACCATGCATATACCGAACCCTGGTAACAGAGGTGGCATTCAAATCATTGGAGAAATCATTATTGAGTAGATGGGTCTGCCAATTGGCTCTCCATATGGAAAAATATAAAAGTAGATCTCTATCTCACATTGCATATCAGAATGTAAAAAAAGAAACTTAAAACATTCAGAAGTAAACATAAAGAATATCTTTGTGAAACTGGGGTAAGGAAGAATTTCTTAAGAGATAAAACCCAAAAGTTATGAAATAAAAGGTGAATTTGTCTAAATTAAAACAAATTCCTTTCAACAAAACACAACACAAACAAATTTAGAAGTCAAGTGATAGATGAGAAGAAGAGATTTGCAACACGAAGAAGATTAGGATCCGGAATGATGGACAATGAATAAAATAAATAAAAAATACAAATAAATGATGAAATCTAAGGCAATGTTTATTTCTCAAAAATGGCTGCTCAGAAAACAGAGCTTATCTGAAATATATGGGCAGCCTAAAACCACCAATCAGTGATATTTTTGCATTTTGTAGAAGACTCAGGTTGGAGTTGGTTAAAACAACAAAATAAACAAATGAAATGATGTAGTTTAATATAGATTATGTATTCCTGGGAAATGACCTGAAATTGCAAGTGTTGGGTGTTATAGAATACAAGCCTTCTAAAGATTATTTTTAAAATATCGAAATCAGTCAGTTTCCTCAATTGGAAATTAATGGCATATTCAAGTTAGGACAATTCAAGGATGATTTATTAATCAAAAGACTAATTATAAAGTGTGGTGGGAAATAAGGGAGGTGGCAAGGAAAAGTGCAGGAACCAGGGCTAGCAGACTCAGAACTCTGCCCCCTCCTCGGTCTGCAAAAGTAAAGCAAAGGAAGGGACAGGTTTCTGGACATGGAAGAAGAAAGTCATGAGGAGCTGGGAGCCTTGAAAGGAGCAATGGCCTTCTGTCCAGTGATGCAGCCAGACTGGGTTGATGTTTAAGAGAAAGAGCCAGAGACTAAAAAGCCCAACCTCAGTCTCTGTCCTCCCTCTCATCTCCTGTTAGACTTGCCATAGGCTGACCCTAGCAGGAAGCCTGAGACCAAGGAATTGTGGGTATCTGGTCCATATAAGTCAGCTTTTCAGGGCAGAAAGTAGGCTGGAGTAGGAAAGGGAGGATCTGAAGGTAGAAATGAAAGATAACTGGCACAAGAAGCAATATTGTCCATGATCATATTGTGAAGATCATGAATAGCAAATGGTATTTGGTAGCTTGGAACAAAGTCTTGTGAGTGTATTAAACACAGATTCAAAATTTATCTGAATAGAAGTGAAGATATCTGTTTGAGAAAACTGTAAGTGATGCACAAAGTGGCTCAAAGATGGCTAACGCTGATGTTGGACATGCTTATTAGAAATTTGAATAAAATTGTTTAAGAAATGTGAAGGAGAAAGCAATATTTTAAAAATATTTTATTATGTAATGTATGATTTAAAATATGCATTTGAAATGGCATTAATATGAAATGTGACACAGACATTTCATGATTTTATCTTTATACATAAATATTTTTATATTAAAGTTGTACAAAACTTTTTGTATTTTCTCATTTGGAACACTGAGAGAGATAGCCAGACCCATATGGTATGGAAGAGCTATGGAGAAAGTGATAAGTGAGTATAAAAATGGACAAAAGATATGAACCAGCAGTTCAAAGAAGAGATAAGCCAAATAGACAACAGACATAAAAAAGATGCTTAACTTAATCAGGGAAACTATTAATCAGGGAAAAAGATTAAAATGAGATACCATTTCACACCCTATTTGGCAAACATCAAGTCAGATGTGTGTGAAAAAGATCTTGCCCACTGCTGCTAAGAGTGTTAATAATTCCCATCACTTTTTGAGACACTTGTCAATGTCTAGTGAAATGATAGCCTAAGACTCTCTTGACCTAGATCTATAAAGATCTGGGTTGATCTAGAACCTCTTGCTAATGAAAGTAGGAAAATATGCAAAATATATTCATTGTGATATTTTTGTAATAGTGAAAAACTGGAAGATATTTAATACCACTCAAGAGAGAAATGAATAAAATGTAGTTTATTTATATATTGGACAATTAATAGCAATTAAAACAAACTAGAGTTATACACATCAACATAGAGAAATCTTAAAATCAAAGGTGGATGCAAAAGCAAGTTTTAGAATGATTCATATTATAGAATGGCATTTACATAGATTAAGCCCAAAGTAATGTTATATATTGTTTTTGTATTCATAGATGTAGTATAAAAACTTGTATTGGAAGGGATATATCCCACACTCCTCTTAGCATCTGGCTCTGGGTAGGAAGGGTGGGAAGGATGGGACTGGACAGGTGTTGGTAGCATGAAAGTGTACAATGTTTTGGCTTGAAATACCTGGATGTTTGTTTGTATTCAGATTAGATTTAGACTCCGTTTCTTTTATGTCCTGAAACAGTCTGAACACATATCCAAGAATCATAGCTACAGTCAACATAGTTTTTATTATTTGGAGGCAAATGGAGATTTGTTTTCTTAGTGCTGTGATTTTCAGGGCAAGTTATAAAACTGTTGATTGGAGCAGTTATAATCATTTTCTACAATTTATTTCTCCACTAGCCTATAGTCCAATAAGAAGACTTTTAAATGGAAGAAATTGATCTCAGCTAATGGAGTAGTAGGAAGACAAATGCAATTGTCCATATGGTTAGCTGAGAGCAGATTGTTTAAAATTGATGAGTCTTCTTTTTACCAATTTAAGAGGTGACATGCTTCTAAGATGACAACAGTGTATAGGAAGAACATGAAAGACTTGACCAACTTCCCAATTTGTATTGTCAATTATATTGTGACATTATTTTTGATTAAATATTCAATTTACCTCTATTCAAATATAATTATCACCCATAAGCAGAAACTGAACAAATTAATTTTAAAATGTCCACAACTGTTAATTATGTGTCACTCACTCTTTATTTATTTATTTATTTATTTATTTATTTATTTATTTATTTATTTAATTTAATTTTTTTTTTTTTAAAGATTTTATTTATTTATTTGACAGAGATAGACAGAAGAGCACAAGCAGAGGGAGTGGCAGAGGGAGAGAGAGAAGCAGGCTCTGCACTGAGCAGGGAACCCGATGTGGGACTCGATCCCAGGAACCTGAGATCATGACCTGAGCTGAAGGCAGACGCTTAACCATCTGAGCCACCCAGGCGCCCTGTGTCACTCACTCTTGTCCCCATTTCCCCATATATCTATTTCCATCTGTTATGCCTGAACTACAGTGTTCTCTTCTAGTTCAGTTGGGTTCTCTGAGAGCTCTATTTGAATTGAATCCTTCTAATCTTCTGTTCCTTTGTAATTGTATGGAGCATCCACTGTGTGTGAATTTCTCACTTCCTATTCCCCATCTCTTTAGATAATTTTACTTTCTTATGAAGTTGTAATAAATGAACCCCGCCAGTCCCCATTTGACTATTCCATTTACACTACTGCTGTAATTATTGCATTGCATTGGATGTATTCTATTTGCACATAATGCCTTTTCTGGATTAATTAACAAGCACTGTGGCAACTTGCCAAAAATACATGACATTATCACGGGGACAGAAGTACTAATACACTATTCACTAATGGACCATCAATTTCAATCTTCAACCCTTACCTCCCTCTGAGTTGCTGCCTATTCAACAGACCATTTGGATGTCTCTGAGTAAATCAAACTTAACAACATTCCCCTAGAACTACTCCTCCCACCATGTTTTCTGTTTAGTCAGTGACATCTCCATCTGCTAGGATGTGCAAGTTGGACTGTCACCCAGTTTCAAGATCTTATTTCTCATATCCAGTTTTCTTCCAGGGTATGTCAATTTTGCTTTCTATGTATCCCACAAATCCACCTGGATTCAAGCCACTTACTCTTACTAACCATCTGGACCATTCAGTAGACAATTTACTGATCTCTCAGCTCTTTCTCTTGCATCCTTCATTGTGTTCTGTACACTGTAACCAGAGGGAACTTTTCAAAGATGCCAAGGCAATCACTTCACATACACTCAAACCCTCAACCTCTGATTGCTAATAACCCTGTCCTTAGGCTAAACACCAAAATCCCTTATGTGACCTATAATGCCCCGTAAGGTCTGGCCCCAGTTACCCCTAACACCCTCTGCTTCTCACACACTATTACATGATATCATTTCCTTTTTATTCTCAGTGCCTTCTGTTATATCCCACTCTATCTGGTTGACCCCTACTCCTCTTTCAGATTTCTTCTCTCTTGCCACTTCCTTAGAGAAGTTTTTCCTGACCTTCCTGAATTGGTCAAATCCTCCTATTATTAGTTTTCAGAGCACTCAGGACCTAATGTTTCTTAGCACCTAGCACGGTGGTAATATTACATTCACTTGATTCAAGTATTTTTTTTCCCAATAGACCCACACTGCCCATACATTAGCCACTAGCCTAATTAATTAAAATTAAATGAAATAAAAAATTGTTTCTTAGTCCCACCAGCTACATTTTAAGTGCTCAAGAGTCACAGGCAGCTAGTAGCTACCTTATTGGGCAGTGCAGAATGAAGAACATTTCTATCATCGCAGGATAGGATAGCAGACACTACACTCTAAGTTCTTCTAGGCAGACACTCTTTCTTTATTCTTTTTTATTCTGTCACCTTTCTATCTTTGTCTTTGCATGTATTCTTAGTGCCTAGCAACATGTCTGGCTCATAGAAGACCCTCCAAAACATTTTTTAAGCAAATGAAAGAATGAGATAATGAATGAGCACCTTAGAGCCTTGTGAGGACAAAAAGTAGAGCAGTCAAGAATGTTCTACACTGTGAAAATGTTCTCGGAGGCTGGTATTTGCACACCTTTGCTTCCTGAGGCCTTAGGACTTTATGCTTGTCATGTGCTCACTTAGTGACATGTCTACACAAAGCTTTGTTTTGCTATCTCAGATTTTACTTGGCAAACATGGTCTGGAGATCCTTCATGAACATTTTGTAAGAGAGAGTTCCTTGTGGAAATAAAAAAGTATCTGATTGAGGCAGTAAACATGCTCACAGATGTTTATCAGTTTTTACCAGTGAATAATTGTCGTGTCTGAGATGAGTTCTTAAGCCTACAGCAATATGCAAAGTGATGTCAGGGATCACATTTCTTATTTTACTTTGTTTTATTTCAGTTTAATTTTACCATTTGTGAAGGGGAGAGTTAATGAAGTATAGTCTAAAAAACAGTAAGGAGGGGCTCTGGTTTCACTGAAACCTATGTTAAAGCTGCAAAACATCACAAAAGGGTCTAGTGCTTTAACTGAGGGAAAAGCAGGGGCACCTGGGTGGCTCAGTTGGTTAAGTGTCTGACTTTGGCTCAGGTCATGATCTCAGGGCCCTTTACTGAGCCCAATTTGAGCCCCATGCTCATAGGGGCGTTTGCTTGCCCCGCTCCCTCTTCCTATGCTCCTCCCCCACTCATGCTCTCTCCCTCTCTCTCTCTCAAATAAATAAATAAAATCTTTAAAAAAATAATTGAGGGAGAAATTAATTAAGGCCCATGGGCCAAATCCAGCACCTCGCCTGTTTTTGTAAACAAAGTGGTATTGGAACAAAGCCCAACCCATTCATTTATTCATCTATTGCTCTTTTCACTATGGCAACAATGAGTAGTTGGGACAGAGACCAGGTAGCCCAAAAAGTCTAAAATATTTACTACCTGGCCCTTTACCGAAAAAGTTTGCCTACCTCTGTTTTAACTCCTATACTAGCAAAAGTTTCTTTTTGGGGGGCCATGAGGATGAAATCATGGACAGCAGGTGTGAAGTAAGCTGCCCCTTGCTATGCTGTGTAGATTGATACCCTTTAGATGTTGGCGTGGGAGAAATGGGAGGTTGGCCTGAAAAAAGATAATAGATTAGGAAATATGCCAATGAGAGATGAATGCTGGAAAATGAGAGGCTGCAGAAGTGAAGCATATGTGGGTAGGCTTTGAAAGAATGTGGGTCCTAAAAAGCAAATTAGAAGCAGAGAACACCTTTATTTTTTTTTCAGAGTTAAACACTATCAATATTTTGATATATTTTTTTCTACTTCTATTTTTTTTTACATAAACAGATCAAACTGAGTATATAATTATATCATTTGGGTTATCTTACGTTACAACATGAAAAATTTTCCCATGTACCAAAGTATTAACAACAGCAAGATCTTTAATTAGCTGCAGAGTATTTTCATCATAGAACTATATCATGTATTTTATGTGACCAATCCCTTTTTATTGGACATTGAGGTAATTTATGAATTTTTTTCTTCTGCTATTATAAACAAAGGTCATTAATTCTCTTTTTAAAATCACTGTCTGGGGTTCCTGGTGGCTCAATCAGTTAAGCATCCAACTCTTGATCTCAGCTTAGGTGTTGATCTTGGGGCCATGAGTTCAGGTCCGGCAATGGGCTCCATGCTGGGTGTGGAGCCTACCTGAAAAAAAAAATCAGTGTCTAATTTTCAGATAGCAATGTACACAAATTGTAAGGGTATATAACTTGCTGAATTTTCATATGTGTATTCACCTTTGTGACACTAAGTGTGATTAATTTTTCTTAGTTACTCTGAACAAGTGGAAATCTCCAAAAAGAAGGCTTTCAAGAACTGATGCTGGTGGTTCCTGGCTTTCACCAAGATTAGAAGGATTCTGTGTCATGGACCTTTAATTCTTCTTTTTAAAAAAATATTTTTTTATTTAAATTCAATCAATTAACATATAATATATTATTAGTTTCAGAGGTAAAGGTCTGTGATTCATCAGTCTTATATAATACTCAGTGCTCATTACATCACATGCCCTCCTTAATGTCCATCTCTCAGTTACCTCATCCCCCCACTCCCCTCCACTCCAGCAACCCTCAGTTTGTTTCCTATGATTGAATCTCTTATGGTTTATCTCCCTCTCTGATTTTGTCTTGTTTTATTTTTCTCTCCCTTCCTCTATGCTCTTCTGTTTTGTTTCTCAAATTCCACATATAAGTGAAATCATATGATAATTGTCTTTCTCTGATTGACTTCTTTCACTTAGCATAATACCTCTAGTTCTATCCATGTTGTTGCAAAAGCAAAATTTCATTTTTTTGATGGCTGAGTAATATTCCATTGAATATATATAGCACATCTTCTTTATCCATTCATCTGTCACTGGACATCTTGGCTCTTTCCATAGTTTGGCTATTGTGGACATTGCTGCTAAAACATTGGGGTGCAGGTACTCCTTCGGATCACTACATTTGTATCTTTGGGGTAAATACCCAGTAGTACAATTGCTGGGTCATAGGGTAGCTCTATTTTCAACTTTTTGAGGAACCTCCATACTGTTTTCCAGAGTGGCTGCACCAGCTTGCATTCCCACCAACAGGGTAGGAGGGTTCCCCCTTCTCTGCAACCTCACCAGCAACTGTCGTTTCCTGACTTGTTAATTTTAGCCATTCTGACTGGTGGGAGGTGGTATCTCATTGAGGTTTTGATTAGTATTTCCCTGATGCTGAGTGATGTTGAGCACTTTTTCATGCATCTATTGGCCATTTGGATGTCTTCTTTGGAGAAATGTCTGTTCATGTCTTCTTCCCATTTCTTGATTGGATTATTTGTTCTGTGGGTGTTGAGTTTGATAAATTCTTTATAGATTTTGGATACTAGCCTTTTATCTGATAGGTCATTTGCAGATATCTTTTTTTTTTTTTAAGATTTTATTTATTCATTTATTTGGGAGAGTGAGAGAGAGAGGGAGAGAGAGACAGAGAGCACATGAGAGAGGGGAGGGTCAGAGGGAGAAGCAGACTCCCCGCCAAGCAGGGAGCCTGATGCGGGACTAGATCCCGGGACTCCAGGATCATGACCTGAGCCGAAGGCAGTCGCTCAACCAACTGAGCCACCCAGGCGCCCCATTTGCAGATATCTTCTCCCATTCTGTTGGTTGTCTTTTTTTTTTTAATTTAAAAATTTTTTTTAACTTTTTTTGTGCCTTTATTTATTTATTTATATGTTTAGTTAGCCAGCATATAGTACATCATTAGTTTTTGATGTAGTGTTCAATGACAGAGAATGCCTTTAGATCAACTGTTGGGAAACTGACTCTGACAGCTATGCCCAAGAAGGAAAAATGAAGTCAGAAAAACTCTACAGACAGTTTCTGGGAAAGCCCATTCAGGAGTGAAATGGTCATAAAGAGATTAGGTTTCAACTAAGACTGAGGATACCCTGATGTAGATAGAAGCTGAATACAGTAGAGGCAGAGAGGTCCGGAGAGCCCATTAACTTGAGGCTCACATTTACATTTTTTATTTTACCTCTGAAAGAGATTATATATAACATCAATGAGCAACACTGGCAGGTTTGAAAGAGGGCAATGATATTTAAACTGTAAAAAAATTTGACCGTGTGTGTGTGTGTGTGTGTGTGTGTGTGTGTGAATCTTGGAAGCCATGGAAAATACAAGTGACAAGCCCTGTAGCATAAACTTTGTAGCCAGGCTATTTTTCTTCAAACTTTGGCTCTGCCATTTACTAGCTGTGTGACTTGGACAAGTTACTTAACCTCTCTATGTCCTGACACTCACCTCCAAAATGAAGATCATAATAATAGCACTCCCCAGGGTTGTTGAAAGGACTAATGGGCTTACATTCATGAAATGCTTACAAGTGCGCCTGACACAATGGGTGCTCTAGGATTCCATGAAATACAGAGGCCTCCCTCTCTCTCAGCATTTGACTTGCCCTGGCTATAAGATGAACTAGATGCAAACTTTGGATATGATCTCAAAATGTCGATTCATGTGGGTACTTGTTTTTGACAGACTACATAAATGGTATTAAAGAATTCATGTCCTTTAAATAGATGGTTGGTTAGTGTATCAGAGGAATGAGGACTTGTTTTTTGGATTTTTTTCTCCTTTGAACAGATTGTAAAATAGTGTCTGTGTGGAAGTTGCATCTCACTGACCCAAATTCCTGCCTGCAAAAGAGCATACTACTGGGCAGAAAAGAAAGTGAAAAAGTTGGTAAAGGTGGGGGAAACTCAACTCAGGCGGGTGTTTTTGTTTGTTTGTTTTAAAACTGTGGTAAAAAATATGTAACATAAAATTTACCATCAAAACCATTTTAAGTGTACTACTGAGTAGTGCTCAGTAGATTCACATTGTTGTGCAACTAATCTCCAGAACTCTTTCATCTTGTAAAACTGAAACTCTATACTCATTAAAGAACTCTCCATTCTCCCCTCCCCCCAGCTTCTGGTGACCACCATTCCACTCTGTTTCTATGAGTTTCACTCCTCTGGATACCCCATGTAAGTGTAATCATACAGTATTTGCCTTTCTGTGGCTGATTTATCTCACTTAATATAATGTCTTCAAATTTCATCCATGTTGTAGCATGTGTCATAACTTCCTTCCTTTTTCAGGCTGAATAATATTGAATTTTATGTATTTACCACATTTTGTTTATCCATTTATCCACTGATGGACACATGGGTTGCTTTCACATTTTGGCTGTTGTAAATATGCTGCTATAGAAATGGGACACAGTAGGCAGGTGTCTCTCTGAAATTCCTCTGTGGTGTGGCTTCCTTGGCTCCCTGGCCCCCTTGCTCCCCAGAATATTAGAAGAAGGTTGTTCTCTAAACCAGGCAGACTGGGATTACATGAAGTTTCACTCCTTACCAGCTCTGCAATCTTGGACAAGTTACTTAAGTTCTCTGAGCTTGTTTCATTCTCTGTAATAAAGGAACAGTGATATTTAAACACAGACTTCTTTTAGGAGTTAAATTAAACCCACAAACCAATCAATGTGATAGAACACATTAATAAGAGGAGAGAAAAGAACCATATGGTCCTCTCAATTGATTCAGAAAAAGCATTGGACAAAATACAGCATCCTTTCCTGATTAAAACTCTTCAGAGTATAGGGATAGAGGGAACATTCCTCAAGTTCATAAAATCCATCTATGAAAAACCCACAGTGAATATCATCCTCAATGGGGAAAAGCTGAGAGCCTTTCCCTTAAGATCAGGAAAGGATGCCCACTCTCGCCACTATTGTTCAACATAGTACTAGAAGTCCTAGCAATAGCAATCAGACAACAAAAAGAAATAAAAGTATTCAAATTGGCAAAGAAGAAGTCAAACTCTCTCTCTTCACAGATGACATGATACTTTATGTGGAAAATCCAAAAGACTCCACCCCCAAATTACTAGAACTCATACAGCAATTCAGTAATGTGGCAGGATACAAAATCAATGCACATAAATCAGTTGCTTTCTTATACACTAACAATGCATCCATTTACAATAGCACCAAAAACCTTAAGATACCTCAGAATAAACCTAACCAAAGAGGTAAAGAATTTATACTCTAGGAACTACAGAACACTCATTAAAGAAATTGAAGAAGACACAAAAAGATGGAAAAACATTCCATGCTCATGAATCAGAAGAATAAACATTGTTAAAATGTCTATGCCACCCAGAGCAATCTATACCTTCAATGCCATCCAGATCAAAATTCCAATGACATTTTTCAAAGTGCTGGAACAAACAATCCTAAAATTTGTGTGGAATCAGAAAAGACCCTGAATTGCCAAGGAAATGTTGAAAAAGAAAAACAAAGCTGGGGACATCACATTGCTTGATTTCAAGCTATATTACAAAGCAGTGATCACCAAGACAGCATGGTACTGGCACAAAAACAGACATATAGACCAATGGAACAGAATAGAGAGCCCAGATATGGACCCTCAACTCTATGGTCAAATAATCTTCGACAAAGCAGGAGAAAATATGCAATAGAAAAAAGACAGTCTCTTCAACAAATGGTGCTGGAAAAATTGGACAGCCACATGCAGAAGGATGAAACTTGATCATTCTCTAATACCATATACAAAGATAAACTCAAAATGGATGAAAGACCTCAATGTGAGACAGGAATCCATCAAAATCCTAAAGGAGAACATAGGCAGTAACCTCTTTGACATCGGCCACAACAACTTCTTTCAAGATTCATCTCCAAAAGCTAGTGAAACAAAAGCAAAAATGAACTTTTGGGACTTCATCAAGATAAAAAGCTTCTGCACAGCAAAGGAAACAGTCAACAAAACAAAGAGGCAACCCACAGAATGGGAGAAGATATTTGCAAATGACACTACAGATAAAGGGCTGGTATCCAAGATCTATAAAGAACTTCTCAAACTCAACACCCAAAAAACAAATAATCAAGTCAAAAAATGGGCAGAAGACATGAACAGATGCTTCTCCAAATAGGACATACAAATGGCTAACAGACACATGAAAAAGTGTTCATCAGCATTAGCCATCAGGGAAATTCAAATCAAAACCACATTGAGATGTCACCTTACACCAGTTAGAATGGCAAAAATTGACAAGCAAGAAACAAGAAATGTTGGAGAGGTTGTGGAGAAAGGGGAACCCTCTTACACTGTTGGTGGGAATGCAAGTTGGTATAGCCACTTTGGAAAACGTGTGGATGTGACTCAAAAAATTAAAAATAGAGCTACCTTATGACCCAGCAATTGCACTACTGGATATTTACCCCAAAGACACAGATGTAGTGAAAAGAAGGGCCATATGTGCCTCAATGTTCATAGCAGCAATGTCCGCAATAGCCAAACTGTGGAAAGAGCCGAGATGCCCTTCAACAGATGAATGGACAAAGAAGATGTGGTCCATATATACAATGGAATATTACTCAGCCATCAGAAAGGATGAATACCCAACTTTTACATCAACATGGATGGGACTGGAGGAGATTATGCTAAGTGGAATAAGTCAAGCAGAGAAAGTCAATTATCATGTGGTTTCACTTATTTGTGGAACATAAGGAATAGCATGGAGGACATTAGGAGAAGTAAGGGAAAAATGAAGGGGGAAAATCGAAGGGAGAGATGAACCATGAGAGACTATGGACTCTGAGAAACAAACTGAGTGTGTTAGAGGGGAGGGGAGTGGGGGATGGGTTAACCAGGTGATGGGTATTAAGGAGGGCCCATACTACATGGATTACTGGGTGTTATATGAAAACAATGAAGGGTGGATCACTACATCAAAAACTAATAATGTATTGTATGATGACTAACATAATAATAAATTAAATTAAAAAATAAATTAAACCATGTTTGTTATATTGTAAAAGTTCAATAAATTCATTTCCCCCTTTCCTTCAAATGTACCATTTCTTCTCTGATCACCTACAAATATCTCCTTTTATTCTTGTTTTATTACAAGGAGAGCCACAAACATATCCATGAGGCCCAAAGTTGGCTTGTGCATTAATACTTAAAAAAAAAAAAAAATGTCCTCCAGGGATCCTAGAAGAGTTGGGCCAACCTTGCTTAACTAAACAAACACTCCTTAGAGTTTCAGGGTTCTTTTGAAAAAGGACTGACCTATCCAAGAAGTCTTATGATCTAAGTTGCCTTTTTTATTTAAAACCAGGAAATAGTATTTCTCTTTTTTCAAAAGCCATTTTAGATATTTGAATTCAATTCAACACAAACTTTCAGGGTATGCCAAATTTGACCCACATATGTTCCCTGATGCCTAACTCTTTGGGGTCCACTTATTTGACCCTGATCTAATGAAGAAAATAAGACCTTTACATGCTTATGTTGGCAGCAAGTGTTTGATTTCATTCCCTTTGGGGAACGTCATTGACATAAATGCTTCTGTGTGGTACACCTTAAAGAACATTACAGTATAGTGACTATGCCAGTAATGGTCTGTTTACTTAAACTCAATTCAGTGGTATAAATATTACTTTAAAATGTCAGCAAAAATGTATTTTTAAATCACTGGAAAAGTATACAGAGAGAATTTGTGATTTTAGATCTTGGCAAAAAACTATAAAGAAATAAGGTGCCAGATATGTACTCTGCTGGGAAAATTAAGCTTAATGATTATTTTGTTTTGAGAGGAAAAAAAATTAAGAGAATGACTTGAACTTTGAGGAAGAAAAATAATGTAGAATAAAAGAAACTTGGTAGAGGTGACATAAAAATTGGACAGATGGATACAAATGATACTTGCTCTTAAAATTCCACACATAAAAGAATGTAAAATAGCATTTCAACATCGTGATTCAATGTGACATTAGCTAGTACTAAAATGGGTAAACATACATGAGCTTATTTATTTTGAAGTTCTTTTAACTATTGAATCAGAAAATTAGGTTAGATTTATAAAATGTTTTGCTTTTGCAAAAACAAGCTCACACAAATATAGATCATGGTCATTGTTGGAATTTTTTTGCGTGTGAATGTTTAGCATAACATGTTTGCTGAGCAAGTTGAGAAACCTAAGAAGTGTTCTGAAGAGCCCTGGGGAGTTTGAGTGTCATCTTCTCAAAGGGGGGAAGAGAATTTCAGTCTTACAGGATAGGAGTGAAAACAGGGCTAGGGCGAGCAACAGATCATCCCAGATTCAGTGAATCCTATATAGTGTTGGGGTAAGAGAAAGTTCTAGGGTCTTTGAGTCTATCATTACTTGAGTAGAGTCCATCACCTACCTTGACGTGGTGGACTTTGAAACCAGGCAGTAGCTGAAGGTATTAAGTCAAGCCTTTTGGTGCTTATTATCTTCAGAAGAAGCTGCGGTGCCAGGTATTAGGGGTGAGACTACTAGCAGGGGGCTGGCAGCATTGCAATCACTTTATTGTAAGAAAGTTTCAAGTATTAGATCTATTGTTGTTGGGGTCCCATGTAGTATTGTGACGTCACAGTTCCTCCATTTATCCAAAAATAAATGTTTTTTTTTTAAGATTTATTTATTTATTTATTTTAGACCGAGAGTACGAACATGAGCAGGAGGGGCAGAGGGAGAGGGAGAGAGAATCTGAAGCAGATTCCGTGCTGAGTGCAGAGCCTGAGATGGAGCCCAATCTCACAACCCTGAGATCACAACTTGAAATGAAACCGAGTTGGACGCTTAACTGACTGCACCACTCAAGTGCTCCCCAAATAAATGGTTTGAGTGATTATTGTTTGCTGGGTACCACCTAAGACCTAGCTTCCCAAGATTAGTAAGTATACAATTCCTGCCCTCAAGAATCCTAAATTCCCAAAATTAGTAAATGCACAATTCCTGCCCTTAGTGCACAGTTCTACCTGTTCAATGGTGTGTACAATGTTTGGTGGTGATCATTGATGTTCTCACTATCAGTAGGTAGGGACTAAAGCCAAAAGATGAGTGCACATCTCAGAAAAAATAGACCTTATATAAGGGGCCATTGACCCACAGTTTCCACAAAGCAGAAGTTAAGGGGATGGAAAGGAAGGATTAGAGTTAGTATGGGCTATGCCCAGGAAGGGTGAAGCACAGGATAGTTTAGAGTTGTTTAATAGCCTGTGAGAGCTGTAGGGGACCTGACCTGTCATCTATTAACTCATTCCTCTTTCAGCTCAACAAAGCGGAGCCTATAGGCTGAAAAGGTATGCTTTAAAGAGAACAATTAGCCTTTTTTTGTGGCATAGATACTCTTAAAATATCCATATTTTATAGGGAAATCCGTATTTTATTTTAGGGATAATCCATATGCTGGTAACTTCACAGATCTTTCCAAGATCACCAATGATTACATTGTGTCTAAATTTACCCAATGCTTTTCACTGATTTTGTCTAAGTGATCTCATGACCATTTGACACTGGTCACTCTTTGCTATTTAAAACTTTTGACTCCTTTGGTGGCATCATATCTTCCTGGATTTTCTCCTATTTTTCTGACCAGTCTTTCTTAGGTCCCCTTTTTAGTTTCTCTTCTTTGGCTAATCACTACATCCTGATCCTGTTTCCTGGGTTTCTGTCCATCCTTCCTTTTTTTTTTAAGATTTTATTTATTTATTTGACACAGAGAGAGAGAGAGAGAGAGAGAGAGAGAGAGAGCACAAGCAGGGGGAGAGGCAGGTAGAGGGGGAGGGAGAAGCAGACTCCCCACTGACCAGGGAGCCTGATGAGGGGCTCAATGCCAGGACTCTGGGATCATGACCTAAGCTGAAAGCAGATGCTTAACCAACTGAGCCACCCAGGCACCCCCTGTCCATCCTTCCTATTCTTATAATCCTCATAGTCTTTCTGAGCAGTCTGACCTCCAGCCATGACTTTACTTTCTGTTTGTAAGTTGATAATTCCTACACACATCTCAAGCTAAGATCTGTCCCCTGGATTCCAGGCCCTTATTCCAGAAGCCTCTTGAATGTCTCCACTTGGCTGTTCCATGTGAGCCTTAAACTCAATAAACACAAAACTGAAATTATCATCATTTCTCCACCCTGACACTGTGTCCCCAAATCTCTTCCTCTTCTATTCCTCATTTTGCTTGGTACCATGATGCTTAGACTCCTCAAACCCAAGGTTAATTTTTGATTCATCCTCATATTCTTTTGAACAGTTTTTTTACCTGTTTAATTCCTTTCCTCCCCAATGTAGGGCTTGATTTCATGACCCTGACCATCATGACCTAAGCTGAAATCAAATTGGACACTTAACTGACTGAGCCACCAAGGTGCCCCTAAAAATATGTATTTTTAAAAATCTAGCAATATAGGAGAAACCAAGTGAATATGAAATGATGCTTAGGTTTACAATGAAACTATTTTATGCTCATCAGAGGGGCAAAAGTGAAAAATGTGATGCTTTAAGTGTTGGTGATAATATGGAGACATGGGAATTCCAACATTGCTGGTGGTCTTTTGGCGGAGGACTTAGCAATAACTAGTAAACTCAAAGATGTATGTGTCCTTTGACCAGTAATTGGAACTTAAAGGTCCATACTCTAGAGAAACCATAGCACATGTACACAGGAAGAAATGTTTGGAGATAATGACTGCAGCTATGTGCAATAGCAAAAACATGTAAACAACATGAATGTTCAATAGGAGAAGAGAAAAAATTCTGAATAGGTGTTCCCTCTGGAATAAGAGGGGAATGAGATTAGGGAAAGTATCTGTATTGTTTCATTTATTAAGAGGCTTAGTGACTTTGCCAAGTTATACCAATTAGCCAGAACTTTAATAGTATAAAAAAGAGTAGAAATAGTAAAATTGGGGTTGAAGTATTCAAAAATAAAAATGTGTTTTTGGAAGGGATAAGGATCAAAATAAACTCAATGCCTTACGTAATTGTGGGTGGGTCATAAACAATTTTTTATTTTGGCCAATTCACGACCTGTCTTGACTCTATCAGAGAACTGTTGAAAACATTGTCTACTCTGACTTCCTGGATATGCCCTGCTTTAGTGGTGCCATGTAAACAACCTCACTGGCTTTTTCAAGGGGAGTTGTAATATGAAGGCATCATGTGATAGAAATTCTGTTATGTTTCCTTGCTAGTCCATTCCTTTTCTACCTGACCTTTAAATGTTTTAGTTTGTCATGACTCCATCCCCTTAACACTCTGTGTTCTCTCTCTAAGTGACTGCAACTATTTCTACATTTAAATGTCAAGTTCAGATAGCTCATCTAAGCTCTAGACTTCAAATAGCCAACTACTCACTCAACATCCCACTGGGACTCTTATGGACAACTGAGAGTCCGAATCTAATACTGAATTCATTCTCTTCACCCACCTCCCCCAAACATATTCCTGCTGTGTTTCCTTCCCCAAATAGAATATCACCATCTACCCAACTGCAGCTACCAGAAAACTGGGAGTCATTTTTGACATCTCCCTCTCTCCTATCCTTTATATCCAACCCATCACAAAGTTCTGTTAATCCTACCTTATGGGGCATCTGGGTGGCTCAGTCGTTAAGCATCTGCCTTCGGCTCAGGTCATGATCCCAGGGTCCTGGGATCGAGCCCTGCATCGGGCTCCCTGCTCCATGGGAAGCCTGCTTTCCATCTCCCACTCCCCCTGCTTGTGTTCCCTCTCTCACTGTGTCTCTCTCTGTCAAATAAATAAATAAAATCTTTTAAAAAAAAATCCTACCTTATAAATATACCTCAAACACATCGACTTTTCTACAAATTCTTTACTACTCATAGTGCTTACTGTTCACTGTTGTGTTCCCTGTTTATAGCCCAGTGCCGCCAAGTAGTGCCTGAGTGAAAGGCTGGTTTCTGGAATGTCTACAGAGAGAAGGAACTGCAGGGGACTACACAATATTTGGAAATCAGTTCTTTTTATTATTTCAGAAAACTAGTCTGGAATAGTAGTTTTAAAGGTTTTTAAACTTATATGGAATTAAATATGTAGCTATGTCTTCATCGGTATTTGAGTGTTTTCCTAAGCTGAAGTGCATTTCCTTGAAAAAAGTGATGTCACTTTGCATGTTAGATAGGCTTGGTTTCAGAGGCTGTAGTGTTTGTGCTTGGGAATGACTCTTTAGAACACTCTCTAGAGTAAACCCTCAAATAATCCTTAGCCAAAGAGTATTAATTGTGGGCTGGTGAGTGAGGAGAAGAAGAAAGAATGATTTTTCCCACGAATGGTATGAATGTCTTGTCTCTGGTATTGAAAGAGAATGGATTTTGGATTCAGATTTGAGTCAGAATCTCATCTTTCACTTAAACTTTGGCTAAAAATTTCAACTGCCCCCAGCTTCAGTTTCTTAATTTATGTAATTGATTCTATGTCACCTTCATGTGAACATTTATGTAAATACCATAGCTTTATTGAGATAACATTAATCAAGCTCTTAGCATAGTGCTTGCTCCTGGTAGAGACTCCCACAAACTAGTTTACCTGTCCTTGAATTGGCATCGAGGGCCTCGGATAATTGAAGTCAGAGTTTGAACACTTGAAATCCTCCCCTTCTTAGAGCTTATTCTAAGAAACTATTTTGATAGACAGACTGAATGAAATATTGTACAATCATAGTAACATAACAGTGAAGGTACTTTTATACATTTGGAGAAATAGATAATGAAGCAAGGAAAAAAGATTTCTAGCAATATAGTGCTTTATTGTAAGAAGGCAATAAAGCAAGTCTGTCTCACCAGGGCTGGATATCGTTTAGTTGTGACCTTCCTAGAATATAGTAGTAGGTGTGTTGTGAAGAGTAGCTGCAAGGACCAACACGTATCTTCCTGCATTGGAGAGTGATTCATCCATCCTGCAGCCCATTTATCTCACAAATATCTGAGTGCTCAGGATATGGCAGGCACTGTGCCTGCAGTAGAAGTCCAACAGTAAACAAGACACAGTTCTGCTCTGGTGTAGGGCAGGGAGAAGGAAAAGTAAAAGATAATAAGCAAATATATACGATATCAGGTGGTGATAAATAGAATAACACATAAAAAAGAACAAGGGGATAGAGAGGATGTGTGTGTGTGTGTGTGTGTGCACAGTCTTTAATACAAGATGGTCTGCGAAAGCCTCTAAAAGGCAGATTAGAACAGAGGCTTGAAGATACAGAGGGAGGAGGTCTTGTGGGGCCCTGAGGGGATGGATTTCCAAGCAGGGGTGACAACAAGAATGAAGGTCCCAAGCAGCATGCCTGGTGTATCTAAAAAATGGCAAGGGAGGTAGGGCCAGAGCAAGCAAAGGTGAGAGGGAGGGAGGTCAGTGAGGCAGTAGGGTCCAGTAATCCCATAGTGAGATTTTTGGCTTTGAATCCTAGAGAGCTAGGAAGCCATGGGGGTACGGGGTTTGAGCATGATTTTATTTACCTTTTAACTGGATTATTCTGGCTGCTGGGGGGAATGGGCTGTTGGACGGCATGGGCAGAAGCAGGGAGACTGTTTAGGAGACTGTTACCACAGCTAGATCAGAAGTATGTTCCCTTCAGTACTAGCTGTAAAGTTATATTAATAAAATATACCTCCATATGGTGTTCTTTCACCAAAAAATGTTCTTTCTACTGTCTACTGACTACCACATTAAATGCAGCCTGTTTCTCTTCATTTATTATTTTATTTCCCTCTATATACTATCCCTCAAATATTTAAACTAGAGGAATAATAAAAGGGATGGTGAAGTATAGTTGAATTTTGGATCCACATCAAGGTAGAGCTGACGGGATTTGCTGATGGATCAGATGAAGGGTATAAAAGAAAGAGGAATCAAGGACAGCACTTAAAACTTGAGTCTGAGTAACTGGAAGACATGGGGATGATTAAGAGAGGGACAGATGTGGGGGATGCTTTAAGGTCTTTTTTATTGTCTAAGCATCTTCTATTCCAACACAGTTTCTGGAATCCTATCTTAGTACCTGTCAGCCATTGTCTGCCTTTGGCTTTGTTGACTGCTGAGGCCTGAGTTCTGTGGGATACAAGAGACTTGTCTGGCACAAAGTATATTCCATAAAGGAAGTTGGGAGGAGTGTAAGACAAAGATTGCACCTATTTGCTGCTTAGCCAAGGGCTAGCCCTGTTTATTAAAAAACATTCCAACTGTCTCCCTACAGGGCCAAAGCTGGAGGAACAGCTGGAGGTGATTCCCAGCTTGGCAGAAGTTGCAAAAGCCATTAAATCTCCAAACAATGAATGTTGAACTTTTCCAGGTTTTAGTCAGTGAAAGCATAGAGCTAGAAGAGGGAAGACTCAAAGAAGGTTGTAGCTGGAAGGGATGTTAGCTAAAGACTAACTAACTCAGAGTGACATGACTCAGAGAGGCATGAGACTCTGTGAGGTTATATAACTTCTGCGGGGATGTGAGAGTGGTGGAGAAAGGACCAGAACCTGGGTCCCTGACTCCCAGGGCAGTACTTTTCTTGCTGTACTATGCTGGAGGGAACATGGCAGTCCCAGCTATGCACTGACTTGCAGCAAATCATCCTTTACTCTAGGGAGGCTGGAAATCATGAAGCCTTCATTATGCTACTCTAAATTCCCTGGCTTTACCCTGATACGGAAACTGAAGCTGGCTGGGTTTCCTGGTCTAGGCAAGTAAAGAATAGTCATTAATAGTCCTTGCTTTCCGCTGGGGATAGAAGAGTATAGACATCATGGATTGTAAGCAAAATGATTGGAAAAAATAGTGTGTAATGAATGATGTAGTAAACCATGCATGTGGATAATTGAAATTCATTTACATGTAACTACCGTAAAAATAAGTTTGTAGTATTTAAATTTCCTTGCTTTATCAAACTGGCAGGTGAAAGCAAAATGGCTTGATGTGAATTTCAGCCATCTTTTTTAGGATATCAAAGGAGCTGCTAAGGGGTAGGAAAGGTTCAACATAGACTATTGTGGAAAGAAAGAAAGGTGTTATGAGTAGTTAGCCCCTGAGAAACTGAGATTGGTTTGTTTGTTTCTATTCAAATACTTTGAAAATCCAGGTGAAAGTTTGTGAATAGCTTCTCTGTAGGGCCAAGATCATCTCTGATTACTACAAAGTTATTACACCCCCATGTCAACAATGGTCAGTGCTCATACAAATTGCAGTCACATTCTCAGCTTCTGTGTGTGTGAGTGTGTGTGTGTGTGTGTGTGTGTGTGTGTGTGTGTGTGTGTATCTGTAAAATCAAGTAGAATGGGACAGTCCAGTCTTTTGGTAAAAGTTTGTCATTGTTTTAGCTATTATGCTTGATATCTAAGCATAATATCCAACTTGATTTCCAAGTTCAACGACTCTAGACATTACTAAAATTTAGGGACCCACTCAGTTCTGTACCCATTGACTAATACCTGATATTTCTCATTTTTAAAATTTTTTTATATATTTATTAATTTGACAGAGAGAGAGAGAGCGAGCACAAGCAGGGGGAGCAGCAGGGCAGAGGGAGAGGGAGAAGCAGGCTTCCCACTGAGCAGGGAGCCCGATGCAGGATTTGCTCCCAGAACCCTGGGATCATGACCTGAGCTGAAGGCAGATGCTTAACAGACTGAGCCACCCAGGCACCGCTGTTCCTCATTTTTTTGAGGAAAAAGTTTTTCATAACTGTATATTTCTCACTCGGTGTGTTCTAAAATGGAATATTTCTTTTATTTCATTCTACATCATTGCCCTGTGGTCTTCTGTCTTTGGTTTCTGAGACATAGATCCCCAAGGGTTCAGGAAGAATATTCTTCTTTGAAAGCTGAATGCTGGATCTCTGATAGTTAAAGACAGAGAGCTATTTTTCCATGAAGTCATGTGACACTGTTATTCCCTCTTCAATCTGGCAGCATCTGTAGGAAGACTTCAATTAGTTGCACAAAACAGTCTACAAGTTAAAGTTAGAGTGATTTTCTTCCCTGTTAAATCTAGTTACACTTTATTCTTTCTGTTTTCATATTTGTCTATTGTGCTAATTGATTAAGCTCCTACTCTCTGCCTGGGAGTACACAAAACCCCCAATGAGCATGGCACATTTTCCTAATTATATTCTAAGAGATGGAGGAGGTGGTGGGGTGTTGAATTTTTACATTCCTAAAGGTTTTATAAACCACACATAGAGGTAAAATCAGTGAATCCTGCCTTTCTGCTTTCTTTTGGATATATTACAGACCAAATAGGAAAAAAAGATTCAGATTTTTAAGATAAAATGCAAAACTAGAAAATTCTGAGTGTGTCGCAGGGTGCTTCTGGCTAAGGCCAGGCTTCCAGTTCATTATTCTGGGCCTTTAGTTTTCTTCAGTGAAGTGTAAAGAAAGCTTTACCATGTTTTCTCAGTCTCAACAAGCTTTTATACTGCCCTAAAAATTGATAACCCAAATTCTAGCTGCAGAATTTACTGCTTTTGTCTCTGTTTGCTCATTTGGCCTTGCTCCTTCTCTCCCATTCTCTCCCCCTTTATAAATAGTTATATGCATTTTGTTGGGAATGAAACAGACAGGTATCAATTTTTAGGGCAGTATAAAAGTCATTCCTTCCATTATCCAAGTGGGTGAGCTGCCCTACTTACTCCATTCTAAAATAATTTCTGCCGATGTACTTTTAAAACTCTCTGTGTTCTAAAATCACCTGTTGGTAACTATGATGTCCAGCAATCAATAAAAGCAAGTATCAGTATTTTATATTGCACTGTTGTTTCATGTGTTTTTTTAGTGCTCTTTTCAGCAGTGTTGTCTGTTATTGATGACTAACTTTCTGAAATGAGAAGATAGGCCATACCAGGAGCTCCTGTTTGAGATTCACGGATTTGGTGGTTCGATCTGTAAATGAGATTGATCCTGTGCCAGCAGAGTGAGTGTCCTAAGAAAGGCCACAGCCACATGGTGACAGCATACAGAACTTGATATAAATTAGGGCTGATCTTATAGCGGAAGCCACCCCCTGCCTCCAGATTATACCGTCACAAATCTGTTTCCATGGGAAAGCAGAGGGGAGAAGCTGCCTGGTCCCATTATTCATTTGAAAGCAGCCTCCATATCAGCTAGAGAGAGTGTGCTTGTGTAGGTGACAGTTGCTCAGAACTTTTCCCTTAGTCAAATAGGCATTTGATGCCCAAACTGACTTCCTATTTGCACTCCGTTTCAGGGAAACTCTAGACAGGCCTTGTCTTGGATTGTCTGCAGTCCTTTAGTTGCTTTGTAGAAGGTGTTGTTGCAAGGCTTTTTTGTATGGTCTGCTCAGCTTGGGGCAGGGGTGTTGGTGTCCAGAGATAGCTGACTCATGATGCCCAGACCCACACAGGACTGGCTTTTGCTACCAGCAAGTGTGTGTGTGTGTGTGTGTGTGTGTGTGTGTGATTTAAACACACATGCAGATACACATATATAATGAAAAAGACTGAACTAGCCTCATAATTCTATCACTCACTTGATGGAACATGGGAGGAAAAACTACTTGGAAAAAGAAAACAAAATTTCAGTCAGAATGATTCTTTTTTTTTTTTTTTAATTATGTTATGTTAATCACCATACATTACATCATTCGTTTTTGATGAGAATGATTCTTGATGAACAGGGGATCTGAGTAAAGGAGAAGTTTGGCATCTTTGCGCAGATGTGACTTGGTGACACACTTTCCCTGCTCAGGAGACCCCTTCCCTACAAAGGATTGAAACTGCATTTCCCTGTGAGGATAGGCAGGTGGGCCCAACGTAGTTGTCCATGTTCTCATTCACTCCTATTTTGACTATGAGATTAAAAAATATTTGCTCTTCATGACCTCCTTTTTTTTTTTTCATTTCTACACAAATTTGTAACACAATCTCAACTTGTTTCAGACACATTATCTTAGTGATTTGTGTAAATATCTAAGGAAGTATCTTAATCTTACTGGCCCATATTCTCCAGACCAGGTGTTCCCTGAGCAGTACATTAGGCAAGGCAGCTTGCTATTATTATTGGTGGAAGCAAGCTTATCTTTAATTGATTAACCTTGAGTTAACACATGTGTTTTCTGCTAGACCTGTTTCCAGACTTCACTTTCTGAAGTTTCTCTATATCAACGGTGTTTGCATTAAAGTATTTATTGTATTATGTTTATATATACAAAACAACAGGTAACATACATAAGTTCTGAAGAAAAATCATGAACATTCACGAATTTACAGCGAAATTGAGAACTGGAACATTACAATACTGTTCTCTCTTCCCTCCAATATGTGGTAACTACTATCCTGAAGTTTATGTTCATCAATCTCATCCTTACTTTTTTGGAGGCAATTTTTATACGTATGTAACCCTTAAGAATATTTTGTTGAGTTTTGTTGCTTGAACTTTATTCAAATGCTACAATTCTCAATATTTTTCAACTTGCTTTTTTTGCTCAACTTTGCAATTCCTTGGTGTTGTTACACATAATTATAATTCACTCATATTCACTGTTGCATAATATACCTTTGTGAGGCTATACAAAATGTATCTATTTCCTGTTGAAGAATTTTTAGATTGTTTCTTTTTTTAAATTATGGTTTTGCTACCATGTACATTCTTACATTTCGCTCTGGGGATGGATGCAGAATTGCTAGGTCACAGTGTCTGCTATTATTCCACATGAGAAAATAATGCCCAATTGTTTTCCCAAGTGACTGTTCAGTTTCCACATCTCAGCACATATGTAAATTCCTTTTGATCCCTGTCCTTGCCAGTACTTTTATTTCCAGGCTTTGCAATTTCTGGTAATCTAATGGGCATAAAACAGCATTTTATTAGTAACTAAGACAATACAAATTAAGATGCCAAAGAGGTTCGGCATTTATGGTGTATAAATTGGCCATTTCTCCTTTCTCTTTGTGAAATAACTGTTCAAGATGGATGTCCCTTTTTCTTTTTTTTTATTTTATTATGTTATGTTAATCAGCATACATTACATCATTAGTTTTTGATGTAGAGTTCCATGATTCATTGTTTGCGTATAACACCCAGTGCTCCATGCAGTACGTGCCCTCTTTAATACCCATCACCAGGCTAACCCATCCCCCCACGCCCTCCCCTCTAGAACCCTCAGTCTGTTTCTCAGAGTCCATAGTCTCTCATGGTTCGTCTCCCCCTCCGATTTTCCCCCTTCATTTTTCCCTTCCTACTATCTTCTCTCTCTCTCTCTCTTTTTTTTTTTTTAACATATAATGTATTATTTGTTTCAGGGGTACAGGTCTGTGATTCATCAGTCTTACACAATTCACAGTGTTCACCATAGCACATACCCTCCCCAATGTCTATCACCCAGCCACCCCATCCCTCCCACCCCCACCACTCCAGCAACCCTCAGTTTGTTTCCTGAGATTAAGAATTCCTCCTATCAGTGAGATCATATGATACATGTCTTTCTCTGATTGACTTATTTCGCTTAGCATAATACCCTCTAGTTCTATCCACGTTGTTGCAAATGGCAAGATTTCGGGGTTTTTTGATGGCTGCATAATATTCTGTTGTATATATATACCACATCTTCTTTATCCATTCATCAGTTGATGTGATGTCCCTTTTTCTAATGGGTTGCTTGTCTTTTCCTGACATGTAAGAGCTTTTATATAGTTACTTGGCCTTTGTCAGTTGTATGTGTTGCAGTTAAAGTCCTTCTGGTACCTGACTTGTCTTTTCACTTTGCTTATGCTATCTTTTGATGAATAGAAGTTCTTAATTTTAACAGGGATGAATTTGTTATAACTTTTTTTCATGGCTAGTGCTTCCTATGTCTTCAGATGACCTCCCCTACCCTGAGGCTATATTCTCCCAAGTTAAACATCTTAAAATTTTGCCACCTATTTGATGTCCTTAATCCATCTAGGATTGATTTGATTTTTGTGTATGGTAGGATGTGAGAGGTTTAGTTTCATTTTCTTTTCCTGAGGGAGAATCACATCAGTCATCACTATTTATTAAGTAGTTTCCTTCTTTCCCAGTGATCTTCAAAGTAACAGATATTTCAGATTTCTATGTTCGTGTCTACCTACTTTGGGACTCTTCATTCCATTTGGAAAAAAAATGTTTTAAAAAAACCACACAAAATCTTTAGTTATGAATTTGTATTGAATTTTATCAAGTATTTTTTCCCTGGAAGTTGAGATCCCATTGTTTTTCTCCAGTAATCTGTTAATGTGGTAAAGGACATCTATAGAGTCTCTATTAAACCACCCTTGATTTCCTATGACAGTCTCAACTCAGTCATGATGTTATATGTATTTTTTTTAACTACTGGGTTTAGTTTGTTAAGATTTTGTTTGTAACTTTTGCAACTTTGTTTCTGAGTGAAATTTGCCTGTGACAGTCTCTTTATAAGCTATCCTTTACTAGTTTTGGTATTAAAATTATGTTTGCCTCCGAATGCATTGGGGAATGTTCCTCTTTTTCTCTTCTCTAGAAGAGCTTGAGATGATTTGTACTTTGGAAGTTTCATAGAATTCACCTTAAAAAATCTTATTTGTCTTTTTTTTTTTAAAACTGGAGAAGATTTTCAACTAATAATTGAATTTCTTTCACGGTCATCGTATATTTAGGTTTTTTTAAATAATTACTTGATGCAGTTTTAAGTTTTCTTTCTTTTTTTTCCTAGGAAAAGCTTTCTTGTAGGATCTCAAGCTTAATAGGAATCTTAGGTTCAGTTTCCCAGTCTTGTAAGACTTCATCTCACATTTTCAGAGCTACATCCCTCATAGAAAGCACTTTTTAAAATAATTTTCGCAAAGGCACTATTTGGTTTTATGACGATGTAAAACCAAATAGTCCTTGTATATCATATTGCTGATGTAGGCATTTGGCCTTAGGGCAATCTCTAAGTTATTTTATAAGCCTTAACTCTCAAACTGCTTGCACACATTATTTTTTTCAGAGATATCTGGGAAGATTCTGATTTTGGTTTGCCTGATTTGTGTATGTCCCCATGACAGGAGTAGCACCCTCCCCAGTCCACCCCCAGGGAAAATATGCCTCACTTGAGGAACCCTGAAAACTCATCTCCCTCTCCTCTAACTCCTGGGAAGCTGCCCTAACTATAAATACCTCATGAAGTAAGAAGCAGTGAGTGGCATATATGTGCATGTGGTTACACAGTAGTTATAAGGAATCAGTTTCCTTCACTATAAACACAATAAATCGATGTTTATTATTAAAAAAAAGAGCTTATGCATTAAATTGACATTTCATGCATCTGAAACATACCAGTGTTTTTAACTGTTACATGTACCAACAATAACCATGTGGGGAAACCCTAGCAAATATTTCAAATGTCACATATCTTTTACGGCTTTAACCCGCTTTTCATTTTATTTGCAATCTGCAAAAGTTAAAGGAAGATCCAACAACAAAACAAGCTCTCGCTTTTGAGGAGTTGAGTGAGGTTGCCAAAGGCTTGTTTGATTAGCTATTTTCCTCATAATAGCCACATGCGTCTCTTCCCCTAACCATCTCTGCTTGCAAATTTTAGCAAGTGCCTGAAGCTGAGAAGTGATAGGATCTGCCTGCCTCAAAAGGCATGTTAGGCTATGTTCAGCTTATACTGGGCTGAGGGATTTCTAAGGAGGAAATAGTAAGATCTGGTGACTAAGTTTTTCTCACCCCACTTCACCTCTCCCACCCCCAACTACTTCTGGCTAGCCCTAAACTTCTCTTTTTAATGATATCTTGCCGGAAAAGCTCATTACTAGTTCACAGGAAATGCTTTTCTCAGAAGAGTAGTTTGAAATCCAGTTGTTAACTTATGCCTATATTTTCTCCTCTAAAGCAGAAATAATGTGCCATTTGAAAAAAAAATTTTCTTTCCTATAGTCATAATTGTATACTACATTTGCTGCAATATTAGGAATGGAACAAAAGAGGTGTTTTAGAGCAGGAGTTGACAAATTTTTCTGTAAAAAGCCAGATAGAAAATATTTTAGTTTGTGGGCCGTATGGTCTCTGCCACAACTACTCATCTCTGCTGCAAAAGCACCAGAGACAAGATGGCAGCGCATAAAGAATACACATGGCTGTGTGCCAATACAATTCTACTTACAAAAACGGGCAGGGGGCCAGATTTGGACCGCGGGCCATAGTTTGCCAACTTTTTTTGGAGACACTGTTTTAAAGGGACTTCTCTCAAGGTTTGTTACACGTAGTTTGCTATCATTCATTTATCTAAGGCAGAGTTTCTCAACGAAGGTACCATAGACGTTTTGGGCTGGTTAATTCTTTGATATGAGGGATTGTTTTTTGCATCATAGGGTGTTTAGCAGCCTCTCTGGCCTCTACCCACTTGATGCCGGTAGCATCTCGTGAGTTGTGATCACCAAAAATGTCTCCAGACATTGCTAAATGTCTCCTGAGGATAAAATTACTCCTTGTGGAGAATCACTGATCTGAAGTGATGAGAGTGACAGGTCACAATCGGAGACTGTGAACTGTTAAACTGTCTGAACATAGAGCACAGGAGGGGGTGTGAGGGATTGAGGCCAAGAGGTAGTCAAAGGGAAATCATTCAGGGCCATTTAGACTTCCTTTTGAAGGCAACTGGATGCCATTAAAGGGTCTTACAGAGATGGGTGTGGTTTTATGTTTAGTTTTATATTTGAGAATGGTCATTTTTGCATGAGAGAAGAAAATGAGTGAGGCAGAACAAGAATGGAGGCAGGGAGGCCAATAAGAAGACCCAGTTCCAACATTTTGACTGGTACATCTTGACAATGATGGTCAGGCTGCTGGGCATTATTACATTATCATAAAATTCATGTAATGTTAACCAAATCTACAAAAGACTAATTAGTGCCATCAAGTCAATCTATAATTTATTAAAGATGTGCCTGATCTTACAGTCAAGGTAAGTTGTCTTGTAACATTTGTTTCCTTCTACAAGGAAAATTATCTTCGAAAACAAAACCACCTAAAAGCATTCTCAACTGTGACTGTAGAGCCAGAGCAAGGATGCTGACCATCATTATGGGATGTACTCACCAAGTTATTGTGGCCAAATGAGTAGGCCAGCTCTGTTTTAGGGATCAAGAATTAACTCTTGATTTGGAAGGAAACTGAAAGTCCAATGTTCACTGACTACATTTATGACATCATCTCTAATTGGTTATGGCACCTCTGTTACATAACTCTGAAAAGGAAGCTCATGACATTTTGTAGTCTATAATTATTAGAGAGCTCTTTTGTTTCTTTTTTCACTTCTACAAGATATTAGGTATTTAGTGTTTCTTTCCAGAGATCTAGAATGGTTGCATTGAGGAGTGTCCTCTTCCCAGGACAGTCTTGGGAATGTAGACGAATGCTCATCCTCTAACTCTCCTTTGTTACATTCTGCCCTTAATTCCAGTTATTCTCATAGTTGTGATATCCAATTATAGGTATCAAAGGTCTCCAGTCTATAGGCACCAAGGTAGGTAGTGGGAATACAAAGATGAGGAGATATTTTCCACTCACAAAGAGCTTACAGTTCCATGGGGGATGGAGGAAGGGCTTCAGTCATTAAAATAACAAGTACAATTGATATAATTCATATAACGTGATATATTCTTCATCATTATTGAGGGAGGGATGTGGAAACCACTCAGTCACTCTTTAAAATTAAACTTTCCCCCTGTTTCCCCTCAAAACTTGGAAGTTTCATCTTTTTCAGGAAAGCATGATTCCAACTCCACTTCTTTAATAACTATTCTGTTTGGGTAAATTTATCTCTTGTTGGCCAGCCTTCAAATCTGACAAAATGTACAAGTCACAGAGATGCTCAATGTGTTATTACAGAAGAGGTAGCCACTCCCACCATTAGCCACCACCAGAGAGACATCATTTTCCTGATAACTTAAAACTATGAAGACCCCTAAGTTGGCGAAACCTCAGGACTGAATGATTTCAGAATACATGGTTTACTCTCTAGCAAACTAGGAGATGAGCTTGAAGATTAAACAAAAAAAGCCTTGGTTTCATATATAATAGTTTAATTCCTTTTGTGTGGGTTTGACATCATATCCACCAACCTCATCATCTACATTTTGAAAATCCAATGAAGTAACAGAAACAAGTTCCTTGAAGTATGCATTAATGAACATTGGTTTAAGCACCACTTT
This sequence comes from Phoca vitulina, assembly GCF_004348235.1. Classification (NCBI taxonomy): domain Eukaryota; kingdom Metazoa; phylum Chordata; class Mammalia; order Carnivora; family Phocidae; genus Phoca; species Phoca vitulina. The sequence goes on along the minus strand of NW_022589711.1, from coordinate 25,796,115 downwards.
CTATCTTCCAGTAAAAACAGTAAGTGAAGTACTTTAAGCTGGAAGATGGATAAGAGTTGTTATGAGATTTTTTTTTTAAAGATTTTATGTATTTATTTGACAGAGAGAGACACAGCAAGTGAGGGAATACAAGCAGGGGGAGTGGGAGAGGGAGAAGCAGGCCTCCCGCGGAGCAGGGAGTCCGATGCGGGGCTCGATCCCAGGACCCTAGGATCATGACCTGAGCCGAAGGCAGATGCTTAATGACTGAGCCACACAGGCGCCCCTGTTATGAGATTGTTTTTGCTTCTTTTCTCTCATCATCTACCATATAATTTGCTGATAGTGTAACGCTTTGGATAAAATTCAGTAAATTTGGTAAACTTAAGGGAAACCAAGGTGAGAATTTTTTCTTTTAAACTGCTATATTTTTCAGTAGTATAGAACCATTATAACTAGTGTTTAACAGAAGCATACTCTTGCCTCTAAAGGCACAGAAATATTATAAGATTTAGTTGTGTAAACTTAAGTACTCTAGGTTTTTTAAGTCTGAAGATGTAGCAATTTGTCTCTTAGGAGGCATGTTGTTTGACCTTAATGAAACAGAAGAAGTATAAATTGGAAAAAAAAAAAATCTCTTAGCTTTGTATATATAAACATGTTCTTCATCTCCAAACTGAAAAGATAATATTTGTTGCATTAAGAAAGGCAAAGCTGCTCTTTTTTTCCTAGTAAGAGTTCTAGGAAAAGCAAAAAACTTGTTAAAACACTTAATTCTTCTTTTCTATGTGACTCACAGTTTCCTTTTTGCTTCTGACAACATAAGTATCTTTGTATCTGTGCATCAGCCTGCCTAAGGCTTCATCTCCTTCCATCGCTCAAAGACAGAGCCATGGGGACACTTCCAAGAGTCAGCTAAGGAGAGTGCACACACTTAAAACCCACACCTGTTAATCCCCCATCTTTTCCAAGAGTTTCTTATTCAGTATTAGACTTAGAGCCTTTGTGAAAGCGTCCAGAATATTTTAACATTTCCTGCTTCATCTACAACTTAGAGCCAGAAGTACAGCCCCAGTTTCTTCCAAGATGTTTTATGAGCAAAGAGTCATGTGCTCTGTAATCATTCTTAGTTTAAGATGCCTCAGGTTTCATGCTTTGGGGATAGAGAAGGAAAGCACATTTTCTTCTGACACTTCCAGTCCATGGAATATATGTTTTAGAATTCTCATTTTTTTTCCAGCTGGACTGTGATTTCCTGATCACCAAGTTGGGATGCTGCATTAAAATGCATAAGTCTCGGGGTACATGGGTGGTTCAGTCAGTTAAGCATACAACTCTTGATTTTGGCTCAGGTCGTGATCTCAGGTTTGTGAGATGGAGCCCCACATCAGGCTCTGTGCTGAGCGTGGAGCCTGCTTAAGATCCTCTCTCTCCCTCTCCCTCTACCCCTCGCCCCTGCCCCCTGCTCGCACATGCATGTCTTTTCCATGTGACAGTTGGAAGTTGGGGGACCACTGAATCCCATTTCTCAGTAATTGTATTGTGAACCATGCAATATAACAAAGATGATTATGAAAGTCTGCAGTGGACTTGGTGCTGGGCTGTCCTAGAATGGTCACCATCAGCCCCTCTGTCCTGAATGAGGCCTTCTTAGGCACCTCTGGGTAGTGTCTGAAGCCTATCATTTTCACTTAAACCTAGGGCAATATAGTAATTATGCCTCAGCCTATGTGATTGATGTGGACACCAAGACTGGTTGGTGATTTCTTTCTTTTTTTTTTTTTTTCAAAGATTTTATTTATTTGAGAGAGAGAGCAGAGTGAGAGAGAGCATAGGAGTGGGGCTGGAGAGGGGCAGAGGGAAAGGGAGGGGAAGAAGCAAACCCCTTGCTGAGCAGGGAGCCTGATGCGGGGCTCAATACCAGGGCCCTGGGATTGTGACCTGAGCCAAAGGCAGATGCTTAACTGACTGAGCCACCAAGGCACCCTTGGTTAGTGATTTCTTTTATCTTGCTGTGTTGGGTATGTGAGATAACATTATTTGTTACAATGTGGCCTATGTGTTGTACATAACACAGCAGGAACAGTGGGGGACCTGATTATCTCCTGGGTTCACATCTAACTCCTCCTAGATCCACCTACTGCTACTGACTATTGGGATGGTTAGAAATAAAAAGTTATTTCTAGACCATTTGTCATTATCTTAGTCCATTTAGGCTGCTGTAACAAAATACCTAAGATTGGGTGGCTTATAAACAATAGGAATTTATTTCTTGCAGTTTTGGAGGTTAGAAGTCAAGATCAAGGTGTCAGCATGGTTGGATGAGGGTCCTCTTCTGGATCACAGACTTCTCACTGAGTCCTTACATGGTAGAAGGAGCTAGGGATCTTTCTGGAACTTCTTTTATAAGGTAGTAATCCTATTCATAATGGCTCCATCCTCAGAGCTTAGGCACTTTCCAAAGGCCCCAGCTCCTAATACCATGATCTTTGGAGGTTAGGATTTCAACATTTGAATTTGGGGGGATACACTCAGACCATAACAGTCATTGCACACGAGGGACTTGCTTATCATAGGTAAATATTTGAAATTGTAAAAAAATACAAGAAAAAGTATCTCCATAATTCTATCACACAGGGACAACTGCTTTTGGTTTATATCCTTCTAGCCTTTGAACTTTTTTTTTTAAGTTTTATTTATTTATTTATTTATTTGAGAGCAAGAAAGAGAGAGAGAGAGAACATGTGCAAGTAAGGAGAAGGGCAGAGAATCTTCAAGCAGAATCCCCACTGAGCTAGGATCCTGATGGGGGGTGCTCAATCTCATGATCTCTCAGGTGTTTGTATGTTAAAGTCTTTGGCCCATTTTTAAAATAAAGTTGTTTGTTTTCTTATTGTTGAATTTTAAGATCTCTGTTTTGGATAACAGTCTTTTATCAGATGTGTCTTTTGTAAATATTTTATGGTAATTTTTAAAGTCAAGTAGTATCAGTCTTCCAACTTTGTTTCTTCTCTTTCAATATAGTGTTGACTATTCTGGGTTTTTTACTTTTTCACATAAATTTAGAATCATTTTGTTGGTGGGATTTTGGTTAGAATTGCACTGAATCTATAGATCAAGTTGGTAAAAACTGACATCTTGACAGTACTGAATATTCTATCATGAACATGGAATATCTCTCCATTTATTTAATTCTTTGATTTTGTTCATCAGAGCTTTATAGTTTTCCTCATATAGATATTACCTATATTGTGGGTAGCTACTAATGTAAATGGTATTATGTTTTTAATTTCAAATTTCACTTGTTCAATCCTGGTATATAGGAAAGTGATTGACTTTGTATTTTAACCTTGTATCCTGCAAACTTATAATTGCTAATTCGCTCCAGGAATTTTGGGTGATTCTTTCAGATTTTCTTTTTTTTTTTTTTAAGATTTTATTTGTTTATTTGTCAGAAAGAGAGAGAGAGTACAAGCAGGGGGAGCAGCAGGCAGAGAGAGAGAGAAGCAGGCTCCCCATTGAGCAGGGAGCCCAATGTGGGTTTCGATCCCAGGATCCCAGGATCATGACCTGAGCCGAAGGGAGATGCTTAACCAACTGAGCCACCCGGGTGTCCCTCTTTCAGATTTTCTACATAGATAATCAAGTCATCTATAAATAAATATAGTTTGGCTTTTTCCTTCCCAATCTGTATACCTTTTATTTCCTTTTTGTGTTTTAATGTATAAGCTAGTGCTTCCAATATGATGTTGAAACAGAGTTGTAAGAGAGAACATCATTGTTTCTACCTGCAGAATGGGAAAGCTTCAAGTTTTTCACCATTAAGTATGATGTGAGCTGCAGGATTTTTTATAAACTTTTTTTTTAAATCAATTTAAGGTAGTTCCTCTCTATTCCTAATTTACTGTGAGTTTTAGATCATGAATGGTTTTGGATTTTGTCAAACGCTTTTTCTGCATCTATTGCTATGATCATGTGATTTTTTTCTTTTAGTCTGCTGATGTGATGGTTTACATTAATTGATTTTCAAATATTGAGCCACCCTTGCCTACCTGGGATAAATCCCACTTTGTTGGGGTGTGTAGTTCTTTTTATACATTGTTGAATTTGATTTGCTACTATTTTGTTGAGGATTTTTTCATCTAAATTCATGAGAGGTATTGGTTTGTAGCTTTTTTTTCATGTAACATCTTTGTCTGGTTTTGGTATTAGGGTAATTATGGCTTCATAGAATGAGTTAGGAAGTACTCCCTCTGCTTCTATTATCCACAAGAGATTGTAGAGAACTGGTATAATTTCTTCTTTAAATGTTTGGAAAATTCACCAGTGAATCTATCTGGGCCTTGTGCTTTCCATTTTGGAAAGTTATTAATTATTGATTCAATTTCTTTAATAGAGATAGGCTTATTCGGGTTGTTTGTTTCTTCTTGCATGAGTTTGGCTAATTGTGTCTTTCCAAGAATTTGTCCATTTCATCTAGGTTATCAAATTTATGGGCATAGAGTTGTTCATAGTATCCCTTTATTATTTTTTCAATGTCTATTGGAGAATTCTGTTCTTTATATGACTAGAAATGACAATTTGGGTAACAGAGCAAGACTCTAGAGGCTTGGAGTCTGGTAATGGTGCCCCAGGTCTTAGATTGGTGACCAGATTGAGTTTAGGGGGTTGGTCAATACAGCACATCCTGTGCTGGCAAATGGGTTGGGTCATTTAGAATAAGAAATTCTGGTCTTCTGGGAATAATTCAGAGCCCTGTCAGCATCATCTCATGTGATTGGCATGCTTAGACATAATTTAATGTCCTGCCTGAGCACTGGTGCTGGGAATGAGGCATTTCACAAGTCAAAGGGCACAAATTTTATGTTCAGGCAGTGACAGCTGATGATATATAGAGTAAGAAGTTGCCACATCTCATCCCATTGACTCTCTATCAGACCCTCCCTGTTGCTCTCTGTGTCTTTGTATTTCAATCCCTTGTTCCTGGAATTAATGTCAGATGTTTGTGAATCATATAATTTCAAGGAAGGCTGTTTCCTTTCACTTTAGCGAAGAGAAGTCAGGGAAAAGATGTTCTCAGTATTGGCCTGGGCTAGTAATTGAGAAGAAATTCTCTGAGTGTTTCTATTCTCTTCCTTCACCAGACCTGAGATTCTGTCTGTGATGAATGAATAGCCTGTGGCCTAAAGACAACTGATTTCACTTTATCAGGTGGGACCTTGAAAAGTTGAACTTCAGAAAGTTTGTCTTGGCTCACAGGTGTTCTTGAATTGAAGATAACTTAGGGATGCCTTGGTGGTTATTTGCTGCTGTTCCCTGGTTCCTTAAGTTCTTGTGGTTAAGTCTAGAAGAAGAATATGGAACTAAAAACAAGCTAGAAGGAATGGATGGTTCAATGAATAGGTGAATTTAAAAGAGGAAGGGGTGGGAAAACAAGGTCCTCTTCACATTTTAATGTCCTTTGGATTCATGTAGGCCTGGATTCCACTCAAATCCTTAGAATGATTCTGGTTTTCCCTTCCTGCATAGCTTTCCAACTTCTTCCCATTCTTCTCAAGAACCCAGTCTTCTCTTTCTCTATCCTCCAGTCTGTCCTGAATGTCTTCATGAGCTCTAGGGCTTAATGGCTAGTAATATACTATCTTACAATGTTACCCCTCTCAGGGATTCTCACATTTTACCATCAGCCAAGATAAATCTCTAAAATATAATTTCAGATATAAGATAGCAAATGAGAGAAGAAATTTTATGTCTTAAGCCCTCTGATTATGATACACACTAAAGTTCGTGAACTCCCTGCGTTACACCATTGACTCACTCTGTTTCTTGAGCAAGTCTCTTAAGTTGTTTGAGTTATGCTTTCTCCACCTCACAAGTTCACAGAGTTGTTAATGAAGATGAGACAGTGTAAAAAAAAAGTATGGATTGGGAAATAATTTAAAAATTGAGCACCCCCGGGGGAATGATAGAGGAATAAGTAGATCATTCAGGGATTTTGGTTTTGGGATTTTTTTTTTGTTTGTTTATTTGTAAATGAGTTTTGCAAGCGGTGATGGGAAGGAGACTAGCTTTTCTAGAAATAAACTGGTAAGAAAAATTTAAAGTGTTGAACATTCAATAAACAATAGCTGCTATTTACTAAGGTCACTGTCACTATCATCACTATCATCATCATCATTCCATTTAAACAGATGCTAAATTCTGCTTTGATAATCAGTCTCATTCTGGCCAATATTTTCTTGTTAGTTTCCTTCTTGAATTACATTAGAAATCCTAGTTATAGGGTATTCCACTGAACAATATCAGAATATATGTTCTTTTCAAAGGCACAAAGATAGACTATATTCTAGACCATAAAACAATTCTCAATAAATACAAGAGGATTCAAGTCATTTAAAGTATGTTTCTCAACTACAATAAGATTAAATTAGAATTAAAAACAGAAAGATTCCTGGAAAAATCCCCCAAATATTGGAAACAAAATAGCATACTTCTAAATAACCCATGAGCAAAGAAGAAACAAAAGTAAAATAGAAATATTTTTAACTAAATGAAAATAAAAATGCAAAATATGCTTAAATTTAGTTTGAGTAGGACAGAGAAGACACAGATCAGTATCAGGAATGAAAGAGGCAGCATCACTGCAGATTCTACAGATATTAAAAGGATAATACGAGAATATTATGAACAACTTTATGTCAACACATTTGACCACTTATGTAAAAGTTCAAATTCCTTGAAAGACACAAACTAATAAACCTCACTCAAGAAGAAATAGATAATCTGAATATTTCTGTGTCTATTGAAGGAATTGAATTTTTAGTAAAGCAAACAAACACAAAATACCCCCAAACCCAAAACCTTCCTACAGAGAAAACTCCAGGTCCAGATGGCTTCATAGGCAAAGTAATACTACTTGATTTTAAGATTATAAGCTGAAGTATTCAATATAATGTTTCATTGGTATAAATAGGACAAATAGAGCAATGGAACAGAATAGAGACTTCAGAATCAACCTATGTAAATATGGACAAATGATTTTGATGAAGGCGTAAGGTCGATTCAATAGAAAAACAGTTGTCTTTTCAACAAATGGCACTAGAATAATTGGATGTCTGTATGCAAAAAAAATGAACATTAATCCATACCATTCATCATATGCAAAAAATCAACTCAAAATGGATCACAGATTTAAATGTAAAACCTAAAACTATGAAATCTTCATGACCTTTGATTTGGCAAAGGATTTTTAGCTATGACACCAATAATACAATCCTTAACAGAAAATCGTACTAATAAAAAACTTTTGCACTACAAAAGACACCACTGAGAGAATGAAAAGTCAAACTACAGTTAGGGAGAAAATATTCGCAAAGCATATATCTGATAAAGGATTTATAAGAACTCCCAAAACTCTATAATAGGAAAACAAACAATCCCCACCACCACAAAAAAAGCGGGCTAAGGTTTTGGACAGACACCACCAAAAACAAAAACCAGAAAAAAACCCAGATGGTAAATAAGCACATGAAAATATATATGTATAGCATCATTTATTATTAGGGAAATATAACTTAAAATCAAAATGAGATACTACTATATGCCTATTTAGAATGGCTAAAATTAAAAAGTTTGACAGCATGTGTCAACAAGGATGTGGGAAAGTGGAACATGCATACACTGTTGGTGTGAATGAAAATTGTACATCCATTTTGGAAGAGTTTGGCAGTGTCTTAAAAATTTAAATGAAAACCTACCTTATGATCTAGCTATTCCACTCCTAGGTATTTGTCCAAGAGAAATGAAATCATGCATCCCTACAAAGACATATATGCAATTATTCCTAGCAAAATTATCTGTAATAGCCCAAACTGGCAACAACCCAATATCCATCAACGGGTAAATGGATAAACCAACTGTGGTATATCTATGCAATGGAATACTACTCAGCAATAAAAAGGGATGAACAACTGATACATGTTACAACATGGTTGACTCTCATTGTAATAATGCTGGGTGAAAGAATCCATTCAAAAATAGAGTATATACTATATGATTTGATTTATGTGAAACTCTCAAAACTGCAATCTGAAGTATTGTAATAGAAAACCAATATGTGGGTATGAGGGTTGGGGTGGGAGGTGTGGAAAGGAAAGAGGGGGAGATTGAAAAGAAGCACAAGGATTTTTTTGGAGGTAATGAGTATGTTCATTATCTTTATTGTGGTGAGGGTTTTCCAGGTGAAAACATGTCAAAATTCATCAAATTGTATAATTATGTGCAGTTTATTTTATGTCAATTATACTTCAATACGGCTATTGGAAAGAAAATTAAAAATATAATAAAATATTGTAGAGAAGGGCTTGGTTTGAGGAATAGTATACCCATGTACATTTGACTCTTTTTAAGGTTATTTTAGACACTGACATGCTATTTTGAACTATTTAAATATTTTCAAGATACTAGATTTAGGGGAGTGAAACTAAGCTTTTGGTTGGGGGGGCACTAACACATAAGATTCTGTTCAAAATACAACTTTTGAAAATGTGACCATTTGAATAATAGTTTCATTTAGTGCCCCAGTCTTTGGTAGCAAATTAAGTGCTTAGAAAAGGAAATTTCAGAGAAGTTAGTTAAATCTTTTCTATACACTTCACATCTTCTGATTGGTGTCTTTGCTAAAGAGCAGGCCTACATCATGGAATACTCTTCATTAAATGTTGTGTCCATATAATTCCAGCTGCAATAATTACAACAAGAACAACAACCATAGCACCAATAGCCAATAGTAACTGAGGGCTTGCCCTGGGTCAGGCACTGTTCTAAGCATTTTACATATATTAAACCATTTACTCCTCACAATAACCCTATAAGGTAGAGACTGCTATGCCTATTTATAGAATAAATTTAAGCACAAAGAGGTGCAAATATCAAATTATCTGGGCCGGACATGGCTTAAATAAATACATTGTTGTTTATTTACTGATCTATTGTTTAAGAGATTATGATCATGACTATTCCATCCCAGCCTTTATAACATATCAGGCCTTCCATATACCACATTCAATAAAGTGTATAAGTCAGCCTGCTGGCAAAATCTCCTGTCTAGTGTATGTTCCCAGGACCACTATCCTCTGACTTGTCCCATCTGCTGCCACTCCCTTACATTCCCCATGTTCTCTTGGACTCCCTGATGCTATACTCTAACTTTCAGGACCCACTTCTGACACATCCTCTCGTTTAAAATTCCTGCTCTGGTTTTGGCCATTATCAAAAAGACAAGAAACCAAAAAAATGTCAGTGAGGATGTAGAGAAAAGAGAGCCCTTGTGTACTGTTGTTGGGAATGTAAATTGATGCAACTAATAAGGAAAACAGTATGGAGGTTCTTCAAAAAATTAAAAATAGAAATTCCATATGATACAGTAATTCCACTACTGGGTATTTGCCCCCCCCAAATAAAAAACACTAATTAGAAAGAATTATGCACCTCTATATTTATTGCAGCATTATCTACAATTGCTAAAATATGGAAGCAACCCAAGTGTTCATCGATAGTTGAAAGGATAGAAAAGATGTGTATATATACAATGGAATATTAGTCAACCATAAAAAGAATAAGATCTTGCTATTTGTGACATGGATAGACCTAGAGGGTATTATGCTAAGTGAAATAAGTCAAAGAAAGACAAATACCATATGATTTCTTTGATATGTGGAATCTAAAAAACAAAACAAACAAAAAACCAGACTCTTAAAAACAGAGAAGAAACTAATGGTTGCCAGAGGGCAGGTGTGTGGAGGGGTGGGTGAATTGGTGAAGGGGATTAAGAGGTACAAACTTCCAGTTTTAAAATAAATAAGTCACAGAGATGAAAAATATGGCAGAGAGAATATAGTCAATGATACTGTAATAATATCCTTGGTGACAGATGGTGACTACACTTATCATGGTAAGCCTTGAATAATGTATAGAACTCTCAAATCCCTATGTTGTGTACCTGAAACTAATATACGTCCACTATACTTCAATAATAAAAAAAAGTAGAGTTTAGACAAAACAAGGAAGGCAAACCTTACAGCTCAGCTTAATAGAAAGAAAGGATTCTTTGTATTCTTTTGTAAATACAAGTTGCTTTTTTTTTTTTAAAGATTTTATTTATTTATTCATGAGAGAGAGCGAGAGAGCACAGCAGGGGGGGTGGCAGGCTGAGAGAGAAGCAAGCTCCCCGCTGAGCAAGGAGTGTGGTGCGGGACTTGATCCCAGGACCCTGGGATCATGATCTGAGCCAAAGGCAGACTCTTAACCGACGGAGCAACCCAGGTGTCCCAAATACAAGTTGCTTATTACCTCAAGAGTGTGAAGCCAAAAATCTAGAGGTCTAGATACCTTTAGACAGACTGAAAAATGACCTACAAACTTAGGCATTTAAGGAGCAATACTTCCCTCTGATATAAAGAGCATCGTGGAAGAGAACTTTATGCTCTGGTCAAATGTACCCCCAATGGAACAGGTTACTTGTACAATTGAATCATGGGTCTCATTCAGCACAGTAATTATAGAAACAACATTTGGGCTAAAAATATGGAATATTGGGGTACCTCTTTCAAATATGAGTTATAATAAAATGTTATTTTTATTATTATCCCATAGAAAGCCACAGCATACCTTTGCATATTATTAATTGTAGATATATAAGCCTTTTAAAATGTCCTAGCACAGGACCTTAAGAAGAAGAGACTACAAACTGTGAACTGATAGGTAAAATGACTGCACTGAGTTTACGTCCAAGATTAGAAAGATTTATGAGTTTTAGTGGAAGGCTCATTTGAAACAATGGAATTAATATTGAATGCTTCAAAATCCAAATGTGAAATGACTGAAGAATCTGACATGTATTTAGTGTAGTGTTCTGGATTTCCTCCTGTCTTTTGTCTACTTTGCAAAGAGAAAATATATATAAAGAGGTGATGCTATATGATCATCGGACCAGAATTCCATTAGGGTTTACTGTTGTGTGAAAAGGAAAGCAGAGAACAAGTTCCCAGATTCTCACTTCACATATTTTGATATATATTTTTGACACAATTCTTGTGTGTCGAGTTTGTATATCCCTCATTAGGTTCCAAAACAACAATGAAAACAACTTATGAAATCACATAAATTAAGATTCCAAGTAAGATAAGCGACAAATAAGGGTGGGATGAAAGACAAAGGCAGTAATGATGCCAAAACATGCATACCACGAAGTCTTATACACTTAGTATGGGTGGGGGACGCTTTTGGCCCTGGCTTTCTATCAGTCAACACAATAAGAAAAACCTGGTTACAATGTCACAAAATAAATACAGTTGCTCAGGAAAAAAAACAAACAAACTAGCCTTTTTTTTTTTTTTTTTACATAAAGAACAGATTTTTTTCCCCAGAGTTTTAATAAAGAGGATACTCTATGATTTAATAAGCAATGTCTAACAATGCTCTTACTATGCACAGCAGAAAGTTTCATTGTTGATTCCTACAGTAGACTTGAATGTTGATCATGGCATTATACCAAAGTTTATCTAAAAAGCTATTTTGGAGTATGCCAGTCTTATTGTCAAGCATTGTGAAGGGTTGAGATTTTACCCTATGTGCACACTAGCACGCATGGTTCACTAATGCTGGCAGGAGACACCAGACGCCAGGGTCAAAGACAAAGGACAGTTTATTTACTCACAGCAATAGCATTAGCCTGAATATCACATTTGTTCCCATTCTAGGAGCTCAGATTCCCACAGGGCAATGCAAAGAGGTATGGGTGATACCTACACGTGCCGCAGAAACCCTGAGCTTAGGGAACTTGGCTCTTTGCTAATAGGATATGAGCAAGTGTTCCCTTTTTGCCCCAGAGGGAGACATTACCTTTTATTCTATGGGACAGTAAACAAACTTCTATCTTCCAAGCCTGTTTCCTATACAAACGTCTTTGGAAAGATAGTCTGGAGCACAGGAAATCAGTACCTTTGCTTATAAGATACACAGAAACATGAGGGTCTCTTGGAGAATTGTCTCCCAACAACTGTGCATTCCAAGGCCTAGTCTAGCTTTCTCTAGCTTGATCCCTTTAGACTATTTGGAGGAATTGATGGATTCTGTTTCATTTGATACTCATCATACTGTATCCTTATTATATTCTAGGCACTGGCTACAGTGATAAACAAACAGGATTGGTTCTTCCCTTCACAGAACATAGAGAAAATACAAATATATTTTATGTGTTTTTCCAGCAGTTATTCCTAAATGTCCTCGCAACAGGATTTTTTTTTTTTTTTGGTAATAGATTTTATTTTTGTAGAGTAGATTTAAGATCACAGCAAATGAGTGGAATGTGCAGAGATTTCTCATATACCTACTGCACACATGCAGAGATATACCATATACCCTTTGCCCTCCTCGTTACCAACATCCCACACCAGAGTTTGTTACAAATCAGTTACATTTGTCACAATTGATGGACTCACACTGATACATCATTATCATCAGGAAATTGTATTTGACATCAGTGTTTACTCTTGGTGTTGTATATTCTGTGGGTTTGAACAAATGTATAAAAAAAGGTTTTCCACGAATATTGGTGACAATTCAATATTCTACAATCTCACAAGTAATGGAGTTTCATGTTTTTTGTTTTTTTTTTAAGATTTTATTTATTTATTTGAGAGAGAGAGAGAGAGAGCACAAGCACGGGGCAGAGGGAGAAGCAGACTCCCAGATGAGCAGGGAGCCCGATGCAGGGCTCGATCCCAGGACCCTGGGATCATGACCGGAGCTGAAGGCAGACGCTTAACTGACTGAGCCACCCAGGCGCCCCGTGGAGCTTCACATTTTTATATTTACAGATAAATACAGACACAAGTGCCTGCAGAAGCATTTGAACCAGGGCTTAATGTCAGCATTTTTCTGTGACAACTGAGAAACCTAACAGAGATGCACAAAGTACTCCACAGACATCATCTGATACCACCTATTGTCAGAGGGTAATTCTTCCTTAAAAATGGCCTTAACTCTCCACTGATTACCTGACCTTGGCCCTAAAGTTTTATCTCATGTAGCAAGGCACTTAGAGTTCTTCTTCTGGAGCATTTGTACCTCTTCTTTAGGTGGGAACTCTGACATACCTGAAAACTTCTTGTTGTCTGTGAAGGTGAATCATGGTCCGTTTCTTTAGGATGTTTCTCCTCCCTGGTCTGAGGAGACCTCTAATACTTTAACATCTGCCTTGAATGCTCCTTGTCTTACTAGCTAAGGTAGTGCAGCCATCTTTTTCTGACAAAATAATTGGCGATTGCCCTCTATTTAATTATCCCCCAGTCAGTTCCAGACTGCAAATACTGATTGCTAACGTCGATCGGACTTAGCCTGCGGGCCAAGCAGAGGCTGACTCGAATTCCATTACCTAACCCTGGGACCGGCCCCTCACACTGTTGGGAGAACCAGCCTTCTCAGTATTTCTGCTGGGGTTTTTCTTTCCCCCCTCTCAGAAAACCTGTTATTTCCTGCTAGTACAGTGGCCTCACTGGCTTAACTTGATGGCATTGGCATATAGAAGCCGAGACCGCCGTGCCAGCTGGATGGACGTCCAAACTTGGGTTTGCGAGAGCTGCCTAGCCAAGTAAAAAATTAGAGATGAAAAAGACCTGTTAAATAACCCAATCCCTTCCGTAGCCGGTGCCAGAGCATTCCTCTGATGAGAGCTTAGACCTGGCCGGCTCCAAATGACTTTAACAATGTGCCTTCTCACGCTTTTTTGGGAAGATGGGGCTGTCTCTTCAATTTTTCTTTTGGTAACACTTTTGACTAGAATTTTTTTAGACCAGCATACCACTTCCCACTTAGTGTTTTGGTTCAGCTACAGCAAACCCATGAAACGAGCTATTTTCAGAGTCAATATAAATGTTTGGATGACATTTCAAGTACTTCATTAACCCAGTCATTCCTGCAGCGTGTCTAGATTGCGGGAGAGGGAGAGAGGACCTGTGTGGGCTTTAGAGACAGACAAGTGCAGTTAGAATCATAGTTCTCCTTAACTGGGGGTTTGTTATTGTCATGATTGTTGTTTTCAGTATCTGGCCTTTATTAAATGCTTTCTGTATGCCAGGGGCTATGGTAAGTACTGTCCAAAAGTCCTTCCTGCTAGCAAATTTATGAAATTGATACTATCATCTCTGGTTTAGAATGGAAAGTTTAGCAGTTAAGAGTGGAGGCTCTGGAGTTAAATTGCCAGATTAAAATGCCAGCTCAGTTGCTGACGAGCGCTGTGACCTCAAGCCTTTCACTTAACCTCTCTATGCCCCGTTTCTCCATCTGGAAAATGCGGGTGATGACCATGCCTGCCTGCTAGGTAATTTTGAGGAAGAAATGGGTTAATATATGTGAATTAATCAGATCAGTGCCTCGCAAGGAGCAAGCCCTTGAATTTACACAATGTTGATGAGACTTAGATGGACAAATTTGCTCAAAGTCACAGAGCATCCAGATTTAAACTGCAGTCAGTTCTATTCCAGAACCCACCCAAATGATTAACCATTAGAATACCCTAGTGTGGTCAGGAGACTTAACCTCCCTGAGCCTCAGTTTTCCTCACTGGTAAAATGGGAATAATGCTCTATCTCCTGCATAGCTGCTGTGAAGATTAAAATGCAATCATATAGGTAAGGGCACTATTCCAGAGCCCGGCCCAGAGCTGGGGATCAATTAGTAAGAGCGAGTTCTCCATTTCTACATCCAGATCTCTAGAATATATGTATGTATGTATCTGCGTGTGTATATGCACTTACATGCATATGCGTGTTATGTATAATGAGTTGCCATGTAAAATGACTTACTCTTTAAAGTTTCTGATGATATTGGAACTTTGGAATGGTTCAAAGTGTACTTTTATGAGTTTACTCCCATTTAAAAGAAGAATTGGATTGTTTTACTAGATAATTAAAAACAGTTTCCTTCTTAATAAAGTCTTATTCTGTTCCGATGGTTTGGAGTATGCCTTTTCTGGATTTTTAAAAGGAGTTCATCAAATGGTTAAGAATTGCGTAAATACTTTTCCTTTCACAAATATAGATTGACCAAAATTTCAATTTTTATATCACAGAGAGAAGAGATAGTTACAACCTAGCAGGCAGAAATGTGATGATATGTTTTTGCTGTTGTGCCTTTTTTTTTTTTTTTTGGTGTGTGTGGGAAAGGGTGTGATGTCATTTTGTCTCCACCCCCTGTGAGTAAGCCCACGGCAGAGCTAAGTGCAGCCGCCCGCCTCTGTCACTGGGAGACAGTCCACTTAAATGCAGTTCCAGGGTTGCGGGACGCCCACCAGCATCACTCCCCATGCGAGGTGGCAAATGCAACATGCTCTCCAGCTTGGGGTGTCTACTTCTCTGTGGAAGTATTGCACTAGCCCTGGGAAATGCACAGAAATTGCCAAAAGGCAAGTAGCTCTGCTGTTTTGTGTTTTAAAAATAATTTTTTAAGAGATACTAGTTTTTAAATGTTGATATTAAATGTGATCTACTTTACCAGATTGGGGGGGGGGGAGCGGAATACAGTTCTTCTGTGGAGAGTCAAAGTTCAGATGTGTGAAGGAGTTGCTTAAACTTTTACTTTTTTTTCTCCTCTGTTACTTAGTTTTCAATTGAATCTCTTTAATGCAAAAATGAAGACCAACTTCTTAGGTTTCACAGATGTTCACAGTAGCTTGAATGCTATAGATTCAAACTATTGTATTTGTATATTGAGTCATATGTAGATGGGTATGGTAGTCTATTAAAAAGACTCGTTTGGTGTTTTTATTGCCCTTCCCAGAGACTAAACCAGTACTGGCTTTAGGTTTAAAAGAAGCTAATTCTGAAGCTTTGGATGGTGTAAACCTCACGCGTACTTGCTAACTTGGGGGTTGAGGGACGCTAGGCAGGGCACATCAAGGTAGGGTCATGTGCTAATTTGTAGACACTTCTCTCCAGGGGAGTTTGGAAGAGGGTTTGATCTGCTGGACTGGACACTCCCCCTTTTCCTGGCTAAACTGCTCTCATTTTAGTGTTGGTATTTTGTTTACAAATGCCATCAAAAGAAAATTAAACTTTCTAAATTTAGACCCTAAAAATCTTTTGCGCCTATCAGCACCACCACAAGAGCTTGCCTCTCTCCTATCTTTGAACATAAACATTGCATGTACTTTTTTGTTTGTCTGCAGAGGCACTTTCTAAGCCAACTCCAGGTCAGTGAAGGCTTTTTATGGCTGCAGACTGTTGTAGTCAGCGGGATTATGAAAAACAGGCTGAACTTACTCTACAGTTATGATGGAAAATATTAGAAGGAATGCAGAGCCACAGGCTTGTCAAAACCCTGGTGTGCACAGACTCAGAAAGAAGGGTTGTTAGTGTCAGAATATCCAAAAGATCCTTCCTAGGTCCTCTCTTTGGATAGTTTGTTCCAAAATCATCTTGTCCCAAGTGAAAACTGTTCTCTCCTCAGTGTGATAAGTGAAACTTGAATCCAGAATGTGAGGGCTGGAGAATTTAGCTAGTTGATATTTCGCGTGGTGATGTAAAAAGCAATAAAAAGGGCTGAGTAAACCTTCTTAACTCTGATCAGATAATTATGCAGAAATAAATAAATAAATAAATACATACATACATACAAACATACACTATTAGATCTTTTCCTTCTATTAAGAATTTGTTTCTTGATCAAGGTGAAAGTGTTTAAGTAAATCAATTAGGAGGCACAAGCATTTAGAATTAATTGTTCCTCCTGCTGAAATATTTAACAAGGACACATCATTTGAGAGAAGTTGGGTTTTCTCAAGCTCAGTACCTACAGATGGTTTTATTTTACCTCATATTCACCGTGTAGGGATGATAGCCATAATTTTGTTACTGCAGACTTCTGCAAATTCCAAATGCTTTAATTATCATGTTGCAATCACTGGATACAAATCTCTTGACACAGTTTTCCTTTATTTGTTGTGGTTAAAAGAAAAGTGGCCCAAAATGGCCACAAAACTTTGTCTAGTTCTTTGCACTTTAATTTGAAGAATTTTCATCCAGGTTTCCTTTGTAATTTTAAGAAATATCTGTGGCTTTGGTAATTGTTAAAAAGCCCTGTCAAATTAGAATAATTATATTATAAAATAATTGGCAGTCCCCTTGTCTCTGGTGCTATGTTTTTCTTTATTATGGAAGCTACTAAGGAACTTTCTTTTAGCTGAAATCACCTTTCTCAAACTGTGTTCCTAGAATAGGTGTACTGACCTCAAAAGGGGGTTGGGCAGGCATCTGCTCTCCACCCGTAACTTAAGGAGTGTTCGTGCTTTGTTGTCTTTTGGGGAGTCCCAACAGATGTGAGAATTTCACAAGGTCTGAGAATTACTCAGTAAAAAAACCTGCCCAACATTTTAAACCCATTGTTTCTCAAACTCGTTTGACTAAGAATCCTTTTTCTAGTGAAATAGCTCTAATATCTTGCTGGGGGCTTGTCTTTCACAGGACACCTTTGGGGAAATGCTGAGCTAAACAAGAACAGGGTGGGGAGGGGAATAAAAAGGGTTTCTATTCTTTTTCCTTCCCACTTTAGAGTTAGTTTTATATCATCTGTGATTTAAGAAGAGGATAGGATTTTGCAGCTGGACAGGACATTAGTGGTTGAGTGGTTGCCAGGCCTTTTGATTTATGAACTGGTAAAAAGACAGATATAGTTTCACTATCAGGGTTCCATTATAGAAGACATACTTGAATTGTGTGAGGATGTTCAAAGAGGAAACAAAATCCCCATTGTTCATCAAAGCAAGCCATTTTAACATATTTATAAAATAAATGAATTTATACAAATAAGTCTATTGTTTTTATTTTTCTCTTTTCACCATGAACTAATGAAAATTTCATCACAGGCCACTATTTGGGAGCCACTGTCCTAGCTTAACTATTTATTTTACAAATGAAGACACCCAAAGGCAGGAGGGTTAGTAACTTTCCCCCATCGATGGCAGAACCAGGACTGGATTCCAGTCAGAAATCCATGTCCTGCCCTGTGAGCAGGCTTCTCTACCCCAAACCTTATGAGTTACATTGTGCAGTGTATGTGTGAATGCTACCCTTCTCGTGAATACAATTTTTCCTGCAAATATCATAACCATTATCTTAATCTTCACATTTTCCCAAGAACATATCCTATACACACACATACACAAATTACTATATTTATATATCTGCATAGTTGTCACATATAGTTGATATATATATATATATATATATATATAGTTGGCTATTTATAAGAAAAATTATTTGTTAAATAAGATATCATTTTTCCCTTGTCTTATGCCTATTTGCATACCTAGCCACATACTTTGTTATAGAAAATAAGATATTAGAAGTCTTTCTTACTTTTCAAAAGCTTAGAGTAAAGTAAGAGACTATTACTAATGGATCTCTTCTCTCTACCACTTAATGAGTATGTGTTTTGGCAAATCATTTACCTTGGCTAAGCCTCAGTTTTACAATAATGATAACTATCTCATAGTGTTTTAGAATTAAATGAGATGAGATATAATGTTAATTGGGTCATAGAAAAATGGATCAATATTTAAAAATATGTACACTATAATTTGTGATCTTGTGTCCAGACTGACAGATCTCTTGAAGGGCAATAAATGTAGGTGTCATGTTCTTGGCAGAAAGGTGGGGCGAGGGAGTTGAGTGTTGCTCTACAGACAATGAGAGAAGACCTCTCCTAGACTCCATCCTGACCGTCATCAACCAATGTTTGATTGTCAAGATCAAACATTGCTCTTATCTGTGGAAAGCTGCACTTTTGCCTCAGGATCAGCTTTCCCTGGGGATTGGTAAGGCCTCA
Source organism: Phoca vitulina (assembly GCF_004348235.1). Classification (NCBI taxonomy): domain Eukaryota; kingdom Metazoa; phylum Chordata; class Mammalia; order Carnivora; family Phocidae; genus Phoca; species Phoca vitulina. Next base: position 25,777,254 of record NW_022589711.1, on the reverse strand, counting down.
CAGAGCTTCCTGGAGAGATCCCCTTGTACTTGTCTTTCAGGAAGAGAATTAAAGCCATAACATACAGGCCCTGAGAAGAATTACCACATTGTTTTACACTTATGAAAGCCCCTGTGCTCCAGCTACCTCTTGGAATCTTTATTCTTGGCACCACAGAACTTTTCTTCCCTCATTGCATACCAGGCTAAGATAAAAACCACAGAGAACAATACGTAGTGAAGGAAGCCAACAAAAGCTCATAGTGGGACATGAGGGGCTTGACATACCTCTCTGCAGAAACTCCTGTGTGTGGAAGACTGTGATCAGCCAGCAGGCGAAGGCTACTATTTCTAGCTAACGCTATCAATCCTGAGGCCCGTGTGAGGAAAATCACAGAGGAACATCCAAGATACAAGTGTAATCAGATAGCCTGAAGGCATAAGGCTCTTGGGCATGACTCTTGGCATGTGGCTGAGCCAAGAGGCAGCTGGCTCTTTGCCTCAGGTTCTTACCTGACAAGGTAGAAGTCACTGATTGCAAGGACAGAAAACAGGGGTGGATGGTAATAATAACAATAACTCCATAGTTACTAATAACTCTTCTCAACATTTTTTGAGCTCAGATTGCCTGTGGTAATTCAGGGCTAAATATCTTTAATGTGGAAAATCTAAATTCTCAAAGCTCCCTATTAAGCAGGTATTCTACTATTCTTATTTTACAGGGCATAAAATTGTTTTCAGAGTGCTTAAGTGATTTGCCCAAAGTCACACAGTCAGCAAATGGCAAAAGACTATACCCTTAATTTCTGTGTAATATCAGTTCCCTGCTTTATGTGAAGATATACTAATTTATTCAAGTAACAAATTATATTCCATGTATATGCAGAACACTGAGGCTAGGAGGACACAGCTTGGCACCTGTCTTCAAGGAGCTGACCAGTTAATGGAGGAGATGGGGATGTAAAGAAATAATTACAATAGAGTGAGATTATCCTCCAATTTGGGTGAAGCACAAAGAACTTTGAGAACAGCCAGAAGGACCCGATCTAGCTTGGAGGGATCACGAATTAGGAGAGGATAAAGTACTTAAGTAGAGGCCTGGAAGACAAATATAAATTTGGGCAAGCAAGAGGAGGGCTGAGAGGTGAGTGGCCTTCCCAACAGAGGCAGCTGCATGGCCAGACCCCAGACCACCGCCCCCCCCCCCCCCCCCCCCCCCCCCCCCCCCCCCGCCCAGGTGCCCATGCTCAGCAGGTGTTAAAGTACTCAGAGAAGAAGCCAGGATTGGGAAGTCCACACAGGATGCAGCTGTGTCTTCCTGGTCTCTATCTGCCCTGAACTCCCCAAGATTGACAACAATGAGGGAGTAGAAGCCTGTCTTTGGAGAGGAGGACTCCTATGTCTTGCTCTGTAAACTTTCCCAGACACTTAGCTGGGGTCTGGCTCTCGCTCTCCATGGATACCTCCCAATCTCACTTTGATAAAATTTCATGTATCACTCGAGTGGCCTAGTCCATTTCCCCAAAAGGTGATTGATACTTGCGAGGGGCTGGAGAGGATCTCTTTAATCTTAGGGTAGGGATGTTCGGGGGGGGAAATAGTGCGGAGTGCCAAAGAAGCCTAGTGGGTATGACTCTGCTTTTAATAAGTGGTAAATATTTATGTGCTGGTGTCACTCTGGAAGGATACATTGAGGACAATGGCTCCCCTGCTAAAAGGAAACCAAAAAAGTTTGAAAACCATGGGAGAATTATTTTCACATCTTTGACAGGTTTACAGTTTCTTGGCAGTTTATTGAAATGTTTGTCTATTCAAGTGGTGTTTCTTAAGCATCTACTAGGTAAAACTGAATGAGATCCAGCCTTTGCTATAAAAGTAACTTATATTAAGAATGTAAAAATGGTTAAATATAATTTGTTTTTATGCTGAGACTATCATGTTTAGAACCCAAGGTTTAAAAATAAAGTTCCTCTGTGTTCATTATACATTCACTGGTTTAGTTTAGTTTTATAGACGGCTATATCAGACTATGAGACACTAAACAGTAAGGAATCTTAGCCTCTCTCCCTCTTTCAAGGTAATGGGGCACAGAGGAACAACTGAGAATAGAAGAATTTATCTATATTGTATCACAGAAAAGACAGCTAAAATGATTTTGTAGGTTCATGTGAGTTGACAGAAAGTTTGTCTAAGACAAAAGTAAGTTGTCTAATAAAGAGAGGGTCATTCAGGAGATGTGACCCACTGGGACACCATCCTCAGAAAGATTTTCCTTTTGCTTGTTTCCTGATTATCATTATAAAAGAAGGAATGTTGAAATATATAAACTTAAAGTGATTTAAGAATACATGTAAAATAAAAATATAAATAGGATATCTAGAGTGAGAGATATTAGAATAGTAAAATAAAAATGTAAAAATAAATAGCATCAGCTAAAGAAGGAACATGCTAAAAATAGAAAACCAAGGGTTTCGATACATACATTATGTTAAAATCACATAAAGAATATGATAATGGGCATCCAGGTGGCTCAGTCGGTTAAGCATCCAACTCTTGGTTTCAGCTCAGGTCGTGATCTCAGGGTCCTGAGATGGAGTCCTGCACTGGGTTTCACACTCAACGGGGAGTCTGCTTACCCTCTCTCTCTCTCTGCCCCTCCCCCCACTCATGCACTCTTTCTCTCTCAAATAAATAAATAAATCTTTAAAAAAAAACCTGTTTAATAAATAAAAAGAATGTAACAACCATATTACTCTATAACAGGCATGGTGTTTAATGCTAAGTGTTTAGATAAATTATCTCATTTTATCCTCATGCCTATGAAAGATATGTTATTATTTCTCCCATTCCACAGATGAGAAACTAAGCTTAAAGAGTTTGTTAGTTATCTGTTGATGCATAACAAAATACCACAAACTCATCAGCTTAAAATAACGCACATTTATTATCTCACAGTTGCTGTGGTTTAGGAGAATGAGTCTGGCTTAGCTGAGGCTTCTCCTTGGATGTCTTTCACAGGCGGAACAGAGAGTTGGCCGGGGCTGGGGCCTCATATGAAGGCTGAACAGAGAGTTGGAAGTTCTTGTGCTTGTTGGTAGGATTCAGTTTCTTGAGGAACACTGGCTGTTGACCAGAGGTCACGTCAGTTTTCTTTGCCACATGGGCATTTCTATTATGGCTGCTTGCTTCATCAAAGTGTACAATCCCAGATGAATCTGCAGGCAAGATGAAAATTATAATCTTATGTAGCTTAATCATGGAAGTGAAAGCCTATCACCTTTTCCATATTCTATTGGTTAGAAGCAACTCATTTCCTGTCATATAAGGTGATTACACCAGAGAATGACTACCAGGAGAAAGGGATTATTGCGGGTTGTCTTAAAGCCTACCCACCACAAAATGGTCAATGGCTGTTAGGGTCATATAGCTAGTAAGTGATATAGTGGAACTATGAATATAAGGAAATCTAACTCCAGAGAATATACTGGTTTGAGCACTAGCACCCATCCACTTCCCATAGAATTCAGCCTTTAGTGCCAGATGCCCATTAGGCACACTGCCAATTTGTCTCCCTACATGGTTAGGGTCAATTCTAGGAAATTGCTGAGAATAGAGATAAATATGATAAGCGCAAAGACTTAAGGGAAATATTGAGGACACAATTTTCTGTATGCAAGAATCCAGTCAATGCCTGGATTCCTCTGCTGATTTCCTCTGTGGCACATCGTATGTGGTCAGTCCCATGTAGAGGGATATGCAAAGTAAATTCTCCCCAAATAGAAGCTCTGTTTTTCATTGTAAAACTTAGATGCCACCATCTCTCAAACAGAAAGAGAAAACATAAGACAAAGCAAAAATTTCCTTTAACAAAATAAATAAATATTAAGAAAGTAGCCCCTATTGAGTTGATGACACAGTCCCCATAAAATATGCTTCTGAAACATCAGTGGGTGGTTTCTCCAGTAAATGGAGGAATTGTTATAAGGTCAAATTAAATTTGCGTTTGGAGGAAGAAAGTATACTTGTATTAGTAGATGTGATGGAGACAACTGGATGAACTAAAGGAGCTTCTTTCAGATCCGTTTTGCTGTTAATAAAGCAATTCTTCCATATGCTCTAAGAATCAAAACAAAATTTAGGTTGTACACAGGATATATTCTTAACATATCTAGAACCTTGTAGAATGTTTAATACTAGAGTATCCTGTGTGTGTGTTTTTCTCTAGCCCATGGTCTCTTTCTGTGTTGGGATTATCCCAAAGGACTAGGAGGTACATGGTAAGAAGGGTAAACTTCATGGTCTCCATCTACTTTGTTGAAGTTCTGTGGACAGGAAGACTGAATCAGGGCTCACTCTGCCACTCATGTTAGCTTGGGGTCCCCACCAAGAGCCTTCCACAGTGAGAATTTTAGGGTGTGTTGTAGGTTTCCCTGCTCTAACAAAACCCTGACTTGTATTCCCAGTGATTTTGATAGAAATTTGGGAACATTAAAGCTAGCCTGAGGTTTTTAGGCTCTTTTGGCACAGTCAGCTAATGTTCCTCCCTGTGGAATTCTGAAAAGGAGGTAGAAGATGTGATGCCTTCATAGAAAGTTCATTATTGTTCTCCAGTCACAGACTATACACCTAAGTCTACACATTAGAAAACAAAACCAAGTCCACCTACTCCAAGCACCTGCTGGTCAGATTAGAAATTAATTTTAGACAAAGTTGAGATCCAGTTCAAGCTTCACTGATGATATAACAATTCAATGTTTTCTTTTAAAGTAAGTTTAGCTCTTGGGGCACCTGGGTGGCTCGGTCAGTTGAGCGGCTAACTCTTGCTTTCAGCTCAGGTCATGATTTCAGGGTTGTGAGATCAAGTCCCATGTCCAGCTCCGCACTCAGCATGGAGTCTGCTTGAGATTCTCTCCCGCTGCTGCCCTCCCTCTGCTCCTCTCCCCGCTCGTGCTCTCTCTCTCAAAATAAATTAAAAAAAGGTATTTAGCTCTGAGTACAAATACTATAAAATCTATCCTGATAGTTGTAACCCTCACTGCACATTAGAGTAGTTGAAAATTTTCAAAAGTATCAGCAGAGCTGTGCTTCCCTACTCAGTTATGATCTGATTGGCCTGGGGTGGAAGAGTTTTAAAAATTCCTCAGGTGGTTCCAATACGACCAGAGTTCAGAACCACCGATCTACAGTTTTGAAAATTTGTATGTTTAAGTGCTTAATAAATCTTCCTGGATGAGTGCAGAGTAAAATTTAAAAGTTAGAAGTAAAGCGTTTTGCTATTTAGGTTTTAACATCAATTCAAAGATGATTTTTATTTTTTTTTTCTGCTTTGTTCTAGAATTTTAAAGCCTTATTTGGAAAATTTTTGAGACTCCCTTCTCAGACTACATAGAATAAGGAAATGTTTAAAATTGAGATTAACATTTGTTTTTGGTATTAGAAAATAAGTGCTAATCTCTACTTTTATAAAATCTCAGAAACTAGATCTGAGAAACTATGGTTGATTGTGTTTTTCAGGACTGGACTAAATTTATTCATTCTGTTATTCAACTAGCATTTTTTAAAAAAAATCAATATTAGGATTACAAAGATGAGTAAGACATTTCCTGCCTTCAAGGAGTTTGAGAAAGTTGTATTTAAAATTATTTGGCCACAGAAAAGTAATTTTCTTTTAGATGAAACTGTTGGTGTCTTCTTTATCCTTATTTAGCAAAAATTTGCAAGAGTTATGCTATTTCATTGTGTTGCCATGCACTAGCTTTCAGTGATATATATGTGACAAAAACGAATTAATGTAATATATTAAGAAAAACAAAGCACTCCATGATCCTAGTTAATGCAAAATGAAGTTAAGCAAATGTACAATGAATTTCCCTATTAGATAAAGGTCCAAGTTATATGAATCACCTTTGGAAATGGTGATTGTTCATGTTTACCATATACGTTCCAGCTCATCTTCTTTCTGTTTTATGTTAAGGATAATTTGTGAGCACATAGGATGGCTTATAATCTGAAACATCTTTGAAATGTATTCCACTGGATTTCTAATAAAACAAAGGGTCTGTCCTCTCTGAGTGGAGAATAAACCCTTGCTAGCAAAACTTGGGGTATTTTGCTTCCGACAAGATGCCCAAACAGAGTTGAAGATTTCCTTTCTCCTTAAATGCCATTCTTTGATTTTTCCATTCTGATAACTGATAAGAAAACATTCTGGTTTTCCAAGGGCCCTGCTGAGAGTCCGCTGTGCGCACATGTGCGTGTGAGCCCTAACAGGCCTTCCTTTTCTGAGAGCAGCAGATTCTGTCGTTGAAGGAGGAGTTTGGGGCAGCTGCCAATGTCATGCTGGCAGAGAACTCTGGAATTCAGTCCTGTTACAGATATGCCAGCAAGGGATACAGGTCAGAGTTTTCTTCTCCTTTCCCTTTCCCAGATGGAGTTAAAGCCTCTCTAGGTAGTAAGTGTAGGACAAGGTATCAGATGATCTGAAGAACAGCCCCTCCTTCCCTCTGCGGGCTCATCCTCTTCAAACACCCAATGATCCTGTTGTCACAGAAGAATTCCCTAATTACTCATATTTTTACCAGAATTAGAAGGAAAATGATGCTGGCCATGTTCTTCCATTGAGGTTTAGTCTGGTGTTTCATCCTCAACTGAAATGGCAAATACTGGAAAATAGCAATAGGGGCTAGTGGGCGAAGTGCAGGAGTAAATGTGAGTCTGGGCAAGTGAACTGACCTCGCTGAAATCAGATCTGCTTCCCTGAGGCAAGGGTAGAAGAAAAACAACAGTTCTCTCTTTAGCTTCCACTAATCAGTAATAGTAGGGTGGCTTTACCGGTTTGTTGTTGTTGTTGTTGTTGTCTTGGTAGTAACTTTCTTAACCTAAGTAAGAGGGGATGTGAAGGGGCTCAGTCAGTTAAGCGTCTGCCTTCGGCTCAGGTCATGATCCTGGGGTCCTGGGATCTAGTCCTGCATTGGGCTCCCTGCTCAGGACTTCTCCCCCTGCTTGCCACTCCCCCTGCTTCTGGTGCGATCTCTCTCTCTCTCTCTCTCTCTCTCTCTCAAAAAAAAAAAAAAAAAAAAGAGGAGATGTGAAGACCAGATGCATTTTTGGAAAATCCTCTAGCCATGGCAGCTAGAGGAAGACCGCCGGGATGCTCTGGTCTCCTAGACCCTTCCTGAAAGGATGCTGAGTTACCAGAGTGCTCCATTGCTGGATGGCAGAGTTTCCTGGGCCTGGGCCTGTAGTGGGTCAGCCACACAGTGACACAGGGCCTGAGGAGAGGAACCACGGCACTGTGGATTTTTTTAAGCATAATTCTTGTCATCAGCATCCTGCTCCTGTACCTTTGTCCAACACTCTGCAGGGGTTTGGAAGGCCCAGATCAGAGTAAATCTGCTATTGTGAAAGATTTGGGAGCATGATTGTGGTCCTTGGTCAGTTTTATCCCCACATACCCTTGGGATGCAGTTCTGTGTGACCTGAATTTCCCCTGGATGCCTGCTACCCTCTGTCTAGCCAACTCTCGGGTACCGTGCTGGTCTGATCAGCCACTTAATGCGACTTTTTTTCCTGCCCTCTCTTTTTGTTCCTAATCTTCCTTTCCTTTCATTCTCCTTCTCTCTCCCTTTTCCTCATACTACCCTCCTTTCCTCTTTCTCCCTCTGTCAACACCAAAGGAATCCTCAGAACATTCTGCTGGCTTCCACCCCCAGCCTTTTCTGCTGGCCACTTGGACGCTCATTTTCACCTCACAGCTGACTCTTTATTTGTTCAGATACAGCAGGAATCATCCTTTTGGAAGACAATGCACACTTCATAACTTTTTTGAGGGGACAGTGGGTGTTTCTGTGTCATGCTAAATGTTCTACTTGACTGAAAATATGGTTTCCCACTCATTTATCTTGGCATCAGCAAGCTTGCAAAAAGCACAGATTTACATTCATCTGATAAGCTCTGTGCCTATCAGATTGGACAAACCATAACTGTATATTAACACCACAGTTCATTTTTAAATGGTTTTAAAGAAGGCCTAAGTTATTACATCTCTTGAATTATGGCAACAACCAATGCACGATAAAAGCCAGATACAACGGTGATATTTTGTAAGGTCACTTTTCTATTTATTCCTGGATTTTTGTTCCGTTGTAGTTGTTGGGGTTTAATGTTTTGAAGAACTTGAAGAGAACTTTGCTGTTTTCCAGGGGCTCGTTGAGTTAGATGTTAAGTTCATAACCATGTTTCTCTTCATTTCACTGGTAGCCAACAGTTCCTTGAAACCGAGTTTTTGTATCAAATGTCCCCGTAAAATGAGATCCCCAAATTGGCAACTGGATCACAGTTGCAGGCATTTAATGCCATTTCAATGTGCCAGTCTCCCTCTTTGATCTCTGTTTCTCCGGCTCCCCCTTTGCTTTGCTATACTCAACAGATGCCTTCCAAATCTTTCTCTCTTTCCAGCCTCCTCTTTTCCGCTTTCATGTCTTTTTCAAGTTCTAACCCTTGTGCTAGAAGAATTCCAGTATCTCTGCCACAGAAACTTTATATATTCTATTGGCTTCTAGACCTTTTCAACCATGACCTACAGTAATAATGACTAGTGAAAATATATATATATAAAATTAGGTTTCCAGATTCAGGTGTGGGTGCTTACACATGTGTGTGCCATGCTGAATTATTGTGCTGGTTCTCCTTGAGATGCTAACCAAAAACCAATAAATATGAAATAGATGAAAGACCTAGAAATAGGTTAAACTTGGTGTGGTGCACCATTGATTTTTGATTGATTAACATACCAGTATTACTGTGGTTTAAGGTTTTGCTCTTATATGGAACAATCTAGTTGAAAAATCTTTATAAACAGTCTTTCACTGGAGCAAGTGATTATTTTTTTATCCTGTTTTGGAAAACAGTAACTCAAATTTTAAATATTGATATTACAACTCAATCTCCAGAAAGACTGATAAAAATATCCATAAGTCACTTAAGGAGGTAACAATACTTCATACTCCTGGTTAGTCAAAATTCCTTCTCCACATACTCTTGGCAAGAAATCTCATTTTCACAATTTTTCACCAACGTGTCAGTGCTTTTTCAAATACTTTCAGGTGCCTTTCTCAGCTCTTTACAAAGAACACAATTTAATTTTATAATCGCCTAAATTTGTCAGCTGAATTGCATTATATAACACTTGTTCTTAATCGGCCATTCATTCTAAACATCTGTTTTCACTTATGTCAGAAAATTAAGACAACAAGTATTTACTGTAGCGTTTTCCAAAGTCGTCATAACCCATGCTCACATGTCATCTGTAAGGTTTTGTGGTATCCCAGAAACATCCATTTCAAACTTTCTTTTTCATGGCCAGAGTTTCATAGGCCACAAAGGGACCACAGGCATTAACACTAAATAAACTTCCTGTAAATTATATTATCAAATAATTTAAAAGGCATTAAAGGATAAGCATTAGCAAAGTCAAGATCTTTTTAGGGATATTTCTTTCTAGGCACTTTCTTATTTTGTGAGAGTGTTTGTTTCTTCCTTTTTTTTTTTTTTTTTAAGGGAAGACCATGTACCTCCATTTATCTGCTTTGAAACTAAAGTCTCTCTCCCACTTACTCTTCCTCCTTTATGGTACTTGCATCCTACATCCATCCACAAGCTCTGGTTGTGGAAGATGGGAATAGGAAAAGAAAGCTATGAATTTTGTTTTATTGAGACACAGCTGTTTAACAAACCTGGAGATAATAATTCTCAGACTATACTGAAGAGCAAGGAATCACTAAGAGTGGTGGTTTTCAAGCCTGAATGAGTATCAGAATCATCTGGAGGGCTTATTAAACCTCAGCGTGCTGGACACCATCCCCAGAGTTTCTGACTCAGTGGATCAGAGGTGAAGTGGCCCAGAGAATCTGCATTTCTCTCAAGTTTCCAGGTGCCGCTGGTGCCGCTGGCCCTGGGACCACATTTTTGCAAACCACTGACTTAGTGAATCTCTTAAGTATACAGAGCCCTATCTTCCCCATCCCCTCCCTTCATGCCCCCTACCCCTTACTACACTCACACAAGATTCTGATTTAGTAGGTCTAATAATTTGCATGTTTAGCAACTATCACTGCTGATTCTGGTGAGATTAACTGTGTATAGAGAAATAATACTGATCTTTTTATATAATCAACACCAAGTACTGAGACACTAATTCAAAGAAAGTGGTTAAGAGTAACTTAGCTAGCTTATTATAGCTCTATAAGCTTGGAGAACCCATGGTTTCCATTGTTCAGTATGGGATGCATGTCTGCAGAAAAAAAATTAGCTTGAGACAGTAAGTTCACCACTAGTTCTTGTGATGAACTTCTGTCTGCCTTTATACCTAGAAACCACCTTTTTCCATACCTGGCTGGAGCTTTAAGCAGCATTCACCATTAATGTAACCTTGTTTGGTAGTGAGTAATGTTTAAAACTGGGGCTTCAAAGTTTTTGGTGACATTATGAGATATTAGTGAGAGTCATTCGCTTGTGTATATATATATGTTAAAGTTAATGCTTAATATTAGCCTGAAGCATCTGTTAAGTGTAACCTAAACTCAAGAAATCCTCCTATAAACAGTTCACTTTACCAGGTCAATCCAGAAAAATAGCAAGTGTGAAACTGAAGATGAATTTGATCCTTTCCATACAAGTTCTTTGTTATTTTTACTTACATAGACTGTTAGCCAGCCCCTCAGTTAATACTGGACATAAACCTATTATTGAGCATTAGCTATGACATTTGTATTTGGTGGCCAGCTGAAAACACTGCATAGTTTAGAATTTCTTTTCTTAGCTCTGGGAGTCCATAAAACTCTTGAAGTTGTATGTAAAGGAGTGTACTTATATGTACATTTTGGAGGGTATTTGCCCTGAGGTATTGAGATTCTCAAAGATGTCTAGAAGCCAATAAAAGTTAAGAGCCATATGTCTAAACAGATGCCTTTTACTGAGTTAGAATTAGGATGTATCAGGTAAGTGGTTAGAAGGATTACCACTCTGTGCATAGAACACACAGAAAGGGCTTTGAGATAGTTCTGAAAAATCTCAAACTTCACAACTAAGATGTGAGCACAGTTTGTTTTATGCTGTTGGTTTTGTTGTGGTGCAAAAAATTTAAATGTGGAAGTATAGTATTCAAATGACTGACCCTCAGTGGTCTTCCTCTCCTGGTATTCATGCCTTTGTAGAGTCCCCTCGCATACTGAAACATGGCTGGCCTATTTTCCATTAGCATACAGAGGAAGTGGAATGAAGATGTGTGACTTCTGAGGCTAGGTAATAAAAGACATTGCAGTTCACACCTGGCTCTTGATCTTGGATCACTCAACCTGGAGAAGTCTTGTGGAGAGGTCCACATGAGAAACTGAGACTTCTTCCTCCCCATAGCCAGCACTAATTTGCTAGCCATATGAATGCACCATTTTCGAAGTGCATCCTCCAGCCCCAGTCAAGCCTTCAGATGATTGCAGCTCTGGTCAATATCTTGACTGCATCTCATAGAGATTCTGAATTGTAACTACCTAACCAAACTGTTTCCAAGTTCCTTCCTGATCCACAGCAACTGTGTGGATAATAAATGTTTATTGCTGTTTAAGTCTCTAAGCTTTGGGTTAATTTATTATGTAGCAATAGATAATACAGAGAGTACCTTTTTACTGTAATTTAAAGGATGATTTAAGTGGAGTAAAAATAGAATGAGAAATACAGATCATTTTATTTATTGGCATATGGCTTTGATAGGCAAAAGATAAGTGGAAATAAATTCTGGAGGATAATTTTTAGATCCATTACAAAAAAACTGGGCATAAATGTTGACCAAAGAGTGATTGAAAACAATATGTGAACAAATATCCTTCTAAAATAATCACAGAAAATGTTTGATAGTTTAGAGCAGTTTAAAGACCATGTCTTCTGAGGACTTAATAGATGGCCTTGACTTTCATTCCAGAGGCCATTTCAGGACTGGCCCAAAGCCAAGGGTGAGTCTGTATTGGATATGCTATCATTTAGGAAAGTTGACCTGTGCCCAAGAGAGCCTAAAGAGAACCAGATCAAGATCCACCCTATAGCTGACCTACATCCCTGAATTCCCCTGAGGAACAAATGGGCCTCCTGGGACAAAGTTGGATCAGGCCAGGCTTTTATCTCCTTAGCCTTTGGCCTTGGCTTTGACCTCATGCTAAAGTTTATGTCATGGCATTCTTCATTAATTATATTTTCAGGGTAGGCATTTGTGAAATTTCTTGTCTCTTATAGAAAAACATTTTATAAGCACCTAACTAATGTTAGGAGGAATAAAGATATAAAGAAGAATAATGGTTACCATTCCTGTGGAGTTTATATCCTAGCAAAAGAAATAGATGAACTAAACAGGATACTACAATATAATAAATGCTCTAGCTGTATCTGACCTCTAGTGTGACTTCATTAATGAATGTGATTAGTGCTTTAAGCTGAACTCATTTGCTCCCTTCAAAAATATCATTGTTTATAAAATTATTACAAAGAAAAATCAGACACTTATCAGTTGCTAAGACCTTACTAACAAAGCAAGTAACAAAACATAAAATTAGGTAAGCAGTTTCCATCCAGTTGGTCTGTTCCTTGGTCAGTCAATATCTGGGTCTCTTGGATGATATAGGTCACAAGGGATAAGGAGTCTTCCTGCTTAGTCCCTCTCTCCAGACCAAATTCCAGTCTAGATCCCAAGTCTTTTTTTACTAATGTGTATCATCATTCAAGGAATCACGAGGCTCATGAAAGCTCTTGCTTTCATGCAGGTTCAAGGCACCATGGACTTGATCTTCCCAGAGTGTCTTATCAGAGTTGCCAAGGAAGGACTGTTTTAGCAGTAAAAACAGCTCATTTCCTACCACTCCTTTATCCACTGTTGATGAACACACCTAATTAAGTAAAACATTCAGGCTTTTGAAGCAGACTTGAGTTGTGAGGGATGCTGTGGCAAAGAAAAAAGTCAGGGAAGGCCAAAAAATTGAGTCAAATCTGAAACCATCATCCAAACAGGCAGTGTGCCACTAGAAGAGTCACAACTGTGACTAGAGATCAACTGTTTTAGAATCCTTTTCTCACTCTGTCCTGGGAAGTGAAGGACCCCTCATCCTCACTGGCTCTTCTCTTCCAAGGTGGCAGGTGGCATTCACTCCTAAGTGACTTTGCTCCTTGGACTCACATATTGCTTTTAGGTTCCATTTTGTCATCTTGCTTTACTTGTTTTATTACAGTATAACACAAAAGGGAAGAAACTTCCAATGATTAAAGGCTTTTATCTACATTCAAATGTAAACATTTTTACTTTCTCAGTATCTTTCCCTTTTTTCTAAGATAACATGATTATAACCATATTCTTTAAGAAATTCTCTATACTGTTTTTAATATATCTAATTGTTAAATAATCTTGGGATCAATATGTTAAAAGTAACAAACTTCTCATAAAACAGAAGAAATAGTTTGCCTAGACTGTCTGCAAACAACTTGCCTGTTGTATCTTAGAGAAAGAGAATCTCAAACAGCATCTTGGACAGGTTTTCAGGGTCGTGAGACGGAGCCCCGTGTCGGGCTCTGCACTCAGTGTGAAGTCTGCTTGGGATTCTCTCTCTCCCTCTCCCTCTCCTTCTCCCTCTCCCTGCTTGCACACACTCACTTGCTCTCTCTCTCAAGTAAATAAATAAAATCTTAAAAAAAAATAAAATATTCTTTTGTAGTTATAGCTTAATCTAGAGGATAGGCAACTTTCCTCTTTCCTTCAAAATTTAAACACACTATGAAAGATGTCTCTGTTTCCTATTTGTCTACCCTTGTTTCATCCAATCTGATAAACTGTTATATTTTGTCAATTTCAGTCAAGATATAAAGCATTTTTATCACCCCAGAAAATTCCATCATGCTCCTTTGTAGTCAATCTCTTACCCCTACTCCCAGCCTCTGACAACCACTTATCTGATTCTGTCTCTATATTTTTGCCCTTTCAGAATGTCCTATAATAGAAGCATGTATTATGTAGACTTTTTTGTCTGGATTTTTTCACTTAGCATAGTGCTCTCATGATATATCCACATTGTTGCGGGTGTTAGTAGTTCTTTTTATTGGTTGAATAGAATTCCATTATATGGCTATACCACTATTTGTTCACTCACCAATTGATGGACTTCTGGGTTGTTTCTAGTTTGGGGCAATTATGAATAAAACAGCTATAAACATTTGCTTACACATCTTTATGTGAACATATACTTTCATTTCTCTTGTGTAAATATCTAGGAGTAGGATTGCTGTGTCAGATATTCAGTATATATTTAGCTTTATAAGAAATGTCAAACTGTTTTCAAAGTAGCTATACACTTTTTATAGCAAACTGTGAAGATTTCAGTTGTTCTATATCCTTGCCATAGCTTGGTATTGCCATTTTTTTTGTTTTGTTTTGTTTTCTTCTTTAATTTTAGCTGTTCTAATTGGAATGAGTCAGATAAGTTTTGAATTTATACCTCTACTCCTTAGAAACCTGTTCATACTATTAGGCATCTTTCTTTAAAAAAGTATGAGATCAATTTTCTTAGAAACCACCATCTTTTCTAAAAGATAATAGGTAAATAAATTTGCTGAACCCACGGATTTCTTATTAGATAAGGTAAAATATTGGAATTGGCTATATTTGCCTGGCACAGAAGAAACATTCAATGAAGTCTAATCTTATCTCCTTCCCTCTCTATACCTTCTATTCATGAATCATCATAACTCAAACATTACAATTACACTACCTAAGTTGAACTGTCATGTAGTCTTTGCCCCTTTCAGCTTCAAAATTCAATTTCAGCTGTTTTTCATATTTTATTTAAAGACTGTATGCATTTATTCATTTTAGAGAGACAGAGAGAGTGTGAGCAGGGAGAGAGGCAGAGGGGGAAGGAGAAAGAGGGGGAAAGAATTTCAAGTAGACTCTGCACTGACCACAGAGCCCAACACAGGGCTTGATCTCATGACCCTGAGATCATGACCTGAAGGGAAGACAAGAGATCATGACCTGAAGGGAAGACATTCCATTCCTTGGTTGTATGCTTAACCAACTGAGCCACCCAGGTGCCCCTTTCATATTTGAAAAGACACACTTTGAAAGAGAGTGCTCTGGACTGGAGAATGCTGAGTAAATCTGGGCATCCCATGTAATGTGTAAAGGAAAGCCTTCTCTAGATCAATAACTAAGGTGAGATTGGAGAAGGGGGTATTAGGCAGAAAAATGATCATTGGACTTGGAAATAAAACACTTCAATTTTAGTCTTTACCCTGCTTCTAACTGGGTGGGTGACAGTGAAGGAAATAATTTAGTCTCTCTGGATTTCATTTTTCTCACCATAAACCATGGACCACAATACAGTTGACCCTCATTACTTATAATAGTTATGTTGTATAAAGTTGCTACAAACACTTTATTAGCAAAGATTGAGCTATTCCTTTTAGGGGAAATACAGGGTTAGGTTCCTGAGAGTCTCTGATCACATTTTTGTCAGCCAATCAATATATAACCTTGTTTTTCATATGTTTCTATTTAAAGACAACTAATTTGATATATGTTGTTGATTCATTAGCATTGAACTCAAGCCAACCACACTATAGCTCATGCCCGAACAGAACTTATCTGGTTCACATATTTTATACTCTGTAAGGCCACAGGACAGCACTTCGTACTACGCCTGGGGGCCATTTTAAACAGTGAAATCACCAACAAAAAGCACAAACATGGAAAAAATATAGCACTAAACAGACTGTGTAAAGGACGCATGTTTACAGTCTGACAGCTGAAACAAGGAGGCAGAGTGTTGCCCTGTTCAGCCTCAGCTGAAAATATGCATATCAGGTAGCTCAAATTTTTTGCCTCTCTATGCATGTCCACAAATGACCACAAAAGTGCTGCAGGTATTGATTTGGGGGTTATAAATAAATTTTAGCAAGTAGGGAAAATTCGCAGAGTCTGCTAATAATAAAGGTTGATTGACTATATTCTCTACTCCTGTTCCACAGGGTGGATCATGTATATTGTTTCAGTGAATGGACATGGCAATGCTGTTATGATGGTTAAGCATGAATGTTTCCTCCAGCCAAGGCCTAAGAAATCTAGTATTTATAAGGAAAAAAAGGAAATCTTAATACTAAAGTATCTCACTGGCCCTCAAACTCCATAAACAGATTAGGAAGCCATAGAACTTAATGAAACTTAAAAATATGCATTAACATATGAAGATAACATCATGTTGAAGAGCCTTGACTGGCAAAAATAATAACTCCATTGTCTGATTTCTTTAAGGTGGGTGAAGGCTGGTTGGAACCTGATTGCTTTTGTGCACATATGCAGCTGCCTTGTAGGATCCTTTTTAAACTACGTGGTCATCCATCATTTGTCTTGGCCCAGAGAGTAGTTTTCACATCTCAAAGGTGCTTTATACATATTTGCAGTTTATTTGTGGATTCCTTTCAGTACAGATAGATTTTTTTTCACACAAAAATTTGATTTTGCTTGCTTTAATTTCTATGGTGTAAGTTTCATTTTCTAAAATATAATACAGATGTTGTCTTAATGGCAATGCTAGCTCTATTAAATCAAGGAAACTCTAACTACATGGATGCATTGAGCTATTGGGGTGAAATTACTGGCTTGCAGAAATGTTTTTGTGGGAATCTGGTGCTTAAGGGGATGACATTCCATTCCCTGTTGCCCTCCTTTCTACCTCTTTTTTGGAAGGCACACCCTTCTCAGCCCACATTTCTATGATTCCTTCACTGACAAAGTGCTAGCTGAGTTGACTGGCAAGAACACTCACACCTCTTTTCTGTTTTAATTTCCATTTTAAAAATCTATTTTTAGTGACGTTGTTCTTGATCTACTCATTTAAAAAAAAACCTGTGGTTTTGTCAGGAGGAAGAAAGACAAACATGTTGACAAGCAGATGACTGAAATTCAACTTCCATTAACATCTGTTAAACTTCTACCATGTATCAAACTCTGTACTTGTCAGTTATTTCCATTTTTATTGTGTTATATGATCCTATGTTTTAAAAACTGGGAGGAAAATCCAGAATGGGTGGTAGGTAGGCATCAACACGCCTTTGGGGCCCACCCACATTCTTTTTCTCCTCTCCGGAGCTTAACACCTAAAGACTTCTATTGCCCCACTGAAAACTTGTCTTCTCTGCAATGCTTTCAGCTCCAGACTATCTCATCTGTCAAATTTCTCTAGTATTGGGTGCCTGGGTGGCTCAGTTGGTTAAGCGACTGCCTTCGGCTCAGGTCATGATCCTGGAGTCCCGGGATCGAGTCCCGCATCGGGCTCCCTGCTCGGCAGGGAGTCTGCTTCTCCCTCTGACCCTAACCCCTCTCATGTGCTCTCTCTCATTCTCTCTCTCTCAAATAAATAAATAAATAAATCTTTAAAAAAAAAATTTCTCTAGTATTGCCCTATTCCTGCTAGCCTACTCTTTGAAAATAATCTCATATTCTCATTCGTAGTAAGGTATTAATAGCTGGTAACAGCTAAATGTCTTAGTTCTCTGAAACATTTGGCTTTTATCTAAAGATGCTTGTGTGAATAAAGCTTTAATGCAAGAGAAGCTATCTTCTCTAATGGGAAGATTTCCACCAAGTAGGATTTGAGGGGAAGAATTTGTTAAAGCATGAGAGCCCTCCTTATGTCTCTTAAATGGTGTCAGATAAGCAGCAACCTATTCTGTTTACATGTTCAATGTGTCCCAGAAAAGGCACCAAGTAATACCTTCACTACAGAAAGTCCTGAATGTACTACAGTGTTTGCAGGGAACTTGCCAGGCATGT
This sequence comes from Phoca vitulina, assembly GCF_004348235.1. Taxonomy (NCBI): domain Eukaryota; kingdom Metazoa; phylum Chordata; class Mammalia; order Carnivora; family Phocidae; genus Phoca; species Phoca vitulina. Next base: position 25,759,416 of record NW_022589711.1, on the reverse strand, counting down.
TGGGAGAAGGCTGTATATTTAACCCACAAAATGGTATCAGCAACCACCAAAATTTCTTGAAGCAGTTATAATTACCAAGAAAGCAGCTTTAAGGTCTCTTTCCTTGATGAACTCCTTGGAGTAACTCACTCTTTAAATTATGATTCAAAAGAAAAATTCTTGGCATGGAGCATATGACATGAGCACCTGTGATGGGCCACCTCCCAGTCGTTTTGTTTGGGTGCTGAGATGGAGAGTTACTTAACGACAGGAGGGACTTCACAGCCCTCCCAGTCTCCTTTGCCTACATGTAATCGTCCACCTCCCCCACTCCCTATGGAAGGGGAGCAATGTTACAGGTACAGAGGAAAGCTTTCAGCACAAACTGCTGAAAGGCACTGCTCTAGGAGGGCGGGATAACAAGCTAAGAGCTCAGGAGCCCTCAGCCCTAGGAGAGGGAGACAAGAGGGGCCATGTAGCAGCACCTGGATGGCACAGATGAGAGAGGTCTAGTCAGGTGAAAGTCTGGGCACTCCCTCTAGAGTGAGTGAGAACAAGTAAATTTAATATAAGTTTCTGGACTCCAGGTTCTTAACTTCTTTTAAACATTTGAGAGAGGCAATATAAAGACCTGCTGATCTGGGTCCATATATCTCTAAATGTGACACTATTCTGCAAGTGGATACCTGAGTCAGGCTTCATGTGCTGGTCGTATTTTTTAGTGGGTTTGCTTTGGAAGGAACTATAACTACTTCCCCAGATGTCCAACTAGACATGCCACTTTTGACAGAAGCAAAAACCAACATATGTCAAAGCCAAATTGATGCTTCTAATTTTGACACTGAGCATTGTTACGGAATAAGGAGCCCAATTTCTGCTTCAAATCAATAAGAATTCATTCAACAAATACTTAATTTCCTTCAATAGCCTAAGTGCTATCGGAGAATGGGTATGGTTAAGACTGCCTTTGCCTTTTTTATAACATAGACTTAAACAGCTACAGAGGCAATTGGCCATCCAGGTGTGTGGCCATAAGGGAATTCAGCAAGACTTTAGAGAAATGGACAAGATTTGGCTAGATCTGTACCCGACGGAATACCCTCATGCGAGTACTCTATTGAAAGAAATGCAATAACTCCTTATGTAATATGAAGTTTGTAAATAAAGACCAGTTAATAATCATTTAATTTGAAGAATACTTGTAATACAGCTTTTTGTTTGAGGCTAACTTTACATGAGCAGGGGGAAAAATACATCTTTTTTGTAAAGGAAGATACATATTTTTAATCTTTAAAAAATACTTCCTTTGCTGAGATTATTGGGGATTTCCTCTGACTTTTGGCAAATGGTTTACAAAAATGAGTTAACACCCTCAAATGTAGAAACTTCCTACTCCACCCTGAGTCTATTCCAGCAAAATCCATTCTTCTTTTTCAAAAAAAGCATGTTTTTTTTTTGTTCTTGATGACATAGATCTGCTTTTCTGTTTTAAGCTATGCCTTGAGATTTGAAGATCCTAGAGTTTCTCTGCCTTTCTTTCCAAATGCACATTCTTGGGACAAGTTGCTGTTCTGAGTACAGCTTTTATTATATATTGTGATGGCTGGAGATTTTTTTAAGTTTATAGTAAAATCCAGAGTCAAGGTTCTGCTGCTGGCCATGTTTATGGAGGGCACCCCTCTCTTTGGTACTCGGCTCTTGTTCTCTGTGCATGGGACAGTGGGGGGAGTGTGCTCTGGGGCTGATTGGTAGGAGGATTTCAGTTCTGGCAGAGCCACTTGTTAGCTCTAGAGCCCTACATTAGTCACCTAACCTCGCTTGGCCTCAGTTATCTCAGTTTTTAAATGAATATGTTCTACAATCTCAAAACTCCTTTCTATCTCTAAAACTCAGGGTGGTGCACTCTATAAGTAAGATAGCGAATTGCCTGTGTGGCTCATTGCGGCTGCATGTGTGGGCGGCTTGGCGCTCACTCTGGTCTGTGACTTTCTTGCTTCATGGTTTGCATCACTAAGGCTATGTCTGTCTCTCCCCGCCCTTTGGGTCAAACGCTGGATCTGCGTAACATGAGGCACGAGTGACTCTGCTGTCGAACTGAGAATAAATAGATTACTCCTGTGAGTTTTAAAACGCTCAGCAAATCCCAAAGGGAATTATGCACGCAGCCCATGTCTGCAGGAAAACTCACAAAGGATAATCTATATTTCTTTTAGAGCAGCAAATCTGAGATCCTGAAATAGATCATTCAGGATTTTTTTCAAATGGGATTCTGTGATTCAAAGCTGTATATATATTTTTTTGATTCTTTTTTTTTAATTTTTTTATTGTTATGTTAATCCCCATACATTACATCATTAGTTTTAGATATAGTGTTCCATGATTCATTGTTTGTGCATAACACCCAGTGCTCCATGCAGAACGTGCCCTCCCCAATACCCATCACCAGGCTAACCCATCCTCCCACCGCCCAATAGGCTGGAAATGTCTTCTATCTGGGTCAGGTGTGGTCAGATTGTCCTATTAGAACTCTCTGAGCTCATTCGTGGCACTCTTTGCCCATATCTTCCACCACAACCTAGCCCTATTTTGATACTAGCCCCAGCCATCTGATACTTAGCCCCTTTCCAATCTCATTCATTTTAGTAGAATTCAAAAAGTTATATGGCTACTAACATAGATAACTACAGTTTTTTTCATGTGTGTGAATGTACATACTTATGAATACTAGGCTAAACTGAAAACTATTGGCTAATTGCAGATTAAAATATTACCTTATTAAATGTTCATTGAGACATTTGTATTCCTAGACTAGTATAAATAAAATTTAAAGGTCAACCTAGTTGTAATCATTCTACTTTACTGAACTGTTTTTGCAATGACTGAAATCAGAAAATTGCATATAGACTTGAGTACATAACCATAAAATTAGAATTGACTATTTTTATTGTATATTCACAGGATAAATTGTCCTTTGTCATATTGGTGCTCCAAGAGGTGAAGAAGTCCAACATATCTGAGGCGGCATTAATCTCAAATATATTTGGTTTAACAAAATTCCAATATAGCAATAATTTAATCTGTCCCTTGGAATTGATGGGAATCAAATAGGATTTGCCCCTACTGGTCATAGAGTTCAGAGCCCAAAACCCCAGAAGGTATACAGTTCAAGCCTTTCCTTTCACAGATGAGAAAATTGGGGTGTAGGAACATGGTTCCTAGGTTTAACCATGGTAACACTGCTGGTCAAGAACAGAACTACATCTGCTAAAGTAACTTTCCCATACCTGAGTAATCTTTAGTATTGTTTAAAAATAAAAAAGCCTTACAAATTCTAGAGCTTTAAAATTCACTGCACATGCAACAACATTTGAGTTCCTTAGTGTAAAACCTTGTGCTCATCCTGGTGGATGTAGGCGGACAAAGACATAGTATATGGTTTTACAGGAAGGTAATCATGAATATGAAGTCATCAAACCTGATGTCTAAAATAATAGTTTATGTCTTGAAAGAAGAACAGCATTCTTAGACCAATCTATTCTATGTATGATGGGTTAAGGGAAGTTTATTTGAGTCTTTCCATTCATAAAATTCCTGTAGCTTAATCTGTATTGTAGTTTCATACATTTAACTAAGGAACTGTATTAACAAATTACCAACTTTTCATTTGTAATCCAACTTTGTGATAATGAAGAATCTGCCTACATTTTTGTTTTTATTTAATTATTTCACTTTAGAGCAGGGATCAGCAAACTTTTCAGGGAAAGACCAGATAGCAAACACTTTAGGCTTTGTGAGCCATACAGTATTTCTCATACTCAATTCTGCTATTTTCACAAAAACAGGTGGCAGACTGGATTTGGTCCATGGGCCACAGCTTGCCCTTTAAAGCATGAAATTAAGAGATAATGTCGCCTTATTTGTTTCACTTCACCAGAGAGAAGTTGGCAAAAGCTATGCTGTTGGATAAAAGTCTTGCCTGGTTTTCTAGATGATGAAGTTAGAGATACTGAGTTTATTGATAACAGATCTCTTGCCTGTACTCATAGTCCACACATGAAGTCATGGTTCTCCATTTGTGATAACAGCTGTGCATGATGGAAAAAATCAGTGTTGTGAGTCCAATGTGACCACTTAAGGTTGGAGAACAGAAGCATTCTCAGGCTTATAAAGTTGATCCTGCTTTTTTTTTTTTGATCCTGCTTTTTTGATGTAGCTCTTTTAGGATTAAATTAGAAGGAATACTAAGCTAGTCACAAAACTAGACTTGGTTCATGGACATTTTTTGGCCCACCTTTGGCCTTTGGTGAAGTCCTCCTTTAACCTAGAGACATGACAGATGCATGCATTCATGCATTTGAGACACCTCTACAATAATGGTAGCATTTACCATTTGTAAAGATAATTTAGAACACAAAATTAAGCACACTGAGGACAGGGACTATTTTTCCCACCTGTGGTGTTTTGGCAGAGTCATGTCACTGATCAGGGCTTCTGCTAGCTTCACCTGTTAGATCCCTAAGGCTCTTCCATCACTAACACATCATGATTCCATTCTGCAGAGCACCCAGATTAATGCCTGGCACACAGAAATTACTCAATAGACATTTTTTTTTAAACAAATAACATAGAAACTCAGTTTTAAACTCAAAGAATGGCTTTATCATTGTTCTGGTGGTAAATTGAATACTTTCTCTGCTCTTTTGCTTTATTTCCTTTAGAGTAAAGGCTTTCCATGTTTTCATGTCATTACTATTGCAAATCTCCTAGAATGTATTCTGGTCCAACAATAATTGGCCATTTTGAAAGATATTTGCTAAAACTGTGGAGTTGTATTTCTTTCATGAACCCTGCTATTTAAAGAAATTAGAGCACTTAATGGTTTGAACTGCCCAGAATTCTGTCACAATATCCATTAAGGTTTTGAATACTCTTAGGCCTTGAAGCAAGAGAGATTGGTGGGACTTGAAATGAGTGTAGGAACATGGTTCCTAGGTTTAACCATGATAACACAGCTAGTCAAGAACAGAATTAGGTCTGCTAGAGTAACTTTCCCATACCTGAGTAATCTTTAGTATTTTTTTTTTTAAAAAGCCTTACAAATTCTAGAGTTTATCTGTTTATCATAGACCCTAATGTGGATTTACCTTACATTTATGATTCTGCTAGTTCAGATGTCTGAGGTTTAGCTTTATTTTCATACTGAAAAGGGTTGGCTATGTATGGAAGAGGAGGTAGGTGTGGAAAAGAAGCTGCAAACGACCAGCAAGAAGCCTCCATGCCCTATCACTTTACTTAGAGTATTAGAACTTAGATAATGCAGTTTGGTTCCCTTTACTGACATGAATATTTACCACGAGATAAGAAACACCTTAATTCTTTATCAGTCTTTCCACCTTAATAGAAATGAGCTCTTCAGATCTCCTCCAGTGTGACAGTTAACCAACTAGAGTTTTAAAAAAGGGAGGCTGGCACAACCAGTGACTGTGTAAAGGCTAGCAGAAACCAGAGTTAGGGTAAATGTGTTGAAACTGGAGATAGAGGGAGGCTGAAATTTTTGTCTATAGAAGTTCCCCCCACACACACACCCAGGACCAATGATGTGGAAGCTTGCTGCAAACTTATCCTTTTAAAAGGATTTAATTGTCTCAAGTTCTTTCTCATTAAAAATAAGTCAACAGGAAAGAAAGAAAGGAAGAAAGAAAGAAAGAAAAGAGAAAAGAAAAGAGAAGAAAAAAAAAGAAAAGAAAAGAAGATAGAGAAACCTCTGCCCAGAAAGCTTGGGGGATGATATCTAGTTAATTGACATTTCTAAGTTATTGAATGCTTCTTGTGTGTCAGTACCCAGGCATTGGGGCTACTAAAGTGAACAAAAACAAGACAGTTGTGCTTTCATGTAGCTTATATTCTGGTTGGTAAAAAAATGTTAGTTGTATAATAGTATACTAAATGAATAATACAAATAGAGATGAATGTTCTTCATGAAGGAGAGCCCAAAACAGAGAAACATAGTCTAGGCTAGGTTGTCAGGGAAGGTTCCATAAGGAAGGAACTCTTAAGCGAAGTCTGGAGGATGGATAAGAGCTATCCAGGTAAGGAGAAGAGTGAAGCTCAGAGCTCAGGAGAGGGGATGATAGAAAAATGTTGTGGATGGAGCAAGTAAATTGGAGGAAATAAAAGCTGACCAGTGTGATGGGAGTGCAGCTAGCATGGGGAGAGTGCTGACAGATGAAGCTGGAGAGAGAGAGGGGCGAAGGCTAAATCACGCATTGGGTGAACAACTACATTACAATTGTTGGTCATCATCTCAAGAGCAATGGAAACTTTGCAGTGTTCCATGCACATGTGATATAAACAGAATTATGTCTTAAGAAGACGTCTCTGTTTGGAGAGTGGAGTCTGTTTTAGCAGCTGAAGTAGGAGATGGTAGTAGTTTGGATATATGTGATAATTTAGTTATGATGAATGAAAAGGAATGAGTTTGTGAGAAGGTGAAAATATACAGATTTGATAAACAGATATTTGGAGAGAAAAGAAAGCATCAAAAATGACTCCTAGGTTTCTAGCTTATACCTATAGTAAACACAAAAAAACATAATGACTGAGAATGTGTACCCTCACCCTGCCTATGTTCAAATATCAAGTCTGCCACTTACTAATGATGTGATCTTAAGATAACTCTTAACTAAACTCTTTCTCATCTTTGAGATGGAGATAATATAGTAGTCACATCATAGAGTTGTAACGAGAATTAAATGCGTTAGTATATTTAAACAACACCTGATCAGCGTCACTAAAAGGGTAATGGTCATTCCTTGGGAAAAGAAATACTAGAAAAGGGTCAGTTATAGGGCTAAAGAATCTGGGTTCAGTCTTAGACATGTTGAGTCTGAGGTATCTTTGAGACTTCTTGGTGAACAGTATTGAATAGGGAGTTTCATATAAAACTAGAATTCAGTGACAAGGTCTGGACTAGAGTTATAATTCAGGAGTCACTAGTGTGTAAGTGACAGTTGAAGTCATAGAATTAAACAAAATCACCATGATAAGTCTTCAGAATGAACTTCAAGGGCCTCCGTGTGGAAGAGTCTGAGATTACAGAAACACAGAGGAGCAGTCAGAGAAGTAGGAGAATGTTTGAAGGAGTATGGTCAGTAGTGTCTGATGCTGCCAAAAGGTCAAGTAAGGTGCAGAGTAAGTGTCTATGGAATCTAATGATTGAGAAAATACAGTAACTGCTGACCTTGAGGGGAGAATTTTCATCTATGTAATTGACACAGAAGCTACATCATATTGAACTGAATGGTGAGGAAAACAGAGGAAGTAAAAACAAAGTTGAGAAGTTTGGCTATGAAGGAGAGGGGAAGGAGGAGGAACTGAAAGAGAATAAGAGGTGAGGACGATGTTTTGTTGCCATTTTTTATAAGACTTTTTTTAAAAGCAGTTCACAGCAAAACTGAGAGGAAAGTACAGAGATTCCCATATATCCCCTGCATTTACATATGAATAGCCTCCCCTGTTATCAACATCCCCCACCAGAGTGGTACTTTTGTTACAATTGATGAACCTGCATTGACACATCATATTCACCCTAATTCCATAGTTTACATTTACAGTTCACTCTTTGTATTGTACATGGGATGGGTTCAGACAAGTGTATAATGACATGTACCTGTCATTATAGTATCATACAGAGCATTTTCATTGCCCCACAAATCCTCTGTGCTTTACCTAGTCATCCCTCCAGCTGCCCAAACTCTGGCAACCATGAAACTTTCTACTCTCCATAGGCTTTTTGGACTGGCTTCTTTCACTTAGTAATATGCACTTAAAGTTTGTCTCTATCTTTTCAATGCTTGATAGTTCATTTCTTATTAGCATTGAGTATTATTCCATTGTCTAGATAAATCATAATTTATCCATTTGCCTACTTAAACACATCTTAGTCACTTCCAAGTTGATGATTATTAATAAAAGCTGCCATAAACATCCATGTAGAGGTTTTGTATGGAAATAAGTTTTCATCTCTTTTGGGTAAATGCCAAGGAGCTGGATTGCTGGATCAAATGATAAGAGTATGATTAGTTTGTTAAGAAACCACCAAACTGTCTTTGAAGGTGGTTCTACCATTGTGCATTCCCACAAGCAATGTATGAGAGTTCCTATTGTTTCACATTCTTGCCAGCATTTGGTGTCAGTGTTCTGGATTTTCGCCATTCTGATAGGTATGTAGTGGTAGTTCATTGTTGTTTTTTTTTTTTTTAAAGATTTTATTTATTTATTTGACAGAGAGAGAGAGCAGGAGGAGCAGCAGAGGGAGAGGAGAAAGCAGGCTCTCCGCTGAGCAGGGAGCCCGATGCGGGGCTCGATCCCAGGACCCTGGGATTATGACCTGAGCCGAAGGCAGACGCTTAACGACTGAGCCACCCAGGCGCCCCCATTGTTGTTTTAATTTACATTTTCCTGATAACTTATGATGCAGAGCATCTTTCATATGCTTATTTGTCCCTGCGTATCTTCTTACTGGGTTGCAAATATTTTCTCCCTGTCTGTGGCTTGTCATTTTACTCCTTTGACATCGTCTTCCACTGACTGGAGGTTCTTATTTTAATAAAGTGTAGCTTATCAATTCTTCCTTTGATGGATTGTGCCTTTGGTATTTTATCTAAAAAGTCATCACCTTACCCAAGATCATCTAGGTTCTCTCCTATGTTATCTTCTAGGAGTTTTATAGTTTTGTGTTTTACATTTAGATCTGTGATTCGTTTTGAGTTAATTTTTGTGAAGGGTGTAATGTCTACATTTGCTGAAAAGACCGTCCTTGCTCCATTGTATTGCTTTGCTTCTTTGCCAAAGATAAGTTGACATTATGTATATGGATCTATTTCTGGGTTCTCTATTCCATTAGGGTGATCTATTTGTCTACTCTTTTGCTGTATTGATTACTGTAGCTTCGCTGTAAGTCTTAAAGTCAGGTAGCATCAGTCCTCCAACCTTGTTCTTCTTGTTCAATCTTTTGTTGACAATTCTGGATTATTAGCTTTTCCATATAACTTTACAACCAATTTGTTCATATCCACAAAATAACTTTCTGGGATTTTGAATGGGATTGCATTGAATCTATAAATCAAGTTGAGAAGAATTGACATCTTGACAATATTGACTACTCCTGTGCATGAGTGTGGAATATCTCTCCATTTATTTAGTTCTCTGATTTAGTTCATCAGAGTTGTATAATTTTCCTCAAATACATCTTGTACATATTTTGTTAAAATTACACCTAAGTATTTCATATTTTTGTGGGGTGCTAATGGCTTTGTGTTTTTAACTTCCAATTGCACTTATTTATTGCTGGTATATAAGAAAGTAATTGATTTTTGTGTATTAAACTTGTATCTTCCAACCATGCTATAATTGCTTTTTAGTTCTAGGAGTTTATTTGTTTGTTCTTTTGGATTCATATCATCTGTGAACAAAGACAGCTTCCCCCGCCCCCAATCTGAACACCTTTTATTTCCTTTTCTTGTGATTGAAATCGCTTAAGACTTCCAGTATTATATTGAAAAGGAGTGGTAAGGGTGATATTCTTGCCTTATACCTAGTCTTAATGGAAAAGATTCAAGTTTTTCACCATTAAATATGATATGAGCTGTAGGTTTTTTGGTAGATAATCTTTATGAAGTTGAGGAAGTTCACTGTGTTCCAGGTTTTTTGAGGGTTTGTTTTGTTTTGTTTTGTTTACCATGAATGGGTGTTGGATTTTGTCAAATGCTTTTTCTGTATTGATATGATCATATGATTTTTCTTTTTCAGTCCATTGATATGATGAATTATATTAACTGATTTTCAAATATTGAGCTAGCCTTGTACATTTGGAATAAATCCCACTTTGTCATGGTATGTGATTTTTTTTGATACACTGTAGATTTGATTTGCTAATATTTTATTGAGGATTTTTGCATCTATGTTCATGAAAGATAATGGTCTGAAACTTTCTTTTTTTGTATGCCATTTCTTGTTTTGGTATTAGGATCATACTGGCCTCATAGAGTAAGTCAGAAAATATTTCCTCTGCTTCTATTTTCCAAAAGAGATTGTAGAGAATTCGTATAATTTCTTCCTTAAATGTTTGGTAAAATTCATCAGTGAGCCCATTTGGGCCTGGTGTTTCTGTTTTGAAAGGTTATTAATTACTGATTTAATGTCTTTAATAGACATAGGACTATTCAGATTACTTCTTTTTGTGTGATTTCTGGCAAATTGCACCTTTCAGAGAATTGGCCCAATTCATCTAGGTTATGAAATTTGTGGGTATAGAGTTGTTCACAGTATTCCTTGATTATCATATTAATGTCCATAAGATCTGTAGTGATGTTCCCTCTTTCATTTCTGATATTATTTATGTGTCCTTTCTCTTTTTTTCTTAATTAACCTGGCTACCAGTTTATCAACTTTATTGATCTTTTTAAAAACCAGGTTTTAATTTTATTGATTTTCACTATTGATTTCCTCTTCTCAATTTCATTGATTTCTGCTATAATTCTTATTATTTCTTTTCTTCTTTTTCCTTTAGCTTTAATGATTTAATTTTCTCTTCTCTTTTTAGTTTAATAAAGTGAAAATTAGACTATTGATTTTAGATCTTCTGATATGCAGTCAATGCTATAAATTTTTCTATAAGCACCACATTTGCTGCATACCACAAGTTTTGATAATTTATGTTTTCATTTCCATTTAGTTAAAAATATTTTTCAATTTCTCATGAGATTTCTTCTTTGACTCATATGTTATTTTTATTTTTATTTTTTTAAAGATTTTATTTATTTATTTGAGACAGAGAGAATGAGAGAGAGAAAGCACATGAGAGGGGGAAGGGTCAGAGGGAGAAGCAGGCTCCCTGCCGAGCAGGGAGCCCGATGCGGGACTCGATCCAGGGACTCCAGGATCATGACCTGAGCCGAAGGCAGTCGCTTAACCAACTGAGCCACCCAGGCGCCTGACTCATATGTTATTTAAAAGTGTATGGTTTAATCTCCATATATTTTGGGACTTTTGATTAATCTTTCTGTTATTGATTTCAAGTTCAGTTCCACTGTGGTCTGAGAGAAGACATTGTATAAATTTGTTAAGGTGTTTTTATAATCTAGAATGTGGTTTATCTTGTTGAATGTTCAATGTGAGCTTGAGAATAATGTGTATGGACTAGTATATATATGTCAGTTATATCCAGTTGATTCATGGAATTGTTAAGTTCAACTGTTGTCCTCACTAATTTTCTGCCTGTTGGGTTTGTTCATTTCTGGTAAGGGGATGTTGAAGTCTCTAACTCTGATACTGGATTCACCTGTTTCTCCTTGCCATACCATCGGTTTTTGCCTCACATAATTTGAACCGCTGTGGTTAGGCACATATATAGTAAGGATTGTTATGTCTTCTTGGAGAACTGACACTTTTATCATTATAATGCCCTTATTTATTACTAATACCTTTCCTTTCTTTGATGTCTGCTCTAGTCTGAAATTAATATATCTACCCTACTTTCTTTTGATTAGTGTTAGCATGGTATAGCTTTCTCTATTTACTTTTAATCTATATGTGCCTTTATATTTCTTCTAGACAACAAATAGTTGGGTCTGGTTTTTTGATCCCTGTGACAGTATATCTTTTAATTGGCTCATTTAGACTACTGACATTCAAAGTGACTATTGATATAGTTGGATTTTGTCTACCATATGTGTCATTTTTTCTAGTTGTTGCTCTTGCTGTGTTACTATTTTTGTCTTCTACTCTTTCTCTGCCTTTTGTCATTTTAATTGAGCATTTTGTATAATTCTACTTTCTCTCCTTTCTTAGAATATTATTTATCTTTATTCTAGTGGTTGCCCTAGAGTTTACAATATAAATTTACAACTGACCTAAGTCCACTTTCAAATAACACTATATCATTTCATGGATATTATGAGTACCTTAAAATAACCAAACAATCTTAATCCCTCCCTCTCATCCCTTGTATCATTTCTGTTATTCATTTCACTTATATAAATACATATATGTGATATATACAGAAGCATATGTGATATATACATGATTAAATACATTGTTGCTATTATTTTGAACAAAATATTATCTGTTAGATCAGTTAAAAATAAGAAAAATAAAAATTTTTATTTTACCTTCACTTATTTCTTCTTTAATGTCCTTCCTTTCTTTATGTAGATCCAAGTTTCTGACTATATTATCTTTCTTTTCTCTAAAGGACTTCTTTTAACGTTTCTTCCACATCAGGTCTATGGGCAACAAATTCCCTCGATTTTTATTTGTCTGAGGAAGTTTTTATTTTCCCTTCACTTTTGAAAAATAATTTTGCAGGCCATAGAATTCTAGGTTGGTGGGTTATCTTTTTTTTCCTCAACACTGTAAATATTTTATCTACTCTCCTCTTGCTGGCATGGTTTCTAAGAGGTCAGATGTGATTCTTCTCTTTGTTCTTCTATAGGTAAGCTGTTTTATTTTTGGGATTTTTTTCAGGATTTTTTCTTTATCTTTGATTTTTTTATCTTTGATTTTAATTTGAAATGATATGCTTAAATATAGGTTTGTTTGTTTGTTTGTTGACATTTATCCCGCTTGGTATTCTCTGAGCTTTCTGGATCTGTGGTTTGCTGTCTGACATTAATTTGAGGGAAATTCTAAGTCATTATTGTTTCAAATATTTCTTCTGTTCTTTTTTCTCTTTCTTCCCATTATGTGTATATTACACTTTTTGTAATTGTCCCATAGTCCTTGGATATTCTGTTCTGTATAATTTTTAGTCTAATCTTTTTGCTTTTCAGTTTGGGAGGTTTCTATTATTACACTCTCTAGCTCAGAGATTCATTCTTCAGCTATGGCCAGTCTATTAATAAGCCCACTAATAAGTCAGAATTATTCTTCATTTCTGTTATCTTTTTAAAAATCTGTTAGTGTTTTCTTATCATTAGCATTTCTCTGTGGTTCTCCCTCAGAATTTCCAAGTCTCTACATTGCCCATCTGTTCTTGCATGTTGTCTACCTTATGCATTAGATCCCTTGGCATATGAATTATAGTTGTTTTAAATTCCCATTCTGAGAATTTCAACATCCCTACCCTGTCTGGGTCTGATGCTTGTCTGTCTCTTCTAATTGTGTGGGGTTTTTTTCTTTTAGTATTCCATGTAATTTTTTCTTGATAGAATATGAAACACCAGATGAAAGAAACTGCTGTAAATAGGCCTGCAGTAATGTGGTGGTGAGCTGTGGAAGGAGGAGAAGCATTTTATAGTCTCATGATTAGGACTACAGTCTTGTAGTGACCCTATGGCTCTAGACTGTGAGCTTCAAAAGTGGTTCTCAATATTTTTCTCTTCCCTTAGGAGGGATAGGATGGCTAGTGTGGGTTGCAGTTGGGTATTTGCCTTTTCCAAGTTGGTTAGGCTCTGATAATACCCCCAGCTTGTTAGGCTCTAGCTAACTAGTTTCCCCTGTGGGCAGGCCTTATTAAGAACAGAATGTTCTGCTGTATTTCAAAATGGTTCTTTTTCCCTCCTTTTGCCTGAAGGATGGAGGGGATTTTTCTCTGGCATTTCCAATTAGAACTTGGTTGGTTGAGCTTCTGGAGGTAAATCTCATAAAATTTTTAGTGCTGGGGGGACTATGACAGGGTTCTCCAGGACTTTTTAACTCTCCGAGTTGTCTACGCTGAGTCTTCAGCAATTTGTCAACTACAACATTGGTTACTGCCACAGTTCCTGATCATGAGACTCTGCTCAGGTAAGCCATGAGTTTCTGTTTTCACTTGTCTGTCTCTCCAATCTTGGGGACAGCTGTTTGCCTTATGTCTTCCCCTCTCTTACATATCCAAGAAGAGCTGTTGATTTTTCAGTCTGACCAGATTGTTACTTACTGTTAGAATAAGTGCTGAGTTCCTTACATAGGGAATAGGAAATCATAATTTGCTGTCGGTTTTTTTTTTTTTAAGATTTTATTTATTTAGGGGCACCTGGGTGGCTCAGTCATTAAGCGTCTGCCTTTGGCTCAGGTCATGATGGGATCGAGCCCCACATCGGGCTCCCTGCTTAGCAGGAAGCCTGCTTCTCCCTCTCCCACTCCCCCTGCTTGTGTTCCCTCTCTCACTGTGTCTCTCCCTGTCAAATTAAAAAAAAACTTAAAAAAGATTTTATTTATTTATTTGACAGAGAGAGAACACAAGCAGAGGGAATGGCAGGCAGAGGGAGAAGGAAGCTCCTGGCTGGGAGCCCTACATGAGACTCGATCCCAGGACCCTGGGATCATGACCTGAGCTGAAGGCAGATGCTTAGTGGACTGAGCCACCCAGGCATCAGCTGTCATTTTTTGTTTTAAAGAGAGAGAGAGAGAGAGAGAGAGTATGAGCAGGGGGAGGGGCAGAAGGACAAGCAGACTCCCCACTGAGTGTGGAGCCCAACATGGGGCTCGATCCCAGGACCCTGAGATCATGACTTGAGCCAAAGTCAGATGCTTAACCCACTGAGCCACCCAGGCACCCCATAATTTGCTGTTGTTTTTAAGATGAGAGTTTGCATATTTTATCTGTTCAAGATAAAGATCGAGTTGAAGAAAATAGATTTAATTGTGTAATTTCTTTGAAAAAAGGGAGAATGGAAAACATGCAGAGTATAAGTGGAAAAATTACCTTTAGATAAGGGGAAAGGTAATTCCTATTATGCAGGAAAAGAAAGATGATGGATGCTGATATAGACAGGTGTGTAGATTTAGAAGTGGGAATTTGAGATTGTTCCTGTCCAATGGTTTCGATTTTCCTGTGAAGAGATGATGTGCTCAGTGAGGAGACAAGTTGGAGTAAAAGGTTGAAAGTTTGACAAAGTCATCAGGAAGAAGGGAAAAATAACCTGGCCGGAGGAATAAGAACCCACTTGAAATTAGTGACCATGGATGTATAGTGATGCCATCTACCCTGTTGTATAATGTTGTCTAGCGGATTTGCTACATGGAGACAAGGGCCATAAAAGCAGGTTATTAGGTTCATCCAGGGTCAAGAGATCACCAGAAGAATATGTTGGGGGGAAAATGTGGCCTAAGCTCTTTGGCGTGTGACAAGAATATTATTGCAGGGATGGGAATCTAATGCACCACAGAAGAGGCTGCTAGTTTGGAAGAAAGTAAAACAGCCCATGAGGGCAGTTTTCTAGTGATATCTAAGAAAGGCTATAGTGGAAGTAGCTTAATAAGCAAGGAGAAGAAATTATGGTTAGAGTCTGGGATTCTTGAATTAGTAATTTTGGAGGTAGAACAGATTTATTGATGGTAATTTTTTTTTATGTTCAATTAGCCAACATATAGTACATCATTAGTTTTTGATGTAGTGTTCAACAATTCATTAGTTGCATATAACACCCGGTGCTCATCACATGACGTGCCCTCCTTAATACCCATCACCCGGTTACCCTATCCCCCCAACCCCCTCCTCTGTAACCTGCAGTTTGGTTCCCGGGGTCCAGAGTCTCTCATGGTTTGTCTCCCTCTCTGATTTCTTCCCATTCAGTTTTCCCTCCCTTCCCCTATGGTCCTCTGCGCTATTCTTTATGTTCCACATATGAGTGAAACCATATTGATGGTAATTTTAAGGCTGATTTGAGAATATTGTGAACAAAAAGCTCTGAGTTTGTTAACACCTAAAATTTTGCAAAAGGAGAGTTTGACCTTTTGCATTATAACAGGGGCAATGATATTTGGATCTTGCCAAACGTGATCATGTCACATTTTATGCTCACCCTGGTAACTAGGCCTACTGTTGCATCCAAACATTCCTCTCATGCTACCATCTCTCTTCTCCTCTCTATCCCTTTAAATAGTGCTTGTTGTTGTGGATCCCCATCCTACAGTAAACTATCGCTTCATAATATGTGTTACTTATAGCTGAACTGTGGGAGGGACCATGCCTTCTTCATCTTCTATTTGTTAGTAACACAAGTATCTTCTATTTCTAAGATTGACTCTATGATTCAAAATTGGAAATTCAAGTGTGATGATGAGCAGCTAGCATGAGATATATTTCACTGGGTACAGCCTTTCACTGTTTGAAACTGGGCCCCCATGATTACGTCTTTCCTTCCTTATTGTATTGAGTAGTTAGCACTAGGGCTGCCTTTGTCGATCCTTGCTGTTTATGAAGACTGCTTTTGAGTGGACTGATACAAAGGCACTGTATTTGTTTTCTATTGCTGCCATAATGAGTTACCACAAACTCAGCAATTTAAAATAACACAAATTTATTATCTTATAGCTCTGTAGGTCAGAAGTTTGGGTGGCCAAGACTGGTCTTATGAGACATAAAGGCATTGGCTAGTGTGGGCTGTTACCTGGAGGTTCTAGGAAAGAATCCACTTCCAGGCTTATTCAGGTTTTTGGTGGAATTGAGTTCCATGTGGTTATAGGTCTGAGACCTGTTTCCTTGCTGGATGTTGGCTGAGAGTCATTCTCAGCACCTAGAAGCCACTCATATTCCTTGTCCTATGGCCCCCTTCCTTCATCTTCAAAGCCAGCAACTGTGGGTTGAGTCCTTTGCATGCTTTGAATCCATCAGACTTCTCTTTCTGCTTCATAAGTCCTGCTCCCAGCCAGAGAAAGTTCTCTGCTTTTAACAAGTCATGTGATTAGATTAGACCCACCCAGATAATACATGAGAATGTCCCTTCTTTGAGGTCCACAACCTTAATTACATCTGCGAATTTCCTTTACCATTTACTATATCTTTGCTCTTCTGTATGTAACATGTCTTTTGCCCTGGTTGCTTTCTGGTTTTTGTCTTTGGCTTTCAGCAGTTTGAAAATGATATGTCTAGCTATTATTGTTGTTTGTATTTATTCTGTTTGGTAGTTTCTGAGCTTCTTGGAATTGTGGATTGGTATCCATCATTGATTTACAAAAATTTCACCATTTTTCTCTTCAAATATTTCTTCCATTCAATTCTTTCTTCTTCTGAGTTTCCAATCACACATATGTTGAACTAGTTCATATTATCTCTCTTGGATGCTCCACTTCTTAAAAATGTCACTCCTTTTTATTTCTCTATTACCATGTTTTTCATTTCTGACATTTCAGTATGATTTATTCTTATACTTTTCTTCTTTCTTCTGAAATTATCATCTGATCACACATACTGTCCATCTTTTCCATTAGAGCCTTAAACATATTTGTCATATTATATTACATTTTATTATACGTTATACATTTATTATACATTTTTCTGTCTGATAATTCCAACATCTGTGGATATCAAAGTCTGGGTCTGTAGATTGCTCTGTATATTGTCAGTGTGTTGTTTTTTTCTTGTTTCTTTGCATGTCTTATAATTTTTTTGTTTTAAACTTAATATCTTTGTAGCATAATAGAGCCTGAGGAAAATAGGTTTTTTAAAAATTTCAGTATAATTTACACACAATGTAATGTTGGTTTCAGGTGTACAACATAGTGATTCAACACCTTCGTATGTTATGCTCACCATAAGTGTAGCTACCACGTGTTAACATACAAAGCTTGAAGAAAATACTTTTTATGCTGAAAAATTAGCATGCATTTTCTTTTGTTGGGCTTTTAGGCTGAACAATCATGTAATAAGTTGAGCTGGGCTTGTGTTTTTTTGGTTGCCATGGTTATTCCAGTGTACCACAGGCTTCATATTCCTCTAGCTGCTCTTGTAAAGTCAGAACTGATGTATGAGGGGCGCCTGGGTGTCTCAGTCATTAAGTGTCTGCCTTCAGCTCAGGTCATGGTCCCAGGATCCTGGGATTGAGCCCCACATAGGGCTCTCTGCTCAGCAGGAAGCCTGCTTCTCCCTCTCCCACTCCCCCTGCTTGTGTTCCCTCTCTCACTGTGTCTCTCTCTGTCAAATAAATAAATAAAATCTTAAAAAAAAAAAAAAGAACTTATGTTTGAGAGGGTATTTCTTAATGTCTTCCCTTTGAGCCTACACCTGAGGGAAGGTTTTGCCCTGTGTTCATGATGCTTCCTTAGCATTAAAATGCTGTTATTTGTTATTCAATTCTTGTTAGCCTGCTGCTAGGGGGCTTGAAAGGGTTCCCTCTGTTCTGATCCAGACTCAGTCTTAGAAAAGCATCCTTCCCTTGGTCTTAGGAGGGGTATCTTCTCAGTGGTCCTGCCTCATCCCCAGGGGAAGTCTTTAATGGTCTGGGCCTAGGAGGTATTTTTCTCCTTCCTCCAGGGATAAAGCATGTTTTCCTGTTCCCTTCTACCAGCTGCAAATGGCTCTTCACCTATGCTCTAGGATATCAAGGTTGTCATGTCCCCTGAGGGGTTAGGCTTGTGTTCCATAGGAAAGACAAGAGAGAAGGATCTGGGTGGTGCTTTATGACTTTCTTACAGTGGCTGCTGTTTATCTGGTGCTTGCTCCACAAAGTAGGCTTTCTCAGGACTCTCTTGCTGCTTCCAATCCTTTCTTCTAAGTAACAATGAGATTCCTGAGGAAGAGCCAGCAAGTGGGTGCAAATTCTCCTTATGTCTATGGCTCCAGGGATTTTATATTCTCATGATAGTCCACACTAGGCCTTAAAATTTTCAATCAGGGACACCTGGGTGGCTCAGTCAGTTAAGCATTTGACTCTTGATTTTAGCTCAAGTCATGATCTCAGGGTCATGAGATCAAGCCCTGTGTCAGGCTCTGCACTCAGTGGGGAGTCAGCCTGAGATCCTCTCTCTCCCTAGCTCTCTGCCCCTCCCCACCTCAAATAAAAAAAATTAAAATTAAAAAAATTTTTTTCAATCAAATTTTTATTAGTTTCAACGACATCCAGTGGCATCTCTCTTTGGCTGTGCTTGGTTTTTCTTAGATTTCAGACTTCCCTGCAACCTCAAGGTTTTTATTAGTTTAAGAAAAACTGAAAATTTGAAGATTATTTGGGGTTCTTTTTTGGTTATTATAGGGTAGGAGTGATGTTTTTCTGTTATGCTATATCCTAAGTGGAAATCAGAAGCTAAGTATGCTAGGGGCACCTGGGTGGCTTAGTCGGTTAAGTGTCCAACTCTTGATTTGGGCTCAGGTCATGATCTCAGTGTTGTGAGATCAAGATTGGTGTCTGGCTCCATGCAGGGTATGGAGCCTGCTTAAGATTCTCTCTTTCCTTGTTCCTCTGCTCCATGGCTCCCTCTCCCTCTCTAAAAAAATTGCTTTGGGGCAGCTGGGGAACCCCACTCAGTGGGGAGTCTGCTTGAGATTCTTTCCCTCTGCCCCTTCCCCTGCTAGCACTCTCTCTCTCTCTAAAAATAAATAAATCTTAAAAAAAATTCAGTGTGTTAGAGAAATTTTGTAACACTTTTATACTATATTCTTCTTTTAAAACTACAGGTATGCATACTCCTTTCATTAGTTTTCCAATATAGTACATTAGAGGATATTCATCATATGACAGAATTATCCTGGATAAAAACACTGTATTGCTTGTCCTTCTGGTGAAGTGTATCCTCAAATTACATTCTCTCTAATGGAGTGAAGCTGCAAAGAAAATGTTTATTCCAACTCTTGCTTTGTCTCTTTCTCACTCATATAATCTCTTCTTTTTCTGTTTCATTTCTTAGGCATTTTATTGTTTGTAGCACCAATCACATGTTTTCCCATTTGGACTATTTTTTGCAAGATATTCCATGAAAAATTAATATGCAGTTATGCTGAGTTCTAGCACAGTCTCCCTATACCATGAGCTGAGCTGTGAACAATGGGGCCCAGGATCACAGGGAAGGCTTGATTCTCCCTTGGCAAGTAACTTAACAGTTTTTGGGTTTAGTGTCTTCTTATGTCTGGTTTTCCTCTTTTCTCACTGGCTGCTCCGCAGTCTCCTTGGCTGATTCCTCCTCATCTCACCAATCTCTTAAATTGGAGTGTCTCAGGAGTGAGTCCTTGGATAACTTCTATTTCTTCTCCCTCCCTTGGTGATCTCATAGTCTAATGTCTTTAAATACCATCTATATAATACCAAGTTGAAAATTTTTATCTCCAGCCCTGACCGTACCTCTCAACTTCAGACCCATTTATTTGTCTCAACTCAGTAAATCTGCTTGAGTTTCTGAAAGACGCCTAGGTTTTAGCCTGTCCAAAACTAAGCTCCTAAGTGCCTTCTGTCCCAAACTTGCTCCTTTAGGTCTTTCTCAACTCCGTTAAAGACAACTCCGTGTTTTCACTCAGGTCAAAAAAACTGGAGACATTTGTAACTCCTTTTTTTTCTCATAAATCTCATATTTGGTTCATCAGCAAATATTTTCAGCTCTATGTTCAAAATTTATGAAGAATTTTTATGTCTCTATTTTTCTCTCTCACATTTACTCTCATCCGGATTTAAGCTACCATCAGATCTCTCATTTAGATTGTTACTATAGTGCCCTAACTGATCTCCTGCTTTCACCTCTTAGAATATTCTCAACAAAATACTCAGAGTCATCCTTTTAAAATAGAAATCAAGTCTTTAATTCCTCTGCTGAAAAACCTCCAGTTGCTTACTGTCTCAGAGTAAGCACCCAAATTCTCCCTAGAAGGGCCTATTGATCTGCTTCACTTATCTCTGGCTTCATCTTTTACTGCTTCCTGTCTGCTCATCTTCCTACAGCCACAATAGCTACACATGTCCCTTTCTCTGGGCCTTAACACTTAGAGTTCCTTAAACTAGTAATGTTCTTCCCCCAGATTTCTGAGTGACTTGCCACCTCCCTTTCTTCAGGTCTTTCTCCTAAAGGAAAAGCTTCTCTGTCCTCTATCTAAGATTGTACCCCTTCCCCACCTTGAAACTTCCTAAGGGCTTCCCTACTTTACTATCTTTCACAGCATTTATCACCATCTGTATTAGTCAGCGTAGGCTAGATTATGCCTCAATAACAGACATCCCCCAAATCTAAAGGGCTTTAAAATGACAAAACATACCTCTTGGTCAAGTACATATCTACTGATTATGGCCAGGGGCCTCTGTTCTTTGTAGTCTTTGAGGACCCAGGCACCATTTGGTTATTTGATTCCCTATTATAGGAGAAGAACAGACTTAGAGGATATCACACCAACAGTCTAATATGTTGGCCTGAATGTGGCTTGTGTCCCTGTTGCCCACAACCTCCTGGTGAAAATTAATTACATGATTATGACTAATTTCAATGAGATGGAAACATACACTCCTTTCATGTGCCCAGAATATTAAGGGAATCGGATCACCAAGAAACAGCAGTAGTATTTGCCCATCATCTGACATACCATATATCTTATTTATGATTTGCTTATCTCTTCTCACTAGAATGTAAGTTCAATGAAAACATAGCTTTTTGTTTGTTTTGTTCATGGCCATATTCTTAGCTCATAGAAGACAGCTTGGCATATTCTAGATGCTTAAAACATTTTTTAAATGAATGAATGAATGAATGAGTTTATATAATGTTAAAAAATCTACCATATAGATATGTCAATAGGTGCAAAAGATCCCATGTGTGAAGTATTGTCAATATTATTACTTATTGCTGTTGTATAATTCTAATTAGAAGGCATTTGTGAAAAGGAAAGTATTGAAAAATTATGAAAATGATGGAGGATTCAAGCAGAAAACAGTCTAACTTAAAATTTTATGAAAAAGAGAAATAGGTCAAGCATCTGACCAAATATGGCTCCCAATAAGTTGATCAATGTAATGGAAATCTAATATTATTTATAGGAAGGGTGGAGGTGACGTCACACAGTGAACATGTTGTAAAGGGGAGCTGCATCAGCACAGTCATTCGTGATAGTAAAGTTTATCTTCATTTTTTAAAAAGTCCACTCATCATCTGCAAGGAAGGAGAGTCTCTAGGGCCAGTCCTGGGCCCCACCCTGCTCAGATGATGCCACTGTGACACTCGTCTGAGCAATGAGTGTACTGCTTGGCCTTTTCTCAGGGCTGGAATCTTGTTTCTTTCTTGGACTGAATCTGTTGTTTTCCTGGGCAGACAGCAAGCTCTTTGAGCTAGAACTATGCAGCAGGGATTCTCCACATCGAAACTGCCACCACTCTCTGCCTGATGACACACATGTTTATTGCTCTGTGTGCTTATGGAGAACCTTTGCTGAGTTTATAAGGGAGACATGCCCTGGTTTCCCTGCCCAGTCACTTGCCAGACAAGTTGTACAATTCTATAAAAAACCAAAGTAAAAAAAATGGAAGGAATGACAAGCACATTTTACTTTTGCCCTGGGCTTCATGAAAATGTGCCATTTCTGAAAACATTGAGAGCTGCTGATAGGCATTTCCATGTGTACTGTTGTGTCTTGCGGATTTTTATGACAATTTATCAGGCACTTTAATTGGGGCCCAGAAGTGTGGAAGAAGAGAGTTCACTGTGCCTTGAGCAGTAATGCAGATGAACTAATATTTTTTTGCCCCCTAAACGGATTAAAATTTTCATTTTAAGATTATCCAGTGCAGGGCGCCTGGGTGGCTCAGTCAGTTAAGCAGCAGCCTTCAGCTCAGGTCATGGTCCCAGGGTCCTGAGCCTGCATCAGGCTCCCTGCTCAGTGGGGAGTCTGCGTCTCCTGCTTCTTCTGATGTTTCCCCCACTTGTGCTCTCTGGCTCTCTCTCCCTTTCTGTCAAATAAATTTGATTCCCAAGGAATGTCCATTCTAAAAATAAATGTAATGGAGGGAATTTAGGAATAGCATGTAAGTGAAAATGATCCTTAAATTGATTAGAAGTGATTCTGTGACTAACAGTTAGCTAGTGACATTCTATCCAAAGGGTAATTCCAACATTTCATGATTCCCAGCCCTCTTCAGCCTTTTTATAATTTTGCCAAAAAATCAGAGTTGTTGCCTTTTTGGCCTGAAGTTAATGCTTCCTGTTTGTATTGCCGATTCCAAGGTTTGTTTAAATATGTTACAATAGAAAATAACCATAAGTTTTGAAATGATCACTGCATCATTTCTAAAAGGCAAATATCGCCTGCATATCTTAATACTGTGTTTGAGAGGAAAATATTCTGATGAGAACCAGAAATGCAATGCCTTGGATCACTGTATCTGGGCCTTTATTAGACAAACTAGTGTTGAGGAGGGAGAAAGATTCTCAGTTCATCCTAAGGGCTAATCCACAGTCTGGCTCCGCTGTATCTGTCTAGTGTCATTGTGAGCAAGAGAGAGAGAGAGAACTGACACAGTTGCTTTTAAGCCCCTTCCAGCTCCAAGATTCCAAGTAACTGTGAACATCATCCTTCTCTTTCAACCAAACTGGCCTATTTGCTTTTTGTAACTATAGGCAGGGTTTGTAGTTTAACGTGGGTTTCTGTTTCTATCATTTTCCAACCTGAAATGCTCTTCTAAATTCTACTTTTCATTTGATTCTTCTTTTTGAGGCTCAGTTGAAGTCCCACCTTCCTCATGGACCTTTCCCTGGAGAGTAATCTCTACTTCCTGTAAATTCAATATATGGCAAACATTGCTTTGTATAGCAATAGTCTCTCCAACTGTCTGGTAATCTCCTCAAGGGCAAAAATAGTATTACTTTCTCTAAGATGTGTTCCTAAAAGTGTCTTCCTTCATGCCTCAGAAAACTTTTCTTCCTTTGCAAATGTAACACTCTGGACATAGCCTTTATCATGCTTTAGAGTTAGCACTTAGAGATCAGTATTCCTCATTACTGAGAATCCCTCATTTCTGAAGTGCAAGGTGGAACATGTCTTACTCATCTTTGCATGCACACTATTCAGCTTGTGCCTGGGATGCTATTTTGTGAAAGTCTATCTTCTTTCCCATTTATGATGATAGTATTATTTTAACCTTTATGCTGTGAGCATTCAGGAGTCATCTACTGTTTTGGTGCTAGCAGTAGAAGGGGGAAGGGGTAGCATAACAAAGTAGGATTGTATGATTATTAACTTGGAAATATTAGGAAGGATAGATTGGAGAGGTGGTGAGTTTGGTGATCACAGAAATGGGTAAGATTGGATGGTGTTTTCTGGCTAACTCTATGAATATTATGATGAGGCCATCCTACATGGGGGTTTGGGAGAACTCTATCTGAAGAGTGAGAAAAAGATGATGTAGGTGCCTGAGACTATGGCAGAAGAAGGAGGGGGGAGTAGGGAAGGCAGAGAAGTAAATTGGTTTTTGAAGATTGTGATGGTTGGGTTTTGGTGTCATCAATGACTGTATTAGTAGTTCAGGAAGTCTGGAGGACTAGAGTTGAGTGAGTATTCAGAAATAGAGTTGCAGATTTCAGAGTAAGCTAAGTTACATAGTAGTTAGCAGCTGTTCTTATTGAGGACTTGGGTGTAAAGGAGTTCTCTGAAAGAGCAAAAGATTAAATCTTAATGAATTGCCAAGTTATAAGGGCTAGAAGAGGAAGAAAAGTAAGGGAGAGAGATGGAGAAGTGTCTTAGAAAAATCAGATCGAGGATACGATTGTGTGAAAGAGTGAAACCAAGGTGGGTGTGGGTGGCTGGGTGCGTGTATGCATGGATGCAAATGTGAAAGCAACTGCATTGAGGTAGTCAAATGTGTTGAATGTTACAGAGAAATTATGGAGAATGGAAAGTTGAATGTCTGAAGCATGGAATTCTCCAATCTGTACTAGACTTGTCTCAGACATTTCTAGAATCACTGAAACCATTGAAATTGTTCTAATGCTACTGTGGAAAATAACAGATTTTTAGCTGCTCTTCCGTGAACAGTGGTTATCACAGGTCAATGTTAAGAGTTAGTCCACCATTGCTCATTAGAGAGAACAGAAGTGCATCTCTTCATCCTCAGTGGGTGGAATTTAGCATGCTCGGTTTAGCATCATGGCCCCTGGCCATGCTGTCCCAGCTTCATGAAACTGGGTGTCAGGTTACCCTGAATGACTAGTACGAGATGCCTGGAATGGGATAGAAATTAAGTGAATATATTTTTTGATGTTTGGAACCCTTAAAAATAACTTCCCACTCAGAAGAAAGATTTCCATGTGGAAATGTTATGAAATGGCATCAGATGTTTATGATCTTATATTAATTTTAAATTGGAGGGTAGATGGAAAGACTGTTTTGAACAAGAAGTTTTGGTAACACATGCAATGTCTTGTAGAACAGATTATCACAGACACCAGCATACAAACACACCTCTTTACTTTTTCTCAGTCTGACATTCTCTTCCTCCTGTTTTCTGGACAAGTCCTTCTTGACATTCAAGACCTGGCTCAGATGTCACTTTTTCTATGATGCCATTCCTGACCCATCCCTTTCTAATAGTTGGCATTCCTCTGAATTACCTCAGCTTGAGGCTTATTCTTCTATGTAGAATTTATTGAGTGTATTGAGTAATAACTCTTACAAGTTTATATCCTCCAATATAATACATTTTCTTTGAGGAGACTCATTTGTGTATAAGCAATGATTCCTATCAAGCACAATATTACTTATTTAAGAAAAGTATATATTAGTTCATTCAAAAAATATTTATTAAATATTCTCTCTGTGCCAGTGACCTTGTCCTTGTGTAGTTTATAATCACATGTAAGTTATGTCTATATTTACGGTGTGAATATTCAGTTGAAATACAAAGAACTTTAAAAATTCAAAGTATAGCCAAATTGAAAGGAACACATCAGTAACAAATATCACTGAGTTGTACAGTTGTACTGTTTTCATAAAGTATTTCACTTAATCTTACCAGCAACTCTGAGATGGTAGCTATGTAGGATTAATCCTATTTTACAGGGAAAAATGTGGCATTCAGCCATTAACTATTTAAATAATTAGGGCAATTGTGGGTTTAACTTGGGACTTGGACACAGGTTTTCTGGCTCCAAACCCCGTGTCTTCCCACTATACAGTCCCCTCTCCCTAAAATACCACTCCTTATAGGAACAGGCAGAGAATCTCAGGGACATAGAAATGTTGTCACCCCCACAGCCTGAAAATGTTAGCAATAATCTCATGAACAATACAATGAGTTTATTCAATTGTCAATGGATTAAATACGACAGATCTCAAAAGTGATTAAAAAAAAAGCTAGGCTCAAACTAATTATACAAACTTTATAAGATCAAGTCCTCATCTCTAAAACGAACACCAGATTTTGCCAAAATAAAGTCAATCGTGAAATTATTGAAATGATAAACTCTACTAACTCACGGAGGTGAAATGGCATGTTTATCTACTATCAAAGGAAGATTCTTATGAATAATTAAAAGATAGTATGGTCAGTAAAAATGGGTATACAGAAGTATATTTATGTTAAGGAAAGTGCAGGTTATAAAACATCACTTAAAATATAATCCTATCTTTGTAAGCTGTCATATTTATCATACCCAGGAAAAAAATATCTGGAAGGAGATATTAAAAATCTTTACCAAAGTCATCACCATGTATTAGATAATGGGTAATTTTTAAAACAAATTTTATCTCTGCAACTCTTTAATTTTGTTAACTAGAATAAGTGTGTATTATTTGTATAATTTTTAAGTTAAAAGTCCATGCAGGGATTATTATGGGGGTAGGTAGAAAGGAGGTGAAACTATGCCAGGCAACAGAATAGGAAATGTGCTACCAGCCTGGGATGGAGAGCAATAAAGGAATAATTTGGGAAACACAGAATTACAGTAAGTTGTAAGCAGCATACTTCTCAGGCTGTTCCTGCCAAGAGAGTCAATTAGAGCCAGTTGTTTTGTTTTCATTTAGCTTTTGGCTAAAGAATAGAATTAATAACAATTGCCTTTTTTGTTTGCTTTTTTAAGAGAAGTAAGCTTTTATTTCCTTGACTCACAAATAAATCTGGCTGAGTTGGTTGCAATAACAATTGATTTTAATAACACATCTGATGTTTGCAGGAGGGGTCTGTATTAATTGCACTCCATTTAAACTGTAATCTATGTATAAAATATCTTTGATTTCTTTTATTAAAAATAGCATATTTTTTCCTACTCAAAACAAATTTTGCTCTGAGCATTTTACTTGAGTTGCTTGTTGCTGAGGGCATGTGAGATGAGATTTCTACCATGTGGATAAATTTTAGAACTGTCTAAGATTTAAATTTTGTATTATTCATTTCTCAAACTATGTGTATGTTTGTGTGTGTGTGTAGCTTAGTGGAGGAAAATACTTTAGATTTGCTTTTAAAACAATGATAGATCTTTTAATGTGGCCTACAGGGACCCCTTCTATCCTTTGAAGCATCACTGTGCCCCCCTCGCCCCATTACACCCCAGCTGCACGGACCTTTAGCATCTCTAAGTGCACCAATTACTGTTTCTGTCCTCTGTCCTCACCCCAGATGTACACAGACACATTGACTGACTAATTCCTACCCACCCTTTTATATTTGTCACTTCCTCAGGTCATAGGAGTCATGGATCTCTGGAAGGGCTGGGCATCTCTGCAGTGCAACCCTGGATTTTTATTCTAGTATCCCTTTTGTCTATTTCCTGGTACCAATAAGCTGTCTTGTCAGGTATTTTTTTTTTTTCTTTTTTCTCAGCTTCAGAGCTGCTGTTACCTCACAGTTTACTATCTCAACTTCAACTTACTTTGGTCCTTGATCCTGTTTCCTGCCCTCTTTTCCTCTACTTACAACCAAATGGATTCATCCCACACTAGGAAATGGTGTGACCAGTGGGAATTGACTTATTCCCATTTTCAGTGTCTAAGGGACAATCTCCTGTGCATAGTACTTCGAATACTCAAAGAACAAGCTCACTTCTTCATCTCCCAGTTTAGAATTTGGAATGGAGTGGGAGCAATTTGTCACAGCTCTGAAGTTCTAAATGCAAGAAAAAGAAAAAAAAGTCACATAAAAAAGAGTTATGAGGCAGCCTTTCTTTTTATTTCTACAATTTTAAGTCAAGAAGATTTTACCCCAAATAGTTCATTCAGTTAGATTTTGTTAACATTTGATAAATATTATAAGAGTCTATTTTAAGTGCCTAGACTTAAACTTGAGTCCCATCCACCATGCAGGCTGGGATATTTTAATAATGTCAGACTGGAAGGCAATGATTTCAAGCCATGTTGACTTTCTTTTTCTCACATAGAAAATGCTACATGACTCACAAACTACCAGAAAAGTTAACAATAAGGCATATTTTATTAATACTGAAAAACATTTTAGAAATTCAAAATGTTTTAATTCTGTTTGAATTTTAATTCATTGGAAAAGAAACAATGACAAATATGATTAAAATAAAAATATATCCCAAGTTACTATAGTTTGCCAGGTTCTTCTGACTACATAGATAAATAGCTAAGTCATTTGCTTCACAAGGCCAGAGTTTATATCTAATTTCACTTTAATTTTAGGTATGAGTAATAATAAAGTCAATCTCTCCAGAGCTGGTTAATTCTCTGGTGGACAAATATTTGCATAATTTGTATAAGGTAAAAAATTCTTAATATGGAAATGACTAGAGACAGAAGACAACTCGGTAACTTATCCTGTATCATAGTCATTGCTATGAATGTCAGTAACCATCTTACTATTTTGCAAAAAGCTCATTTCTTGCATTTGGCATAAAGTGGAGTTGCTGTATTTTAAATAATTATTGTAACAAGGTAAGTGGTCTTGTTTCATTAATGACTAAAGATAGAAATCGCAGTTTAAAATTACCGATTTTATTATATAACATATTTAGTGATAGTAAAAGACAATATAGCTCATTTTCTGGATGTTTACAACTTGGTGTTGTCCTCAAGCAAGAGTAATATTTATAATCTTGAAAAATAATATAAAAATGGAAAAGTTTGCCAGTTTATTAAAAATTTAAACATAAAGTTCCATACCACCCAGCTATTTTATACCTAGGTACTCATCCAAGAAAAATGAAAACATATGCCCACACAAATACTTGTAGCATTATTCATAATAGCAGCATTATTCATAATAACCCCAAACTGGAAGTAATCCAACTATTCATCAGCTGAGGAAATGGATAAACAAAATGTGATCCACAAAGTGAAATGCTATCAAGCAATCAAAAGGAATGAACTAATGATAGACCATGGATGAATGAATCTCATAAACACTATACCACGTGAAAGAAGCCAGACACAAAGACTACATGTTGAATGAATCCATTTATATTAAATTACCACAAAAGCAGAAAGCAGACCAGTGGTTGCTTGGAGCTAAGTGTGGGAGGTAAGGGTATGCCCATTGACTACAAATGGATACAGGGGAACGCTTTAGAGTGATGGAAATGTTCTCAAACTGGATTGTGATAGATTTAGTAAATTCTAAAAGTTTGCCAAAAATTGCTGAATTTTTAAAAATAGGTGAATTTTATGTTGTGTGAATATATATACCTCACAAAAGCTGTAAAAAATATTTGTGACAGTCACACACATTTTTTCCATATGTCTATGAAAGTATTCTCTTTTTCATATTTGAGGTAAATTTTGGGAGTTGTGTAAAAAATAAATATCTGGAAATTATTAGGATAGTATTTCTATAAACAAATTCATTTTCTGATTTATTTTCCTTCATTTTAATAGGAATATAGTATTTTGTCTGGATGAAATGTTAGAGATATCCTTGAATATGAGATTGAAAATGGATTGGGATTCTCTAATTCATTCTACAGAGGAGAAAAGTGATCCTCAGAAAGGACAAGTGACCCAGGTCAAACACAGTGAAAGGCAAAGTTGATGTCAGAACCCCTCTGTTTGTTCTACAACATATTAAAATGGTATGACTTACTATGGGGTTGTTAGCAGGTGGCTCTTGCTAGAGCCTTGTAAGTCTCGTGACCTACTACTCTGCCTTGTTCATGAGGCCACTTGATCAAACTGTCATGATGGTTTAGCCATTTTCTTCTAGCTTATGGAAGGCTTTTGATGCTGTGAAATCTCAAAATAAGCAGCTGTATATCATCAGCACTGGGTATTTATTAACCAAACAAACTAAAATTCATGAAGATTTCAAACGTCCAAACAATGATGGCAAATGAAACCATTTGTTCTAGCTATATCTCTTGTTTTTATTTGTGAGACTGCAAAAATAAATAAGTAAAAGCCAGATTTATTTAAGCAAGTTTTGTTAGTGCTTCACAGTTTTTTATAAGATGGCAAAATTTTCATTTTTATCAAGAGTATTTCTGATTTACTCCCTGGGACAATGTTTTCACAATGGAAATATGTAACCTTGTATGTGGAGGAATTCCTACAGTGCTGGTGGAAGTTGTGCATTTTCTGCTTTGTCCGATAAAGTAGTACTTTGATTAAACTTGATTTCTACTTGGTTAGTGGAATTTAATGTATGTTGGAATTGGAGTTACTGAGAGTAGGTGGAAAAAAAAGAGTATTGTTCCTTTTGGGAAATTGACCAGGAGAGTGATAATAATCCGAATGACAGTTGATCTGTTTTTTGGTACCAGATCATTTTGAGATTGTTAGGACAAGCAATTTTTTAAATGGCATATGTTCAAACTTAACCACTTTCGTATCAGTGAAAATCACTCTTAGACATAGGAAAGTCTATATTACACTTCGTTGTCAAAAGGTGCCTGGTGTTCCATTAGCTGGGAGTGAGAGAGAAAGATATCCAAGATCTTGAGTATCAGTGACTAGTATTCAGCATTCCAGTGAAGATGAAATCATTATATAGTTTTGTCTGCATTTACTATTAATCATTCAAGTCTTAAAAATTAAGCATCTATTGTAAATAACAGTGTATTGTTTTATTTTTCTGGCAAATAGTATAAGGTAAATAAATAACTGGAAAGAAAAAATATGTATATATAATTTTCCCTTGTTCTCAGAGAAAACTTTATTACAATATAATCAACATTTTAAAATACAGTAATTTAAGGGGGGTGCCTGGGTGGCTCAGATGGTTAAGCGTCTGCCTTCGCTCAGGTCATGATCCCGGGGTCCTGGGATCGAGCCCCACATCGGGCTCCCTGCTCAGCGGGGAGCCTGCTTCTCCCTCTCCCACTCCCCCTGCTTGTGTTCCTTCTCTCGCTGTGTCTCTCTCTGTCAAATAAATAAAATCTTAAAAAAATAAAATAAAATACAGTAATTTAAGAGAGGTGGGTACTCTGAAGACATGGGAATATGGAAAAATGTTGATTTTAATAATTATCTGAATAGTGCTCAGTGAAAATAACAACAAAACTACTACTGATGTATGCAATAAAACTGACAAATTTCCAAAACATTATGGTGAGTGCAAGAAGCCTTACATAAGAGTGCATATCATATGATTCAATTTCACTGAAGTCTAGAACAGGTAAAATTAATCTATGGTTTAGTAAAAATCAGAACAAAACTTGTTTCTGGAGGATGGGGTGGAAATGGACTGAGAAGAGGCATGAGGAGACTTTCTAGGTGAAGGTAATATTCTAAATCTTGTCTAGGTTTGGATTATATAGATATATGGCATTTGAAAAACTCAGCCATGTAGAGTTAAGATTTATGTATTTTCTTATATATAAGTTTTACCTCAAAAGAAAAATATACTGAATTCTAGTTAATGATATACCTTCTGAAGTGTTGAGGAGTGAAGAATACTGAAGTATAATTTATTTTGAAATCCACTTAAAAATAAGATGGATTGATGGACAGAGAGGTAGATAAATATGATGAAAGAAATATAGTAAGATTTACATCATTGTCTCTGGGTGGTGGTTCTATGGATGTGCACTGCACAATTCTTGAAATATTTCTCTGTTTGAAATTTTTTGTAATAAAATATTAGCTCATCATACTTCTAAGTCTTTAAATAGATTGGTTAAAGACCTATAAAGACCTATAACTGATGCTGTAAGTCAGAGAAATTTTCCAAATATTATTAAACATTTTACCTTACGAGTCTCCAGAATTTATTCTGGAAAACTCTAATTCACAGTTTGTTCACAGATCAAAATATATGTAAAATTCTCGTGATAGGAAATTTAATAACTTGGCGATTGAGGTCTTTTTTTTTCTCTGATACTGTATACCTGTAAATCTCTTTCAAAAGAAATTGGGCCTATGAATTTTATTTTTGATGCACTGAATTTTCAAAGAGTAATGGTTCTCAAAGCTGAGTATGCATTGGAATTACCCAAGTTTGCTAAAATACAGATTGCTGCCTCCATCCCAAAGTTTCTGATTCAAGAGGTCTGGGAGTGGGGTCTGAGAAATTGTACTTCTACCAAGTTCCCAAGGTGATGCTGATACTCTAAGGGGGGAGGGAGTGATTCTTTGAAGAATCCTGGCCTGGAGCCTCCTACCTTCCATCAGGAGCATCAATTACCATCACTCCTTACTTTACATAGCAAGAGAATGTAAGCAGATCAACTCCAGTGTTTTCACAAAAAATCAGAAAAAGCACAAAAAGAAGAGAAATGAGTTTTGTTAAGTCTCTTAGCCTGTATGATTTCTTCTTTTTATTTTATATATATTTAAAAATAGTAAGAATATACCAATTATCTAAAGTGGTAGGAAAAGTATTACAAAGTAGACTTTGAGATCTACTTCCCTACTTGCATTTGGCATATTTTCATGTAGTAAAAACAATTTTTGTGACTAGCTTAACAAAGCTAAGGGGACACTTTCTTTGTACATCCTTTATCTGTCTTCCATCAGATTTAGAGTTCCTCGGCTATAGCCACATGGTACTAATTGTAGGAATGATGCTGTACTGAAATCATTGACTTAACCATCTGCCTAATTTACTAGACTGCTTAATCTTTGTGATGTGAGAGATCATATTTGAACTGGTATCACTAATGCCTAGTATCTAGTAGTGAATGAATAAAGTGAAAAGCAGATGAATGGTTATACACATTTCCCAAGGCAAATGCAGAATTTATTTAGATTTTGTTGTTTGAAGTTAATTGTGTCACTGCCCCCCTTCCCTTATAGCAAATATGTGGTTATTGGTTGGTTGCATGTGGTTTCCTCCCACCCTCAACATGCTCCAGTCTTTAAAGGGTAATTTTAGGAGAATTAGATTGAAGGTATGTCTCAGGATGAGATTTTTCCCAAAGAATGAAAGGCTGTTGACTTAGAAGGTAGTCTATGAAAAGTAATTTTCCTGCTTGGCTGTTGGTTGGGTTACAAGGTAGGTAATGAAATTATTGCTCCTTTGGTAAAACTATTAGTCTTGCCGAGTGGTGCTGAAATGTCAACATTGGCAGGTTCAGGCTGTCTCATTTAGTCATCCAAAGTCACCAGGCAGTGAAGTATTGGCCTGAGGAATCAGGGCACTGGGAATTCTGACCAAGGTGGAAACTGTGGTTGTTTTAGCTGAAATGGACCTCGCTTATACAAACAGCTGGGCAAACAGAAATAAAGTGCTCCGTTAGGAAGAAAACATTTTCCCTCTCAGATTTCTAGCAAAATGTCATTTCTTTCTAAATTCAATGGCAAACATTCTCCAGGTATTTGGTAACCATAATATCCTAATAAAAAGGTAACTAGCAGACACCTGGGAGTTATGGCTCAATGGCAATTGTCTGGGTGTGGCTTTATAAAGGGAGCTCTTCAGGTGAACCGGGACTTTTTATTTCCTGACCACCGAAAGCACGCGTTGCATGCAGGGACATGTCTTCCGGTGCAAACTCCCCACGAGGCATTGCAAAGAGAACATGTTGTTCTGCTTGCCCTAGAGCAAAGAGCACAAAACGCTGTAGGTTGAGCTTCCTGCTCACGTTGATCGTGTATGTGTAAAGTCAAGGTCAGAGTTTCTTTAAGGGCCCCCATTCCCACTCTGGCAGCTGTTCATGTGGCTTATGGGACTTTTACCCAACTTCTTCTGCACTTTTAAAAAAATGACATTTTTTTTCTGTAGATTTATAAAAGTCTCATTTTATATATAATCTAACCTATTTTCATCAGGATTTTCCCCTTATGTTTTTAGATTTGAGTTAATAAAACACAAGTAGGGATGCCTTCTGTTCATCTCTAAAACTGGGTGCTATTAATTCACCATTTCCTGAATGCCCCAAATCTCTTTTAATCTGTTGTTCTTATTTAGATTTCTGATTCATCACCTGAATTGTGTACATTGAGTGAAGCAATTTCATTTGTACATTAGGAAAGCACAATGTCCAAAATATTTGTGACTGAGCTCCTATCTTCTTTACATAAGGCATCCTGCCACCCATATCCCTTATTACCAGTGTCAGCAGAATCAGAAGGCAGGGAAGATAGAAATCCAAGGCATGAAGTAAGAAGGGTAGGCAGGAGCAGCCTGAGGCCTATGGGAAGAGTTTAGAGAATTTCAAGTTAGTTACCCTTATCAAATCACCCATTTTCATAAGTAGCAACTATTTCTGCATGGTCTTTGTGAGTGTGGTTAATGTATAGGGCCATAAACAAAAGATGGTTTGAATGATGCCATTTAGAGTTTTGCAGTGCCCAATTCAAACAACTGTCAGTGGCATCCCTGTTTCTGGAAGACATGTGGTAGTAGAGCTACTACATGTTTACTGCACACTAACTCTTTGCAAGCTGTCATTAATTCTCCATTGGGCCTTGGTAGAACTTCATTCCCAAAGAGTTGGGAAGAGAGTGACAGAGAATCTGTGGATTTTGAGAAGGAATTCCATTCTGGGAGCCAGAGAGCCTGGATACCATGAGATATATGGGATTGATAATTGATGGAATATAATAAATTGGAATTTTAAAAGGATTTTTCTAGGAATTACTTTGTGAGTGCTTTTAATTATAATTCTGTATATACACCACCACGACAAAGCAATTGTCTGGCATGCCATCATGTCGCTGCAGAATGGGCCATGCCTTTCTTTATCTTCATAACCACTTTGCACAGACTCTCTTCTAATGGAATGTTGTACAAGCATCTTGCTGTTACAGCACTGGTGGAAGTAGTTTTTATAATGTCTAATTGTTTTTAATTGATGGAAACATTTAATCTTTATTCTCCTTAAAATATTTAACTAAAACTCCCATGCTCTTTCTGCTATGGAAAGTTTCCACTCATATCACTGGCTTTCAGTTTGTTGCTGTTTGGTAAGAAAAGCCATGCTATAGAGTACAGACAACACATTTCTATTTAAGGATCAGAAAGAACTGAAGATTCTTGTATAATTGGCTTTGGCCACTCCCTTCATACTGTGGCTGCCACAGGAAAATTAATGAATCTCCATATGATTATTTTTCCCCTTCTAACACATTTCCTTGGATCATGGTACCAGGACAGGGAGTCCTTTGCTGTTATATGATCTCTTTTCGGCTCTCTAAGAATTAAAGCATATGTTAAATTATTGCCAAGTCCTATGTTAAAATTATGGTTTGTATAACTTAACATCACAGTTCAATTAAATATAATTTATGCCATCAAACATGGTTTTTGGAAGCTTTTGAATGCGTTGTCAGACAGTAACTGCCCTGCTTAATATATAAACTGAAGATGTGACCATAAAGGCATCGGAATATTTTCCACCTGCAATCTATTGTGTAAGAGGAATAAAGAATACATTTGAAACTTTGAACTGTCAGTTCTGGGAAGATAATAATGCCTAAAAAGGACTTGCTGATTTTATATATGTACCATTTGTTGAATGTGAATAATAATATTAGGTACTATTAAAACTAATCTCACCAGTTGCTGTAATGGCAAGAGGATTGAATGACCTTCCATCAGAGGAAAGCCTTTCATCTCTGAGAAAGGCATACTACTCAGTGATGAGGAAGGTCCTGCCCATGCTAAGTGGCATGATCTCACGCCAGACAAGAGATTCAACCATGTTGAATTACATAAGTAATTTGTCTTGTTTTGTTGCTGAGTCCTACCTTATTGTATGGGTTAGCTGTAATGTGTTTATCCCTTTAACTATTGATGGACATTTGGGCTATTTCCAGTTTGGTGCTGTTTTGAGTATCTGCATACAAGTCTTAGCATGGCATTATTTTTCATGTTTTCTCAAAAAATACCTAGGAATGAAACTGATAGTTTATTTGGTAGCTGTCCAACAGTTTTCACAAATGGTCACACCACTTAACATTTACATTAAAAGTGTATGAGGGCTCCAATTATTTCAAACCCTGCCTAATACTTGTTATTGACAGTCTTTTAATTTTATCCATTCTTGGGTATGTGGTATCTTACTGTGATTTTAACTTGCATTTCCCTGAAGACTAATGGTGTTGACCAAGAGTTGGTAAACTATGACCTGGTGGACAAATCCAGCCAACTGCCAATTTTTACAAGTACAGTTGACCCTCGAGCAATATGGGTTTAAACTGCACTGGTCCACTTATACACAGATTTTTTTTTTGATACATACAGTACTGTAAATGTATTTTCTCTTCCTTATGATTTTCTTAACATTTTCTTTTCTCTAGCTAACTTTATTGTAAGAATACAAATATAGAATACATATCACAGACAAAATACGTGTTAATTGACTGTTTGTGTTATCAGTAAAGCTTCCAGTCAGTAGTAGGCTATAAGTAGTTAAGTTTTGGGGAGTCAAAAGTTATATGCAGACTTTTGTCTGTATGGTGGGTCAATGCCCCAACCCCCATATTGTTCAAGGGTCAACTATATAGTTTTATTGAAACACAGACATGTGATTTAATGCTACAAGGCATGTATTTACTTTTAAAAATTAAAAGAGGATTAATTCTAATTTGATTTTGAAAGACTTTTTTTTTCTTTTAGTATTTCACAGCACCCTTTTGAACTATTTAGAGACACCCTAGGATGTTGCAAAAAGAGGATTAGAAACAACTGTCCTAGATCCAAAGTTCTACTTTACCAATGTGCAATCTTTTTCTCAGCCATAATGGTGGTGTTTTCCTGGAACGTTCACATTTTTTATTTTGTCTCACTCTTGATTGGCCTAGGCTTTATTTCTCACAAGACACAATAAAATGTTTTTCTAGTACTTTTATTACTCTGTACTCCTGGGCTTTTCTGGGCAACATATCTGCCATTTTGCTTATAAATGTTTTCCTAGTTAAGCTCGTATCATGCTATATTATTTTTCTATTAACTCTACCTTATGGCATTCACCAGAGGTTTTCATGCTAACACTGAAAGAGAACTGTCATCACATGACTAGTGTTCCAAACCATTAAACTAGAATTACTCAGGATGAAGAATAACTTATCAAAGATTAAAAATTATTATAGGATGCATGGAGATATACCCTAAAATATCAGGAGAATTGTCCAGGAGTGTAAAATTGAATACTAGTCCAAACATTCATTTGAAGGAATGCTTAACAAACTTAATCAGATTGAAAGGGCAAAAATTGCTTAACCTTTTTGCTGAGCACTGAAAAGACCAATGGTGTAGTGATTGAGTGGGTGAAGGGGTGTAGAGAAGACAAACATAAGATAGAGGGAATCCATACTGGGTGACAATGTGAGCATAGGTGAAAGTGCACTGCAGAATGTGAGAAGATTATACTGGCCAAAAAGAAATAAGACATGTTGAGAAGTAATAAAGGAAGAAGTAATGTGTGCCAGGATAATGAAGGGACTTGAATTTCGAGCTTCAAATAAGCAATTGGGATGATAGTCTTAAAATATTAAGTTTGTGATGCTGCTTTGAGGTATGATTTGTCTGTGTGCATCTTTCTGTCTTTTTCAAGACTTTTAAAAGTTTAGCTCCAGAAAGTAGTATGAATTAGAATTTTGGAGAAAGTAGGTCAGCTAGATGCCAATTCATTCAAAAAGTTACATGATCTTGATGTATTTGCTGACATAAATCATGAACGAAAGGGAAAAAGACTGGAGTCATGAAAATTCCCATGTGGAGGAAATGAGAACACTTCCACTTTTGTTGGTCAGTAATTCTGTTTACAGCCTTCCTTTTCCTCACTTGGTGCCACGATCCTTTCCACTTTCCAAGTGGAAGAGTAATGTGGTACATCAGGCCAAAATCTATGAGCAAAGGTCTAATGTGATGATGCTGTGACTCTTGGCTCTTAGTTAAACATGAGTGCAGCCTAAGTACACCAAGATTCCTTATTCTCTGCTTCCCAACAAGGGGTTGGAAACAGGCCAGCTGTGTTTTAATTTACTCTGGGACCTAATAACATTCGAAGGTAGTGGAATGACTCTAGGGTTAATCTAGGCACCTAACTAAGAAGGGAAAAATTGGCTTGGACAAAATCTATGTTATAGCTGAAGTATAAATCCCCTCATCAAGAGTTAATGAAATTGGGACAAAACATTAGCAGTTAGCATCAATTTGAGCATTATGGTCTGGGGGGTTGGCCACTCCTTACTCTATTAGCTAATGATGACGTTCTCAATAAAAACAGAGCAGGAGGGCGCCTGGGTGGCTCAGTTGGTTAAGCATCTGCCTTCAGCTCAGGTCATGATCCCGGGGTCCTGGGATGGAGCCCCACGTTGGGCTCCTTGCTTAGCAGGGAACCTGCTTCTCACTCTCCCTCCGCCTGCCGCTCCCCATGCTTGTGTGCACGTGCACGCTCTTTCTCTCTCTATCAGATATAAATAAAATCTTTAAAAATTTTTTTTGAAAAATAAATAAAAACAGAGCAAGAAGTTCAGCTTGGTGTGAACTGAGATCCAGTTTTGACCTTGCACTTAACTTGCAGAGTGACAGAGAGAACTGGCTGCCCTCAATTTCATTGTTTGTGATATGAGAGAATTGCACTAGGTGAGCTAGACTAGATGAATCTTCCTTGGACTTGGATAAACCACCTAATATCTCTGGATTTCAATTTTGCCAGAAATGTAGGAATAGCAATTTGAAAATCTAGAAGTTTATGGAAATTTCATCAAATTCTTGGAAGTATAAAGAACTATGTACATATCTGGAAATAGTAGTACTGGCAGCTGAGGTAAGACAGTGGTTCCCACAACTTGGTATCCAAGAAGGGGCTATCTGTACTTTTTCAAAGGCCTATTGGAATCCTTTTATGTAG
Organism: Phoca vitulina; assembly: GCF_004348235.1. Lineage (NCBI taxonomy): Eukaryota > Metazoa > Chordata > Mammalia > Carnivora > Phocidae > Phoca > Phoca vitulina. Next base: position 25,720,590 of record NW_022589711.1, on the reverse strand, counting down.
CTATATTAAGGCAGGCCAGGCTAATTTTGACTGGAATAGTATAAATTTATTGTGATGACTTGGGGAAGCCATGCTGTTCAGAGGTACTGACTGGTATTAATGCAATATAAATCTTTGAATCATGAGAAATCAAATGTGGATTACTAAATTAATAAATGCCATCTTTCCAATGGGTAAAATATTCTAAAAATATTAAATCTCTGTAGAATAAAGAAAGAAAATAATTGAGATCTACAATCTCGTATCTAAACTCTTGGGGCCAGACATGTTTTAGAATTCAGAAAATCTTTGGATTTTAGAAATGTACTAGGTTGTCTAGACCTCTTCAGTGGAGGCTTGGCTAGCACCCCTTAATTAAACATGTTAATATTCCTACAATTAAACATGTGAATAATTACACAGACTATTCAGTGAGATTTGAGAAATACTTAGTGGCCTCATATGGTTCAGATTGGGTTTTGTTACCAAATTAGTTTAATATGAATTTACAAAAATCTTACAAAGCCGTTTTGGATTTCTGTCTTGTGGCTAAAAGGTTATGGATGGCCTTCATTAAGTAACCAATTATTGAGCAATTACTATGTGCCAGCTTTTAGACAGTGCCATTTGCATTAATCTTTGTAAACAACCCATCAAAGTGGACATTGTTATCCAGTATTCATAATTTACAAATCAAGAAATTCAGGGTCAAGTATGTTCAGTGAGTAGCCAGAGGCCCCACTGATAATTAAGTTACAGACTGGCATTTGAACTCCGCTCCTTCTGGTCCCAAAGACAAAAGACAATGTTGTTTACTCACTGCTTGGTCAAGACTTCTGGTTAGGGTGATAATCTGCCCCTGTGGCCTACATAGTTAAAAAAAAAAAAAAAGGCCTTGAAAATTTAAGTTTTCTCTCCTCATTCTGCACAATCTCTCTGGGAAAGTTCATCCAATGATTATTTAGAAACTGATGATGTCCAGATGGATCTGTGTTCTAGCCCTGAGTATCACATTTGATTATTCAACCTCCTGTGGGGTCATCTCCATGTAGTTGTCTCATTGACCCTGCAGGCCCCAAATAGACCTAAAGATCTTTCTCCTCCATTTATCAACTCTCTCAGAACTCCCTATTCTCCCTAAGCTGACCCCCCCAACCCGTGTCCCTTTGTTTCCAACTCTACATATCAATTTCTGTCTTTTGGGGATATAGCTGGAGGGCAGCATTGATGAGGCTGGGGTTTTCAAAGTGCAGTAATTAAATTTACTAATAAGAAATTTCAGATCCTTTGAACATTCCCAGACAGTATATATCCAATGAAGGTTTTGACTATTGGATAACCAAAATAGCCTTAAATCCCATCTACCTACTCAATAATAAATTACCAAATATTAAGCCCTAAGATTTTACTTTGTGTTCTGTACTGCTTTCTGTGTTATTTAGTTTGGGTTTTTGGATCTCAAAATTACCCATGCTTTAGCAGTTTGGGTGTATGTGTTGGAATATTGAGTAGCTAAGTAGATAGCATGCTTTCTAATAACAATGCCTCTAGCAACTAACCTTTGCCCCGAATTTGCCCTGGGATGCTGAAGTGGTAAAATAACAGCCCTGTATTTTGTGTTCCCATCTTTAGGTAAAAGGCCAAGCCTGAAAGTCCACATCAATACCACAAGCGACTCCATCCTCTTGAAGTTCCTACGTCCAAATCCAAATGTAAAACTAGAAGGTTTTCTCCTGGGATATGGCAGCAACTTGTCACCAAACCAGTACTTCCCTCTTCCAGCGGAAGGGAAATTCACGGAGGCTGTGGTCGGTAAGATGTTTGGGTTTCAGGCATGGGAAGAAGAGAGGTAACAGGTAATGGGTACCGCGTGAACTATAAATCTTGAAGGCAAGCACACTTTCTTCTACATCTCAGCCAAACCAAATGCCAAAGTTACAAATCATTTACATAATTGTTGTAACCTAGATAGCGCAGTGCTTTGTGTGGAAACAATACAGAATGCAAACTCGCGTGTACCACAGAGATAATCACCTTCATTGCTGTTATCCTTACAATCCTTGACCAGAGAACTTAAATTGCCAAAGGAAAAGTAAGTTAAAGTGCCTGGTTTAGATCTCTGTAACATAGCCTGTTTATTTGGATTACTTTTTCTCCATTTTTTTTTTTTAAGATGTTATTTATTTATTTGACAGAGAGAGAGAGACAGCGAGAGAGGGAATACAAGCAGGGGGAGTAGGAAAGGGAGAAGCAGGCTTCCTGCCAAGCAGGGAGTCCGATGCAGGGCTCGATCCCAGCACCCTGGGATCATGACCTGAGCCGAAGGCAGACTTAACTGACTGAACCACCCAGGTGCCCATCCTTGTTCTGTCTTTACATTCTTCTGGTGGAAAATAACAACTTCATGAGAAGCTACCTTTAAAAAAGAAAATAAAATATATTACATTTTTTAAAATTTAAAAAGATTAAAAAATTAAAAGCTTTTGCAGGTATGATAAAATTTTACATTTCTTTGGAAATGGTTTTAATCCCATTAACAATGTAATTTAGGATGTAGGCATCTTTAAGCCTTGTTCAGAAAAATTATTTGCAAAAATAAAACCTTTTTTTTAAAAGGATAATATTTTTGAAAAGGGGATCATCTATTATGAATGCCTTCAAAGGCTTTCTGATGTCTCAGATGAGATTTGTATTTTGCTCCACTGCTAGGATTATTGCTGAAGAGCCTTTCCATGAAGTTGCCATGTTTAACCCTGTCACTTGCACTATCGTAGATCAGATCCAGCATTCATGCATATAAGCAGGGAACATTTGAAGAGAAATATATTTTGTCCTGCAGCCCCTTGCTCCTCATAGAGAAGTCTGTTGTACTCTAAAATCAGACAGGAGAGTAACATTATTAATTAAACATCTAGGCTAGATTTTACCTAAGATAATTGTTTTAAAACAAACACATTACAGTTTGTTGCCAAAAAAAATTTGAGAATTACGCACTTTTGACCAATGTTACAACACCAACCCTAACCATGTAAACCAAAGAATTTGAAATTTTGCAAATATTCCCCCACCACATTCACTCTTTACTACAAAAAGTGCCTGGAAGCTATATACTCACCCCATACACAAACAGACGCAGGTCCACTGCTCCTTTATTTATTGAGCATCAGAAGTAATATTTTATTTATGATAGTTTTTCCCCTTGGTTATTTCGATTGAGAATTTGGTCAATTGTAAACTTCCTTTCCATCAGAGGTGAAAAGTGTTCAATCTTAAAGGGCAAGAAGTCAGATTGCTAGTGAAAAATGTGTGCAAAAAAGGAAAGAAAAATTCTGGTATAAATATACCAAGGTTTCAGTAGCTCAGTGATGAGGGATAATCAGATGGACCCAGCATACTTTTATTTACTTACTGTTGTTGTCGTCCTTTAAATTTTTTTATTATGGAAAGTTCAAACATCTAAGGAGAGAAAATATTACAATGACCCTCATGTTTCATCATGCAACTTGAAAACAGATCACTGTTTTGCTGATCCTGTTCCATGTATTCTTCATACACATAATTTTTTATTACAGGATTTTAAAGCATAACTGGATACTGTGTTTTTAAGTCTGCGAACACTTCAGTATGCATCTCTAACAGATGAGAAATATTTTGAGTAATGCCATGCCTTTATCTCGTTATAATAATAATCTTACCATATCATTTGATACCTAGTCCATATTTAAATTTCTCTGCTGATCTTAAAAATGCCTTCTTCGAGTTGTTTCTTTTTTGCATCAGGATCCGAACAAGGTATCCATGTTACATTTGGTTGTTATGTCTCAAGTCTCTTTTGTCCTATAACAATTCTCTCTTTCCTCCCTTCTTAAATATCACTGATTTGCTGGAATACTTGGCTCATACATCCTGGTCCACATTCTGCATTTGACTGGTTGCTTCCATTCTGTAATTTTTAACTGGTTCCTCTCCGTCCTGTATTACCCATGAAAAAATACGTCGATTTGGAAGCTGTGCTAAATTTGGATACAGCTTATTGGGTGAAAGAATATAGATGGCACTATTATTTCCTAACAACTCACGAAAAGAGACACATAAATGGCTAATGTCATGCTCAGTGATGTTAAGACTGTTTGGTGTGTTTAGGTGATCTAGGTCAGATCCCTCCATGATAAAATTCACCATCAAATTATCACTTAATAGCTTTTGCATCTATTGCTGATTATTGCCCAGATCCATTGCTGATTATTTCTCAGATCCATTATTTTATACAGGGCTTCTAAAATGGTAATTTTTATATTCTAGATACATTCTAGACACAGTCTAGATATAATCTAATTCTATCATTCTGCCTTTTTTAGCTGAAATTCTACAATAAAGAGTTTATTTTTTTAAATTTTCCTTATATAGAATTTTAGGAAGGTTGGGATAAATTCTCATTGTAATAAATTGGTGCTCTGATAGTCTCCAGTGGTGACCTATAATATTGTTTTATGATCAATAAGAGTGCATTGATTTTTACATATCTAATGAGGTTTAATCAATATTTCATGTACCCAACCCTTATGATTCTTCTCACTGCCTAGCCTGCATAGTGTTGGCTGTTTACCTTGGTTCACTATTAAACTGAATTTCTTGAAGTCAGGGTTTATGCTATTCTTTGGTTATTCATAGCAAAATGATTTACATTGAGTAAATAGGCAGTAAGTAATTGTGGCGCTGAATTGAATGGATTCAAGTCTGTGTAGAATATTTTGGCCGGAGGAGGCCAGGAGAGATTGTCTCGTCTAGGCCCTTGTCATCAGGCAAGTATATATCTAAGCCATCCAGCGTAGATAAAATACATCACTGTGTATCTTAAAGTTATCTCTAGGGACAGAGATTCCAAAACTTCTCCTGGAAGGCTATTCCAAGTAGACTTTTAAAAACTCTTACCTCATCCTTTAGATAAATGTGTTCTTTTTATAATTTCCTTTCTCTTCTAGTAGTCCAGTGGAAGAGAAAAAAAAAAAATCCTCTCACATCTTTCCTTTTCCATCCTTCTTTATGCCAAAGAATCTGTGTGTTTCTACTTTTTTTACTTCAAAATGGACTTGCATTTCCAAGTTAAATTATTCTTTGGTTGCTTTAGTTTATTATTCATAGTCTTTCTTAATGACTGCTTTATATTAATTGCTCTTAATTGATTAAGCAGCTATTAATTTTTGATTGTTACTATAACAAATTACCACGAATTTGGTGGCTTAAAACATCACAGATTTATTATCTTACAGTTCTGTATGTCAGAGGCCCAACCGGCTCTCTCTGGGCGAACATCAAGGTGTGGGCAGGGTTACATACTCTCCTGGAGGCTCTGAGGGAAAAATCTGTTTCCTTGCTTTTTGCAGCTTCTAGAGGCTGCCACATTCCCCTTCCACATTCAAGCCAACAAGAGTGAGTCAAGTGTTTCTCATTCCACATCGTTCTGAATTCATCTTCTGCCTCCCCCTTCTACTTCAAAAGATCCTCGTGACTATATTGAGCCCAGCTGGATAATCCAGGATGCTCTCCCTATTTTAAGATCAGCTGATTAGCGACCGTATTTATATCTGTAACTTTAATTCTCCTTTGTCATAGTACCAAACATATTTATAGGTTCTGGGGATTAGGATTTGAGCTATCTTTGAGGAACCATTATACTGAGTGTCACAAACTATACACTTGAAATTTGTGTCTCAATTCTCCCTCCTACCAGTTTACCAGTATGATCTCAAGTCTCAATTCTGCTCATCTGTAAAATAGCAATAATGTCTATTTTTCACAGATGTGCTGTGGGTGCATTTGTGAATTCATGATTATCAAGTGATGAGTTGAAATCCCTTGAGTGCAAGCTACTCTACAATAGCAAAGAATTATTCTTTTTTGTGAAAAAAATCATCACTTAAAGCCTCTCCTCTTACTTTCTTCTGTAATAAGATAGTAGTTGTTCAGTTGCACTAAGCTAGACCCAGACAAACTTATTTTCATTTTCTAAACAATATTAAGTGCCACATTGTGACACATTTCACCTGTATGATATGTTTAAAAGATTTCCACCATTGAAATGAGAAGCTGTTGATCATTCAGAAATATTCAAGTTAGCATTTAGTGACTGGTGGACTAAAACTTTCTTCCTGAGTAATCACTTGTATTTCTGTATTTATTTTAATATTGGTCTATCTATTGAAAGAGGCATTTTCAAAAGTTACATACTGGTCTTACATATAAAACTGAAAAAAATATTCCCTCTTGCTATTTTGGAAAATATGATTCATATAGAACTTCTGCAAAAAATTTATTTCAGCAATATCTTCTAAAATTTTAGATTAATTGGAGCAGTAGAAAAAGTACTATTATCCCAGGTGACTATGAATAATTATTAATGGCCATGAGAGTCTTGCAATGATGTGATAAAACATGATTCATATTTAGTAGATCTAGATTCCTATATCCTTTTTTTAAACCCATACCATGAATGTTCTCATTTCTGGTTTACACATCCAGCCATTGCTTTGTTACTTTTAAATTGAGCTGTTGGTAATTTTGCAAATGTCCAATAAAGTAAAACATGAGAATTTTCTGACTTTGAATCTTTATAGACTCACACTTTATGATGTTCACTTGACATCTAAAAAGACTTTAATCAGTATCACATGGGCAGGAAAGAGTTTTATTCCATCAATTATGTAGTGCAAGTTAAGGAGTTATTTCAGTATTCTTACTGCAAGAAAAGCTTGAATTGAAAATAAATCCTATAGTTATCACTACCACAAAATCTGACTAAAGAATTAGTCTTCCAACCAGGTGTTAGGACTCAACGGGATTTAAGAGGGCAAATTTCTTGTCTTGTTCTCACAACTGCTAACTCTCACAGTCACTGCTCTAATAGGGCGAGCTCCTCGCCCGAAGCCAGGGGTCTCTCGGCCGCTCTCCTGAGTCGCCATCTTGCTGCTGGTTCCTTAGAGTGATTTCTGAGCTTGCTAGCAGGAGGACACAGTACTAACTGCTCTGTAGATGGCCTGCACTGGAAGGAGCCTGGCCCAGAATGCTAACATGTTCGTTCTAGGACAGATTCACCTCTACCCAGAGAAGCAGCATGATGTGGGGAAAGAGTATGTATGTACTTTTGAGCCAGACAGACCTGGGTTCAAATTCAATACAACTAATGGCGGAAATTTTTGGGTAAGTCATGTAACTTCTCTGTTTCATTTCTTTCATGTAAAATACAGAATAATCTTTCAGGAGGGTTGTGAAGATTATGAATAAAATCTAATTAAACCCTAGTACAGAGTAGTAGGTTTTATAAATTTTGTCAGTTGCTTTTATAACATGCTGAGTGGTCTTGGATAATTTATCTAACCTTTCTGAGTTTTGTCTCAATTGCTAATAACAAATGGGGCTCAATCACCACTAAAGTTCTGGTTTGCTCTAAGATTTAGTGCTAGGTTGAAAACCTTGGTCTAAGTGCGGGTCCTGTGGTTTTGTTTTCTGTTTTGTTTTATTTGGGGGCAGGGGGAAGGCAGGAAAATTGTAGAGGTATAATGTTTTAACAAAGCTGTCAGTAACTAAAAAGATGTTACCAAACTCATCTCTTTATCATACCTAATAAATGTTTCCTTAGAAGGGACAATTCCCAACATAAAGAAACTAAAGCGGCAAAATTTTAAGACTATGACACAGTACCCTCGATACACACACTTCTCTCCCATAGTCACGATCATCTTTTAATCATTAAGGGGAATTTCCTGTTTTGTGTCCTTTGGGGAATTGAGTCTTCACGTGACTCATAGAATTCCATAGCTGTGGCCTCTAAAGGAGAATGAGATGAATCCTGAAAAGATAGAGCTGAAAGGATTTTTCATCACTAAATGTCACTTTTCCACTGTCTTAATCTAGTGAAGCAATTTCTAACAAGAGCATGGTAAGAATTTTGACCTATTCTATTAAACATAGATAAAAATAAAAGCATGACACTGTTTCAGTTACTAAACTGATGGTAATTTTATCTCAGCAAGTTTAGGTCAAAATTTAATCATCAGTTTCTTAATCTGAAATTTCTCACTTTTATACCATGGGGAAAATCGATTCTAAAAATTTGAATAAAGTTATTTATAATGATCCAGAACAATATATATTGTATGTCTAAAATGCAATTTATATTCCCGTAGATTACGAATATCCCCTACAAGATTGTGTTTTTTTTAAATTTAGATATAATGGACAAATTAGGTTCAGGTGTAAAACATAATGATTTGGTATTGTATATACTGAGCAATTATCACAAGAAGTCTAGTTAACATCTGTCACCATATATACTTACAAAAATTTTTTTTCTTGTGATGAAGATTTTTAAGATCTCAATCAACAACTTTCAAATATGCAGTACATTATTATTAACTATAGTCACCATGCTGTACATTGTATTCCCATGACTTGTTTATTTTATAACTGGAAGTTTGTTGTACCTTTTGACCCCTTTCACTCACTTGGTCTCCCTTTGTGCCCCCAGCCACCACCAATCTGTTCTCTATATCTATGAACTTGGTTTTGTTTTTGTTTGAGATATATCTAAACTTATAAATGAGATCATACAGTGTTTGTTTTTTCTGTGTGACTTACTTCACTTCACATAATGCCTTCAAGGTCCATCCATATTGTTGGAAATGGCAAAATTTCATTCTTTTTTATGGCTGGAAAATGTTCTTATGAGAGAGTGTGTGTGTATCCATCCACTGATGGACACTTAGACTGTTGCCATGTTTTAGATGCTGTAAAGAATGCTGCAGTGAGTGTGGGGATGCATAGATGTTTTTGAGTTAGTGTTTTTATTTTCTTCAGATGAATACCCAGAAGTGGAATTGCTGGATCATATGGTAGTTCTATTTTTAACGTTTTGAGGAACCTCCATCCTATTTTCCACAGTGACTGCACCAATTTACATTCTCACCAGTGGTGCACGAGGGTTCCTTTTTCTCCATATCCTCACCAATACTTGTTACTTCTCGCCTTTTTGATGCTAGCCATTCTGACTGGTGTGAGGTGATCTCTCATTATAGTTTGGATTTGCATTTGCCTCCTGATTGGTGATGCTGAGCATCTAATCATGTGTCTGTTGGCCTTCTGTTTATCTTTTTTTGAAAAATACCCGTTGATGTCCTCTGCCATTTTTAATTGGGTTGTCTGTTTTTGCTGCTGCATTAGGAGCTATTTATATATTTTGGTTATTAACCTCTTATCAGATACATGACTTACCAATATTTTCTCCCATTTAGTAGGTTGCCCTTTCATTTTGTTGATGGTTTCCTTTGTTTTTAGTTTGAGGTAGTCCATTTGTTTACTTTTGTTTTTGTTGCCTTTGCTTTGGGCATCAAATCCAAAAAATCATTGCCAAGACAAAGGTCATAGAGCTTACTGCCTATATTTACTTCTAGGAGTTTTATGGTTTCAGGGCTTATGTTCAAGTCTTTAATCCATTTGAGTTAATTTTTGTGAGATAGTGGTCAAATTTCATTCTTTTTTGCATGTGGCTCTCCAGTTTTCTCAACACCACTTATTGAAGAGGTTATCCCTTCTCCATTATGTATTCTTCACTCCTTTGTCATAAATTAATTGACTGTGTATGTGTGAGTTTATTTTGGGGTTGTGATGCTGTTCCACTGATTTATATGTGTGTTTATGCCAATACCATACTGTTTGGCTTACTATAGCTTTGTAATGTAGTTTGAAATAAGCGTGCATGATACCTCTAGCTTTGTTCTTCTTTCTCAAGATTGTTTTAGCTATTTGGGGTCTTCTGTGGTTCCACACAAATCTTACAATTGTTCTACCCCCATACACGTTTTACCCTTAGTTTTTACATTTGTAGAGAAAGCAAGAGGAAATGCATAATTTTTTTCTTTCACCATTGCAAACTTTTGAATTTCAATGGTTTTCTTCAGTAGCTTTTTCATAAAAGTGTCTAAGCCTGCTCTACTCATTTTTATGGAAGTGGGATGAAATGTAAGGTAATGGAGATTGCCATTTATTACACTGAAGAGTAAATATATCACCTTAATGACAAAAAGAAATGAATTTTTATTGTAAGTGTCCCAAGGAAGGTGGTGGTGGATTCACTGAAAAAAAATAGCTGGAAGTGGACGTTGGAAATAATTGAAGAATTATAGAGGGAATTAATTAGCTTGACAAGTCGTGAAAGAGGAGCAGGATAAACTAAAGGCAGGAAAAGATGAAGTGGCAGCCATGGCAACCAGCTCAGTCCCTCTCTCCGTTGACCGAATACTCAAGGATTAATGATCTTTAACAAGAGGGTGTGAGGGGAGACAGCAAGATAGCAGCAAGCAATGAATACAAGGCAGTCCCCAAATGTACATCGGGGATGCTAATTATGCCAGAGTAGTCTTATTCACTTTTACACGTAAGGAAATGGATCTCCAAGAGTTTTAAGTAAACTTTCTGAAGTTCCTTACTCAGCTAGTAAGTGGCAGGTCCAAGGTTTGAACCCAGGAAGTCTGGCTCTAGAAACTGAGCTCTGAAACACTCTACTGTCTCTAAAACTTTGGGCACTTTATTTGTTCTTCTACAATAGACAGTTCATAAGCCCCTGATATGTTGCTTCTATAATGTCTTTCCAAACAAATAGGGAAAAAAGGCCATATGTTCTGGAAGGAGCCATCGGCTACCTAACGAATTAAGTTAAATAAGTTAAATGAGTTAAAATACGTAAAGCACCTACTGTGTCCTTAAAACTTGTTTTCCCCCACCTGTTCCACCACCATCACCATCTCTATTTGTTGTGAGCTCCCTGTCTGTTAAGCCCTACCTCCTCTGCTCCCCACTTGGCCACTTCTGGCCAAGGCAGTCAACAATTATGTCCCTCTCTATGTATATCCTAAAGGCTGAGTATTTTCTTTTACCATCATTCTTAATAAATGGCTATTTGTTTTTATTTTTGTGGGTCTTGTGTTCTCCTATGCTCTATCCAGATAGAAAACCCCTAGGAGTTAAGGACACCCTAGAGGGTTTCCGTTTTTACCTCCAGTGTTGTCACAGTGAATAAAGGAACGAATGGCAGAGAGGCAAGGGAGAGAGACCCAGGAAGTCTGAAGCAGTGGTAGGTCACATTTAAGATGGATTTTCCTCTTTTGTTTAGAACTGTTTTCAGAATGACCTCTTAATTCCTTCTCTGGAAATCGTTTTCCCATTTGGGGAGCATTTGGCTTTGAATCTTCAAGATTAATCCAAAATTTTCATTAAAAAAATAGGAATCTCACAATCACTTGATTTTCTTCCGAGGTGCAAAATTTAGCAGAGCTTAAGTAAGCTTCAAAAGAGATTTTTAAAGAAATTGGCCTAGCAGGTATCAATTTCTTAATAAATGATTATGCCATTATTTAAATAATCTGCCATGAGTGTTGACACCAGAAAGGCCTGGTTTCATAATAGATGACCATCTCACCATGTTCTGATACAGATAACATCTTTTCAAAGTTCTGTTTTTCTCTTGGATTCAACTATAATGTTTTCATGGTCTTCCTGACCTCACCAAACAATAGATAAACTGTTTCAAAGTTTATCTTCTCTTGGAAATAAAATAAATTTATAATATTTCAATATAAAACATGACAATTTTTTTCATATGTATTGCACAGCTCACTGAGACCAAAATCTAACTTTAAAAAAATTCATTCCTAATTATATTGAAAGGGGTTCCCCAACATAGCTTATGGCCCTTTGGTCATGGACCAAAACAAAAGTATACTCTATCCCAGATTTGTTGCCAGAGGCTTGCTGTTAAAATACCTTAAAAGGAAAGACAGCTGCTAGTAGAAGGATTAATTGGAGGATTATGTGGGAATAGATATACAAGATCATATGTAGACTTCAAAATTTCCTTTACTTTTAGGAATACATCTCACAATTAAGGAATACAATCAAATCCCAGTCTCCTAATGGCCCACTCATTTCCTTACAAGTTTTCCTTTCCCTGGGCATTTAATGCCTGGCACTTAAGGATCATACTTGAAGTGTTATGTCATGCAGGCCAGCGTTTGGTTATGTTGTTTTGGATTGTTCCCTGTTTTTGTTTGTTTTGTTTTGTCTTCATTTGTGTCCTCTCTGACCAGCTACATAGTGAAGTCCTCGGGGCCAGAGCTGAGTCTTACCTTCCCTCACGTACTCCACAATCAGCGTCAATAGATCTCTGGGTATAGGAGCTGACTACCCAGAGTTTGATTGGAGGTTTGCTGGAGAGTCTTCCAGTCAACAAAATAAAACCTCTCTATTTGTCCAGAGTGGTAATCTCTGGGAGAAAAAAAAAAAGAAAGTATCCAACTGGGTTAATGCATTGGCCCTACCCTATTTATTAGGTACAGCTTTAGCTTACACCTGTTGTTCTGACACAATTAATACTCCTCCCCTTTCTCTCAAGTGTCCCAGTTCAGTTAAAAATTATATGCTTAATATATACTTGAGAGAAAGCCTTGAATTCTTAGCATGGACCCCAAGTCTTTCACCATCTGATTCCAAGCTGGTAGCCTCGCCTTTTCTCCTGCAACTGGGGACACTCCTCAATGAGAAAAGAGGAAGAAAATCAAGAAGAGGTTCACTACAGGTTTGGCTCTGTGAATTCCATTCAGAAGGCTGGGCGCAGAGAGGTTGCTCATCAAATGCCAGAGTAGGCTTTCTCACCAACCTGTCTACTGATGATTTAATGTTGTTGAGCACCTATAATGTGCTGGGCCAAGGGCATCACAGAGGTTACATCCTCACAGCTACCGTGGGAAGCACAAGTTATTAAAATCCTCATCTTCCCAATGAAGACAGTAAATCCCAGAGGAGCTGAGAAATCTCTAAGTGGCAGCCTGGCTCCAGAGCCTGTGCCTTTATTTGACCACGATGCCGTCACACTTTCCCCATGGCACGTGAGTATTGTGTCCTTTGAACCCTATGTAAAAACCCCTCTTGCGGGGATTATTCTTGACCCGTCCCCCTATGTGGTGATGTGATGTCGACTAAAGCGTTTAAGAAGAAGGAAACAACCCTGCTTGATTGGAAGGCTTTGGCTTTCTACCTGATAGCTAATGTGACCTAGCTTTTATTATTTAAATGAAAACTATCCAAACGAAGTCCTGATTTTTTCATAGTACTTCCTGTAGAGATAATAACGGAGTGATAAACTCACTGGAAAATGTGCGCACTACAGTCTCCCCTTCAAAAGCAAGCCCTTGCCAAACCTTAGACCGATTCGCAGACAACACCCCACACTGAATTTCTCTGTGGGGTGCACATACAAAACACAGGCAAGGGAAAAAACCACAGGCAATAAAGTCAACAATTTTAATGTCTAACAGGTCTGCTAAACTAGAAAAGGATGTGGACTGGCTGTGGGGGCAAGTGGGTAAGAGAAATAGTTTATTAAGTATTTGTTTCCAGTGTCTGGGAGATAATTTGTCAGAGCTGGAAAGTAAGGCAGGGTTATCTTGGGATAGTGGCTGAATGAGATGCTCCAGACTGGATGCCAGGACCGCGGGAAATTAAGAGCGACCTGGTACATCACAGTTGGGGTCAGTATGTGGGGATAGTTGGGGGCAGGTCAGGGCTGACTTTGTGGGCATGTGACCAGTGCACTCAGAAGGGCCCTGCATTAGAAGTTGAATGCTTTGCTGTTGTGCTTTCTTTGTGAGGTCAGATGAGCCAGAGGTGTATGTACCGAGGGCTTGGTGCCTGGGCTCCTGTGTGCCCATCTCCCAGCCCCTCCTCTGGTTTGGTTCGAAGCCTGGTCCCCTCCTGCTCCTGCTGCTAGGCCTTCCTCCCCACCCAGACTCAGGGACTACTGCTGCCCTTTGCCTTCAGGAGAGACTTGGGGGTGAATGCAGGGAGGTTTTGGCGTGCACACCCCCTTGGTGACGTCCGGCAGGACGTGGCTGCAGCAGTCCTTGCACGAGCTGGCACTGCCTTGTGCATTCATGGGGCTCTTCGGCAGGTGCAAGCCCCTCTCCTACCCCTGTTCAGATACACAGTCTGTCTCAGTTCAGAGATTGCAATCCTGTGGCATCCGTGGGTTGGGGTGGCAGGCCTGTGGGAAGGGGAGATTGACTTTTCAGCCCTGGGGGGTGAGGTCAGGAGTAATGGGCTTCAATCCTGCTGCTGACCCTGATGGGAGAGGGTTCCATGCAGTCAAGCTTCTGGAGAAGGGAGAGTCTGCACTCACCCGCAGGTGCAACATTAAATAGACAATACATACTGTGACAAGTTGAGACAGAGACTGTGGAAGAAGGAAAATGTTTTATACTTTGTCCTTAATGTCACTTTACCCCTAGCTTATAAAAATAGGGGTTTCATCTTCTGATTATTATTATTTGCATTAACTGGGCCTGCAGAGAATGTAGCTGGCACTGACTGACGTGTGTGTTTTCCACACATCGCCTGCCTGATCCTCACTGTAATTAAAACTCTCAGAAAACGTTTCCAGCAATGTCTTCTTCCATGGAATGTGCCTTTGAAATGTTATTCTGGAAGAGATGCATTTTTCCTACAAGACTGTTTCAGTAAGCTGTGAGGAGTGCAGGACTGTAGCGGAGTGTCTGGGAGTACACATTATTGTGTTTAGGAAAAGGCCTCTTTCAAGTCCACCCCTTCCTTCCCTACATCCTCCCTTCCAACCACAGCTTCATTCTCTTTTCCCACCATGCTCTGCGCACTACTCTCATAAGGGGCTGCTTCTCCTTTCTGCCATCAAACAAGTCTGAACGACAGCTCCTGGAGCAAACACCCCAATGGAAGCTGTCAGCTCCCTTCAGAACGAATCTTTGACTGAACGTTCTAGAATCCCGCCGGTGGAGGCTGTTCCTATTCCTTTTTGCATTAGCAGTTGTGCTGTGGTGCCATTTGGCCCTTACCGTTGTCCTAGCCTGTTTGGGGGGTAGGGCCTGAGGGTAGCCAGACCTCTGAGACCCAGGGGCATAGCAGAACGTCCTGTCAAAGTGGGGATTGGTTCAGTATTCAACTGATTTTGTAATGGAAATAATTACTGAACAGTGCAGGATTTGCTTTAAAATTTGCTTTAAATTTTTCAGGTGAAAGAAGGATAATTCTTACATACAAACCACATATTAATTATAAGCAAAAACTTCAAAGAAAATAGTTCTACAGATAGGTTTATCAAAGAGTAATTCAGTGATTACGGTTTACTAGCTTTAAAAAAAAAAAGATGATTTGCTTTTGCTATATCCCAAACTTCTAATCATGTTTTCCTTTCTTCTTGAAAAGCCTCCGTTCCTCCATCTTTACTCTCACCCCAGGCTATAAAGGCATGGGGGAACATACTCATTATTCTTTCAGAAAACATTTGTTGTGTAATTACTGTTTCCATGTTTAAAAGTACAGAAATGAACAAAACATGGACTGAGTCTGGGCCAGATTCAGTGTCATGCTCAGCCTACTACATCATCCACAGGGGCTTAGAAACACCCTAAAAGAGGGCTTTTAGTAATTTGTGATGATTCATAATTCTATAGACTTTCATTTTTATGTGCAACTAAGGGCAAAGTGTTACTAATCTCACTGATTCATTAAAAATTACTAAATTTTTGTTTTTTTTAAAGATTTTATTTATTTATTTGACAGAGAGAGAGATAGTGAGAGCAGGAACACAAGCAGGGGGGAGTGGGAGAGGGAGAAGCAGGCTTCCTGCCGAGCAGGGAGCCTGATGTGGGACTCGATCCCAGGACCCTGGGATCATAAACTTTTATATTCGTAGTTAAATTAGTAAATTTCGTGCACTCCTGACATGACTTTTAACTACTCTGTCTTCTATTTGGACTTCTGGCTGCCATGAAGCTTTGCAAAACCATGAGTTTGCACGTACCTAAGCAGACATTGCTCTTTCCGCAATTTTCTAGAAAAATGCCCCATCAGTGTTTTTCCGGAAGGGACACCGAACTTTCTGAAAGGGTATCAGTGATGTTCCTGAGTTGGTAGAGTCTATCAATTGCTGCTTTTCTAATTTTTTAATATGTCATTACTTTAGGGTCCCTTGATGGTATTTTGTGGTGAAGTTTTTTTTTGTTGATACTACCCTCTGGAGGGATGCATTAACCATACTTGAGCTTCTCCTTTTCTAATAACTTGGCTTCAGAATGGATGTGGACTGCAGTTCAAATATGAATCCTTTACACCTCATTGCCGAAACGGATTCGGTGGAGTGGTATCCATGTGTTATTATTATTATCATTTTATCACTGGAAGGTGAGAATGGGTGGAGCAGGTCGGGAGTACGGTTGGTTATCCCACTGAAATTTAGAAGTAATGATGAGTGGCCTTTCAAGAAATGAGTAGACAATTAGCATTTACTGTCTTCTTATATTCCAACTCCCTGCCAGGTTGTACACCTCTCTTTCTCGGTGAGGCTCCCCTTCATGACCAGCCCGCCAGGGACAGTGTCTGCAGGTTTAGGCAAAGGCAGCTAAGGTAGGACTGCAGAGCCCAGGGCCCTGGCTGGAGCTCTGTTTGCATATCCCCTCCACTGGCCACATTCCTGGAGATTCTTTTTTTCAGAACTGACTGAAGGGTAAGTGGAACTCTCTGCCTGGGCTTCAAACACAAGGAGGCTTTTCAAGGGGATTTTTCAAACAGACATGACTCAGTGTTAGTGTTGATGAAATAAGGCACAGGAGCTGTCTGCCAAATGCTAAAAGCTAAAGGGAGTACTTAATTTGGAGTGTGCCCATTCAGGACAGATTATAGCCAGGTGTGGCATGTGGACACTTGCGGATGCAAAGGAGGGTTGATAATATTTATGCATGGATACTTCCCTGGCCATAGTTTTCTTTTGTTTTAGGTTTTGTCGGTAATTTTATTCTTAATTTATTAGTAGTCTTATGATGTGCTACATTGACATCTCATAAAAATGGTTACCTTATTTTATCAAATTTTAAAACATCTTTAACTGTAAATCACACCACTCTTTCATATAAAACTAAAAAACAATAAAACTGTTGATTAATAACACTGCTTTTGCATACCCTAGTGCTTTTATTTTATATTTATTGAAACAACTTCCTTGGCCTCGTTGATACATAATGATACATAATATGAAAATATTATCTATTTTTTGTAAAGAGATACGCTTTTTTTTTTAGTAAACTCTGTTAGAATAGCTTTAGGTTTACAGAAAAGTTGCTCATATTGTATAGACAATTTCTATATACTTTACATTCAACTTCTATTCTTAACATATTATGTTAATATTGTACATTTGTCACAACTAATGAACCAATATTGATATGTTATTAACTGAAGTTAAACTGTACTTTATTTGATTTCCTTAGTTTTTACTTAAGATCCTTTTTCTCGTCCTGGATTCCATGCAGGATACTACGTTATATTTTATCATGTCTCCTTTGGCTCTGGTGGACAGTGTCCGTTTTCTCGACTTTCCTTATTTTTGGTGAAAGGTACTGGTTAGATATTTTGTAGAATGTCCTTCAATTCAGTTTTATCTGATGTTTTTCTCATGGTTAGACTGGGGCTGGGAGCTTGAGCAAGGAAAATATTACTTAAAAAAAATTTAAAAGTAGAATAAACAACCAAAGAAAAAAAAAGTTCAGCAACTGCTAAATATTCTTCACCTTGAGAGCCTGAACCTTCTCTTCCACCTTTGACTCTGATTCTCAATAGCCTTGTTTTCCCACACTACACCACTTACTGGGCCAGCAAGAATGCTAGTGACGCAGCAGCTTTGAAACCCTTCTCTACTGGGTTTTCTTCCAAGATCACTGACCCTCTTCAGCCAATTTTGAAACTGTCATTTTCTTGACCTTCCCAAGAAAGGTCTCTGGTAATGACAGCAAGGTCACAACTGCCCCTGAACGATGTAAGATACCAACGATCGTAGGATGCATTTGAGAAATCTTAAAAGCTGGGTAATGGTATGTCTTAGAGCCATTGAAATAGGGTACTCTGAATTTTTAATATATCATTTCTCCTAAAACAGTTTTATTCTCAATATTGTTTGATTATCATTTGGGATTCAGATAAGACTATATTGCTTTTATGTCTCCAAATCAAATTAAAACTAGTAAACTCTCACCTGCTACATTAGGAGGAAATCAGATTTATTCTCTTAAGGACTCTCTTTTCTCCCCAGTCTTGCAAACCCCGAAGAGCTGGTGGAGTTCATTTGGAAGCCCATCCAACTTCTGCACATAGTGGAAGAGCCCGGGGCTCCATTCCATTCACAGCCCTTCCCCCTGCCTGCCCCAAGACCCTGGTTTTCTGTTCCTCTGCCCTCTGATCAGGTGCCTACTGGCCAAAATCCCAGCGAGGACAGCACAGCTGCTCAGAGGAAGCCCCTTGTGTGAACAGGGCTCTAGCTCAGTGCCCAATGTTCTCCTTGCTGGGTTTCTAGGGCCCACGTTGTACATCCCAGAAGCCTTTCTACAGCTCCAGTTACCTCCAGAGAGCAAGAGATTTCAGCCTCTTCCACAGGGGAGACCCAGAGGCAGCCATCTCTCCCCCTCTCTGGGAGTGAACCAAAGATTAAGCATCACTGTTCTTTTCAGATGTCCAAATAACAGGAGGGATAATTCTACCTATTTGACCTTTTTTTTTTTTTTTTTTTTTTTTAACCACAGAAATCTAGTTACTGACAAAGGATGCTTATGGACTGTCTTTAACAGACTCAGAGTCACCTCTACATTCATTTTCATCTTGAATCCCTTCTCTGAACCTTGAAGGATGTCTGAGACGATGTTCGTTTTCCCTGACCCAGACCCTTAGAGCCCTGTCATGTTAACCCTTCAGTGCCTGGCCCCTCTCCTGCCAGAGTAAAGCCTGCACATTGGTCTGTATGTATTTAGTAGAGGATATATGCTTTGCTTTATGTCACTGAACTAGAATGAGACATGAGCAGGGGCACTGTGTTAACATGAATTCACTCACAGTGACTTGCAAATGGCTGCTTTTGTGATCCTCCCCGAGAACAAGTAAAAATAGGCTTGCAGAGGACAGCCATACTCAGTAAAGCAAGGAGGTACCTCAAAAAGGGAAATGGACATAGAAACTTAAATCTGGGTCTTTGTGAGCAAGTTTGTTCTAACTTGCAATTCTGGTAAGCTGGTCTTGTGTGTAAATATTCCAGTAATGCTTCAAACCCACCACCTCATTTTAGTCCCCAAAAGAACACCTGCTATAGTTGGTTATATTACTCTTGTTTGTTTTCCTAATCTGTGGTCTCAGATACTCAACAGAAAAGCTGAAGCAGGTTACAAAATAGAATCCTAGGGTAACATTTTTAAAAATAAATTAATAAAAGGGAAAGAAAAATGAGGGTTGAATGTTATTACAAGCCAGGAAGAGCTACTCAACAGGAATGTATGTGTAGGGTGCTATACGTTACAGAAAGTTGGGTAAGATGTCTTAAGATCTATTTTATCACATTAAGGAAAGACTCCATTGACTCCTCATTTATCACTTAAGAATTAGTGTTGAATTTAGTCAAATGACTTTTAGTACCCGTTGAAATAGGCTTATTTTTTTTTCTTTTTATGATACATTTCTGGAATAAACTACATTTGGCCATAATATATGATTGTATTATGTGCTGCCAGATTCTGCATACCAATAAATTTTCTAGGATTTTTTGCATTGATGTGAGTATTGTGAAGGAAAATGTATTCAGTGGCATTTGTTAAAGATGGTTGGGAAGACTTTATTTAAGGGTGGGGACTATTGCAATAGGCGTAGGGACCACTACAGTGGGATCTTGCAGTGTGGGAGAGAGATTGAACTTCACTCTGAATACAACAAGGAAAAGTGGGAATTTATAGCCAAGGAGGTGGGAATGCATGGATGGAAAATGACTAAGAAGAAACATGAGGGTAAGGGGTGGGGGAACCTGGCTAAACTAACCAGACAGGATTCTTGCTAAAGGCAGTCCAGGGTGATCAGGAGATGGTGGAAGATGAGGATCCTCCCTTGTGATCAGGTAGGCGATCAGGCATGGAGGATAGGGGATTCTGGTTAAAACATTTTAGCAAAAACACTTGATAAAACTGGATGACAGAGAGATGAACACAAAAGAAGCCCAAAGTCAGGGCCTTGTTGAAAAAGAGCTCGTAAGAGCCTACTTAGAGTCTGGTCAGGACAGATGATCTTTGTATGGTGTGTAATTTTATTTTTGTGAAATTTTTGCATTTTGGAGCCTGTGGTGATTGCTTTTAAAAAAAAGCTTTAAACATTTTTCCTTCCTTTTTATAAGTCCTCAGGGCCTCTTAAGACCCAAATTTCTGCTTTCAAGAAATCCTCATCTTTATTGTTACCCTAACAACTACCATAAATTAGCATTTCTGTGTGCTAGGCACTGTTACAGGTTAATCATCACTAAGACCCCTGTGCAGCTAGGTACTGTGATTTTTCCCCCCATTTTGTAGGTGAGAAAACAGTTGCGCATACATTAAGCCCTCACCTTATAGGAGCAACTAGCAAGCAGGATTTGATTCCAGGATCTAAAGTTCATGCTTTTATGTCTAGAAACTTAGTTTGATATGAAACCAAATTGTTAAAAAGATGGTAGGGGTAAATCATTATTTTTGTTCAAGCCCTTTATATGATTTCCTGTAGGATCATCCTGGCTTATTAGATGTTTATTTTGTGGGAACTTGCACGGCAGAAATGAACCTATTACTTTGTGTGGCTTGCAAGGTGGAGGTCCTCTAATAAAAATGTGAGAATGGGGATTTATCAAACAGAGCGATTATGGAAGAATTATTTGCACTACCGAAAAATCTAGTACTTTATAAAGGATTTCAATAATAGATTTCCTTAAACAATAAGCTGTCCCGATCCTTCACCTCAGGGCATTTGAAATATTAAGCAAATGAAATGTATTTAGCCTACAACACGGTATAGGCTTAATGATTAGGAATGGAGAGTTAGTTAAAGTAACTGCATTCCCCACAAATTTGCTTAAATTGACATTTTAATTATATACATTTTCTAAATGAAGTAGTGTGTTTTGGCATGTAGTTATCAGAATTGCTGATCAAGCTACAGTGTATATATTTCCAGGCTGCTACAAATCCGCAAACAATTTCAGAGTACAGAACTGAAATAGAAATTTTGTTTTTTTAGTTGTTTTATTTTCCCATGTTTGTGTTCCAAATGGAGCACAAGCACTGCTGAAATACATGATGTTGGAAGTGTCTAATCAGTAGTGAGAGGCCACCTATCTGTACCCAGTTCCCGACATCTGTTCCAATTTGTAATTGGCTGTCACAGCCGAGGCTTTATGCAAAATGACTGATCATAACAAAAATTACTTTTAAATTGCTCATATAACCATATGTCTTGGATCATGGCACTATCTTTGGCTTCTGCGTATGTTGTTTTTCTAGTATTTCAGGCCTTTTTTTTTTTTTAAACCACGGCAAAATTGAATTAATGTGCATCAAGGAAGGAAATAAAAAACTGGGTCTAAGAGACTCTGCCACAGTGAGAGTAATTTAAGAAAAATAGAGATTTAGCTTTGTTTTCTAGAAGTAAATTCAAGATAGCATATAATTTGCACAGCCAAGTTAAAAATAAATGCAAGGACCTTGTTTCAAAAAGCAGGAGAAGATTGTCTATTAAAGATACTAAAATATTTCCTTTCTTCCACAGTTTCTCAATTTGTGATGGTGTTATTTTGTTATTTAATGTGATTAAGTAAATTAAAATTTTAAATTATTAACATGAATTTTGCCATTTATCTTTACATTGTGCAATGCTAGTTTTAAATGCAAATATGGGCCTTCAACTCCTAAGCAGAAGCACAGATCACACAATTCGTACTTTGTCGGTGAGACATGCACGTGTATTTCATTCTTGATAGAAGAGTGGAAATGCACAAAACTAACTCCTCTTTTTCCTTCACTTCTTGACACATGGACATTCTATAACTCTGCCTCTGGCTTCCTTACGAGTGAGGAAGAAGGGAGAAGCATGGGAACTGGGGGTTGCTCCAAGCTTCCTCTTTCCTTCTAGGTGGTCCTTTTTAGCATAAGTGGTTGGCAAATATGGAGAACTAACATGAGTAAGAGAGGATACTATAGGATTGCTTGGTCATTTGTGTTGCAATCTGCATGGGAGCAAGTTTTGGTTTGCTTGAACAGTGTGTCCTCACAGATCCGCACCAGGCCCTCTTCCTCAGCCAGAGATGCAGTCTGCTTGCATTGTTTGACCTTAGAGTCTTGCTAAACCCCCTTGTGTCCTGGGTCCCTCCGAACTCTATGCTGAGAGGGCATCTCAACCACTGTATGGAAGTGGAAGAAACTGCAGGCCTGCCTATTGTTCCCGTCTCCTCTGCTCACACACAGACTTTATCAGCCCTTCATACTGCCCTTAGGAAACCCAGATGCAAAGAGAAAACTATTAAGAATTTCAAGATGGTGACAGCAGGGCATTAAACCAAGCATGAGACCCTTCTGAGCATGGGGCCCTGTGTGACAGGCCATGTTGCCTGCCCATTGAAGCTCACCCTACCTTGGTGACCTCCTCTACAAACTGTGGTGATAATAGTATGTATCAAGTAGGATTGCCGTGAGCAGTAATGAAGCCACACATGTAGAGTGCTTAATAAGTACCCTACACATAGAAACTACTGAATATGTGATACTTTCTTAATACTTACATTGTTTTATATCCCAAATAAAATCAGGAAATGTATTATATTCCTACTAGGGACCTTAGATTTAGGTTAAGCATTCCTTGTATAAGCTCCACTAAGCAAGATATGCCTTCAAACACAAGACTCGGAAACATAATGAATGTTCCCTTATCTGTGTTGTGGTCATGAGGCAATCATCAGTAAGCAGGCAAAGCTCTAAGGTCGGTTTGAGAGGTTACCTGGTTTCCTTCGTGTAGTGTAATTACTGTAGCAGGTTATAGCAAATAAGGCTGTGTGGGGTGTCCAGAAAAAGACAAACGCTCAAGTCATTAAAAGTGGCTGAATTGCCAGGTTGTCTCTAGCTGAGAATGAGGTCAGTTCTGTAAAGCCTTGGGTAGAGAAGGCTTCTGTTCCAAACTCACAGAGGGGAGACATTTAAACCCAGAATGAAAACAAAACAAAGATGTGAGTTCTGAGTGAGCAGGAGTGAACTCTTGTTGACTGCAGCATCCAAATGAAATCGGGTGTAGAATGAATTTCATGATCCAAAGTTACTGAAGAACTATTGTAGATGATAGTCATCAATCAGTTCAGCAGAAGTGCTTATGAAATGCTATTTAGTATGCCCAATGTATATTTGGCTTATTTATGTATATTTAAATTAATATACATAACTCAAGCCTGCTCTGGTGCTTTCCAGATTTTAAGGGCATCAACCATCTTGGAAACATCAGTTCAAAAAAAGAGGATTTGATAAATTATTAGCTCCTGATTTAGTGCATACTAATTGTTTAAACATCATTTTATTTTAAACCTAAATTTTTTTTTAAAGATTTTACTTATTTAGTTTTACAGAGACAGAGCACATAAGCAGGAGGGGCAGGGAGAGGGAGAGAGAATCTCAAGCCGACTCCACCCTGAGTGCAGAGCTGCAGGGCTCGATCTCACGACCCTGAGATCATGACTTGAGCCAAAACCAGGAGTTGGATGCTTAACCAATGGCACCACTGAGGCGCCCCTAAAGCCTAATAGTCTTTTTAAGATTTTATTTATTTATTTGAGAGAGAGTGAGCAAAAGAGCGAACACGGGGACTGGAGAGGCAGAGGGAGAGAGAGAAGTAGACTCCCTGCTGAGCAGGGAGCCTGACGTGGGGCTCGATCCCAGGACCCTGAGATCATGACCTGAACCAAAGGCAGATGCTTAACTGACTGAGCCACCCAGGTGCCCCAAAGCCTAAATATTTTTAAGAGATTCTCTTTTAATTTATTTTCCATTGGCGTATTAGATGAAAAGTATACCAACCTGAAACTGTGACTTCGTTTAAACATTGCTCACAAAAACGATTGGTTGAATATAATAACAGGCTGAGAAATTATGCAAATAGGATAAAAACAAAGAGAACATTATGAATATTCATATTACTACGGAAGTGAGCAGTTTCAGATCCTACAGCAGGTGAGATCCTGTTGTGTCTCATGTGTCTTATGCAAGTATGATTTTCCTTCTCTGATTCTGAAGCATCAGGCTGACTCCTGTGAAGAGTAGGATAACAAAATGGATATGATTGGATTTTTAAAAAATCTCTTTGCAGAGGGAAGGACTGATGAAAATGTGGCACAAAATCTGTGTCTAGCAAGGTTCAAGATTTCTCTTCCTGCCTTCTGTCCATTTGGTTTTGAAAATCTGGATTTAATTTTCATTTTAAAAACTTAATAGACTGAACTGTCTCAGGAAGTATTAGCTTTCCACATTCCTGGGTCCTCTCATCCACTGGTGCTGTGGTTACCGTGACTAAGGCCTGGGGAACATTGAGTCAGGACATGGGTTTGCTGTCGCAAATGTTGCTCCCTCCTAGAGAATTTTACTGATAAATAATGTTATCGTTTCCAGATGCGGAGCCTAAATATCTGATTGTTGTGCGGCCTGCTCCTCCTCCAAGTCGAAAGAAGTCATGCTCAGGTATATTTTGTTCATTTTTCAGATTTTATTAACTTTAAACCATGCCTCTTCATTTC
Source organism: Phoca vitulina (assembly GCF_004348235.1). Classification (NCBI taxonomy): domain Eukaryota; kingdom Metazoa; phylum Chordata; class Mammalia; order Carnivora; family Phocidae; genus Phoca; species Phoca vitulina. The sequence goes on along the minus strand of NW_022589711.1, from coordinate 25,695,938 downwards.
TGCCCATGGAGACCAAGTGCCTTGGGGATGCCTTAGGAATGTGGATGAGAATACGTAACACAGCAGGGCCCATGTCAGCGGATAACCCTGCTTGCAAGTATTACAGTCTGGCTGTAGAGGCTGCTTGGGATCTTATCCCAGCACCACTACCTACAAACCTGAGGAATTTAGGCAAATTACTGAACTTCTCGGTGCCTCCTTTCTCCTGCATACCAGGGTCGTCGTGAAGGTTAAATGAGTTCATGCGTGTGTGGCCTTGTAGGCCAGGGCCTGGCCCATAGCAAGTGCTTGCTTAGACTTAGCTCCTGTTAGCCTGAATCTACTTTGCAGTGTGTCAACTCAGGCCCGCTCTGGTGCTTTCGAGATTCTAAGAGCAAAAATCTAATGTCTAACCTTTGTTGAAGGAGACTGTTCACATTCAAAAGCATCACTCCTTTATATGCATGGTCAGTGGGTTGGAACGTGGGTTCTACTTTACTCGTCCTCTCCCTTCGGACCCTCTTCTATTTAGTCCGACATGAGAGCAAGGACTGCTTTCCTAGAACAGCGGCACAACGCCAAGACTCCCAGGGAGAGGGAGACTGGAAACAGGAAAGTAAATAACCTATGAATAAATGAGTAGAAACATGTTCTATGTGATTAAAGAAAGCTTAAAATCTTACATTGTCCCAATTTCACTACTAAAATTCCTTCTCAGATCAAATAGGCAGGCCTTTGCTGTCAGAACCTAAGAAAGCTGGGAATATGCCTTTATCGTCTGATACCACATCTCCCTGACTGTCGATTACTGATAAAAATGTTTTGCTTTTCTTTTTCATTTACTAAGGCAAACTGTTCTTAATATTTCCTAATCATGTTCATCTTGTATAGTACACTAGCTGTCAAGCAAAAAGGATGTCTTTTGTTTGTTCTATGTTTCTAGCGGCATGAAATGGGTTGGGGGAGCATACAGGTCTTCAAATACCCTGAGCAAACAGGCCCTTTGCAGTTGTGTACTTTGTATCTTCTGGATGCATCAGCCAAGCCTGCTACCAGAAATTTGTTGCCACAGTGCCCTCCCCTCCTTCTGTTGGTTTTCACTTCTTTTTAGAACAGCAGTAAACAGTCAAGCATTTTGAAAAATACAAATTCTTTTTCCTGGCCTCCTACATTCTCCCAAAGCATGAGGGAAATTCCAGTGACTCCTTATAATTTATAATGATAGTCATCATTTCAAGACTCTATTTCAAAATATTTAATAAAGTCAAGAGGTATTAGTATGGATCCATGGGATTCTGGCTTCATGTTCAAACTATTTCTCAATATAAACACACAAAAATGTGTAAGGGACGTCAAAAGAGTGCTCACACCTTAGTTACACTTTATAACTTCATTTGGGAACTTCTATGACACTGGTCTTGAAATTATTTTTCCCTTTGTGATGACCAGCTCAGGAAATTGTTTCATCTTGCTCAGGATATAATACCCCACCTTTCCTCTCAGGCAACAAATGTAATGTTTTTGTAATCTGCATTTGAGAATGATACAATGACTGAGGCATTAACTTGGATTCATTTTATATTTGCATCTGCCACATAAATTTTAATCATTTTTATATTAAGATCCAAACTTATTGAAATAATTATTTTATGGTCATGTAGACCTTAGGTTCCCTTGGAGAAAGGAAAATGTATCTTTTTGTCTCTAAAGGGCATAATCTTCATACAGTGTGAGCTATGCCAATGATGTAGTAAAGAAAAAAGAAAAGAAACCTAGATAACAATTCAGAAGATGGAAATTTGAGTCTTGACCTTGCTCTTGGTGTGACCTTGGATACCCTTGAAACTCTTCTCTGGGCCTTATTTTTCATTTGTAGAATGAGATAGTTGTATTACATTAGTGAAAACCAACTCAGGGGTGGAAAAATGGATATCAGAATCCCTTCAGGCCTTTTTCAAACTACATAAACCCCTTACCCTCACCAGGTTCTAATCTACTCCCTTTGGGAGTCAGACTTGGGTTCTTGGAATCACAAGAGGTGGAAAATTTTATGGAGAAGGATAAAAGCGTGTTTGCAAACAAATAAACAGCTATCCTTGACAATTATTTCAAATATCTTTTTTTATTATGTTATGTTAATCACCATCCATTACATCATTAGTTTTTGATGTAGTGTTCCATGAGTCATTGTTTGCATATAACTTTTTTTTTTTTAAGATTTTTTATTTATTTATTTGACAGAGAGAGAGATAGCTAGAGCAGGAACACAAGCAGGGGGAGTAGAGAGGGAGAAGCAGGCTTCCTGCCGAGCAGGGAGCCCGATGTGGGACTCGATCCCAGGACCCCGGGATCATGACCTGAGCCGAAGGCAGACACTTAACGACTGAGCCACCCAGGCGCCCTGCATATAACTTTTTAAAAATTCAGCTATGTCACCATGAAACAGTTGGCCACCACTAGGCTTACATATATTCTGGGCTGAGAAGGTTTTTCACCAGAATAACAACTCACAGAACTTAAATCTACCAGAAGCAGCAAGGATGGCACAATTTTAAAGGGCATGTGGTTCAGATAACTTTCACTAAGCTCATACAAGAGGTACCTTCCTACCTATTAGTTCCTACTGCATTAGATCAAAATAACACAAGTTCTTCCTATAGCAAATACAACAGGCATGGTCTCATGAAATGAAAGAGGAAACACAATGGAAATAAAAAGAATGCTTTATGTTCTGCATAGTTTTATTAGATATCTTATTGCATTTTTATGTTATCTACAGATTTTTTAATGAGCCAATGTTGGGTTCCATGGCAAAGGATCTTCATTGCTTTTTCACTGACCCTATTCCTGAAGTTCCAAATATTTTTGAAAATGCAAATACCTTTCTCCTATATACTGGAAAAGAATCTAAAATGGTTTATCACCATCATTTGGCATTGCCCAAATCCAATTCTTCCCATCAGAACAACTGCGCTTCCTATGTCATCCCTACTCTTCCAGCAGTATTAAGAATGAGTAAAAAAGAATGTGTATACATTTTCCATTTAGACACTCACTGTAAAAAAAGGCTTATTGTAATTGTATGACAGGGATTTTATACTTCTAAACTGGTTTTAAAAAGGAATATAACTTACAAGCCAGACATTAAGCTTTGTTTTCTCGTCTTTGATGTTCTTTCACACTAATTCATAGTCTTGGGAGAAGGGGGAAAACCAGCACACTTTTATTGTATCTGTAAAAGAAATGAAGTGAGCAAAGCATTTGCATTATTTATTTCACTGGTAATAGTCACGACTTTCATATTCATCCCTAACCCATAAGAAAATAAAACCTAAGTATGATTGCATATAGTTTATATGCATACATTACTCATATATGCATTCGTATATATATGCATATACATACACACATAAATCTCAAAATGATATTTTGTTTGGTTTATGCTTAAATTCATGGGCAAAAAATTGGTAATATTTGTGCACTCCATGAGAAGAAAAGGAACTTGATGCTTTCATGCTCTTTATCATCATCCTAAGTCATTTTTATGCATTCTACCCCAATCATAAAAATATACTGTGTTACCAGAATTAACCTGCACGTTACCTCCATAGGTAAAGCACGCTCTCGCAAACCTCTCCAGCTGGTGGTTGGCACTCTGACACCAAGCTCCGTATTCCTATCCTGGGGTTTCCTCATTAACCCACACCATGACTGGACATTACCAAGTCACTGTCCCAATGACAGGTAATTCATCCTAACAAAGGATTTTTTTTTTTTTTTTCCTGAAAATTCGCTCTTGCTTTTAGTAGTATCTGTACATGCTTTGGAAGAATATATAAATATCAGGGGCACCAGCACATATGGGTCACCCATTAGCTATACACCTTGTTCTGGGTGTGAGAGGAAGGAAGATACTAAGTGAGGGTCCCCACCCTTGAGAGAGTTATCATCTACCTGAATAGAAAACACATGCAAGCATTTTTTTTTTCCCGAAGAATAAAGTACAAGGGAGAATGAGCCAAATAGCAAGTGGGGAGTATCAGTGAGAAGAGTAATAAAAGCTCAGAGGATGAGGCACAAGACAATTAGGAAAGATGATTAAAAGTTGGAAATGCTGACCTTTGGTTTGACAGTTGAAGAAGTGTTAGAAGCAGTAGTTCTCAAAGGGTGGCCCCAAACTAAGCAGCATCAAAATCAGTTGGGTTCATTTCTCAAGGCCCCCTCCAGATCTACTGAATGAGAAGCTCTGAAGGTGGGGCCCAGTAATCTGTGGTTTAACAAGCCCTCTGGAAGATTCTGATGCCGACTTACATTTGAGAATCACTGGTTTAGAGAACTGGAGAGTAACTCACAGGGCGAGATGTAGACAGAGGAAAAGCACAGGTTTGGAGATGGAGCTCCTATCTTCCTGAGCAGGACAAAATAAGAAAATCTAAGTATATTTTTAAACGAAGGCCATTCATCCACCCAGCACGTATATTCGGCATGGTCTATATGCTGGGCAGTGTACAACATGCTGAAGCTGGGAAATAAAATGGTTATTTATCATAAACATTTACTGCATTATCTTTAAAATTCAGAACTTTGCATCTGATGAGCATTCCAAACTTTCAAGCTTCAACCAAGGCATTTCATTAATTTTTTTTAATTTTAAAAAGACTCAAAGTGATTTTTAAATTGTAAAAGTTTGATTTCTTTTCTAAATAAAAAATATGTTGTTGAGGTATAATTTAAATCCAGTACAATGCACAGCTTGATCAGTATCGTATGCTCCATCGGGAAATAGAACACTGTCATCCCTCCAGACAGAACTTTCCTCAAGAAGCAACCACTGATGTGATTTCTATCCCTGTAGATTAGGTTGCCTAATCTATAATTACACATAAATGGAATCATACACTATGTTGGTTTTTTGTGTCCATTTGTTTGCATTCAGCATGTTTTTGGGTTTCATTGATAACATTGCAGGTATTAATAGTTCATTCCTTTTTTTTATTCTTGAGTAGTATTCCATTATGTGAATATTCCAGCATTTATTATCTACTCTCTTGTTGGTGGATACCTAATTATGTTTGTTTTGGATTATTATGAATTTAGACTTTATAAATGTTTTTTTATGAGACTTTGTAGACATATCTTTTAATTTTTCTTAAATAAATACCTAGGAGTGGAATTGCTGGGTCATGGGGAAAATGTATATTTAATTTTTTTTTCTGCCTGACTTTTCCATTTATACTCCCACAGGCAATATGAGAGTTTAGATTGTTCCACATCCTCACCAGCATTTCATGCTGTGAACATTTTGCATTTTCTCTGTTCTAGTGTAGCAGCATCTTGTTAGAGTTTTAATACGCACTCCTCTTGTACTAACAATACTGAGCACTTTTTCATACATTTTTTGGCTTGATCTCTCTTGTGTGGTGTTTTATTTTTATTTGTCTAAATTGAATTAGAAAGAAGGACCTTTAAAAATGTTTATAAGTTCTCAAGAGTACCTTTCATATGACTTTGATTAGGAAATCTAGACTAAGAACAATAATAGATTTTCCTTCACATGTTCATAGTTCTGAAGGAAGAAATTATTGGAAAAAGCCATGTAGAAGATATTGCCAAAACCAATTATTTTTTTAAATAAGCTTGAGGGGCGCCTGGGTGGCTCAGTTGGTTAAGCGACTGCCTTCGGCTCAGGTCATGATCCTGGAGTCCCTGGATCGAGTCCCACATCGGGCTCCGTGCTCGGCAGGGAGTCTGCTTCTCCCTCTGACCCTCCCCCCTCTCATGTGCTCTCTCTCATTCTCTCTCTCTCAAATAAATAAATAAAATCTTTAAAAAAAAAAAATAAATAAGCTTGAGAAGTTTCAAAGAGTCTGAAATGTTCCTTTATCATCCACCACTAAGTCCATAACTTATTTTGTTTGGAAAATGGACTCTTAAAAGAACATGTTTTCTTGTGATAATTCCAGCTTTACAGGGTTGGTCCAGGATGCCAGTGCTGAGAAAAATAACATTTATGGATTGCTTTCTTATTCCTTTTCATTTTCTTTGGTCTCTAATTTAAAAAGACCAAAGGGGGGTGGGAAAGAAGAAAGGAAATTTGGTGCTCTTGCAGCAAAATGCAGCTGATTTTAATAGTTATTTACCTTGCTTGATAAATTCATGAAGTTTGGTGACGTGCAAATTCATAGAAAAAGCTTTGGATATGATTTCTTCCCCTGTCCTCAAACTTTTCCTTCAATTTCACTTGGTCCTACCCCTTCTTGAAAGCATTTATCTGATGCTAATTTTAATTGATGGATGTTGCCATAGTTTTATAGCATAAGGAGAGGAGCAGATGATCTGGTAAAGCTAGGATATTAACAAGGCAATTGATTAGAAGACCCAAGCTACTCAAACAATGCATGTACCTTTCCCTCACCCCCTTGCTCACACACTCTGGCTTTGCTCTTCTCATCAAATAGGTGGAGTCATGCCCATCAAATCACACTAGTCAAAATCAATAATTCTACTTAGAATGAAGTTTTTTAAAAGATTCAATAATAGCATATCGAGATGCTTGGAAACTTTCAATTCTGAATGAGTGGGACAAGCAAGGTACCCTTGACAGAAATAGGGGACTCTTAAGACATAAGTAAAAGGGAAGAATTCAGTGGTGATGCCTGAAAAAAAGCACTTTGAGTACTTGTGGATTTCATTTACACATGCCTCCTTTCTTCCTAGTTAATAAAGAGTTGACATTTAAAGTCTTGGTGGAACCTGAGAAAAAATAGTAGTCCTTGTTTAAAAGCTCTGCAACTACTGTGCATGTTATAAACACCCAAATAAACCCACCAGGATTCTAAATCAATGTAATTAGAAGCAGACTTGGAGAAATCTACCCCTACGTGATGGTGGGTTTTTTTGTTTGTTTGTTTGTTTTGTTTTGTTTTAGAATTTCAGCTAAGCCAGTAGGTTAGAATAAGGAGTAGTAGCTATAGGGAATGATCACTTCTTGAAAACTGGAAGATTAATACGCTGAATTTTTCCTTCAGGAGTACCTTTTTAAAAAAACCATTGGAATCTGAATGCCGTTGGCTTGCTACAGGAACATCTACTGGGGTCATTGTCATCCATCAGAGTCTGTATTGGTGCCCTGGGTAAAGCCTCTGGTTTAAAAAAAAAAAATCAGTTCTCATTGATTCGTACAGCCCCATTTATCCTATGAAAAGCAAATAATTTATTGGGAATTTTTTTTCTTCATACTTTGATTTTGGACTTTCTGTATCCAAGTCCTGTGTAGTAAGTTGCCAGGGAGAAAACCACTATGCTTTCTTTTAAGTTTGGAGTATTAATGGAGTATCACTTTATCCTTCATGACACGTGGCTCTATGCCTGTTTGCACAGGGTCCATATGGGCATCCATGTTCTTAAATCCTTTTCTGAATCCACATTGGAAAGTAGATGTGCTTAATTTACAGTTTTTATTCTTAATAGGCTTTGAATGGAAGAATGTACACATTTGTGCTCAATATATCTAAGGTCCAAAGAAAGCTTTCCAAATTGGCTCAAATGAAGAGTAAAACATGTTTTTAACCAAAATTTATTTCCTCATTAATAGCTTACTTTTTCCTTCCCATGTTTCCAGCTTGTTAAAGTGTTCAAGATTGCTTTAGTTCTCACTCCTTTGCCAACTTATTAAAGCTTTATGATTTGTTTAGAAATCATTTTCACATTTTCTAACACTTTCATTTGTACTTATTTACAGTTAATGTAGAACGAGGCCTTTTCGGCCAGTCCAGAGCAGGCCCTTGCCTTTCTATTTGTTCCCCGCTTGTTTTTAAGAAGTGAATATTTTTGATGTCTGTGCATTTTCACTTGATTGAACTCATTGCCTTGTTACCCATTCGTCTTTGCATGTAAACTTTAAGCTCTGTGAGGACAGGGACCATGTGTATCTTAACCAGCTTTATCTTCCCAGTCCCTGGGTCAGCATCTGGCACATAGTAGGCCTTCAGTAAATATTTATACTCAGTGAATAAAGAGTAAAATGCCAGCGTTTTCACATTGATGTCTCACCATTACTTCAAACTTAAGGTGACAAAATCAAACACCTACTATTTCTTCTTGATAATCAGCTCCATTTCTTAGTACTTTCCAAAGTACCTTAATTCTTCTGTTTGTTCCTACTTGAAACTTGATTCATTTATTCATTTTTTTATTTGTCCTCTCCTATAGCTAATGAGCCCCCAGGTTCTCTGAGTTCTGCCTTGGGCAAGTACATCAATGTCTTCTATCTCTCCATGTCCATGCCAATGATTCTCATTCAGACACTTGTCACCTTACCGTGGTTCCTGGGGATCACATCCAGGCTACTTTCCCTGGCTCCTTTCCTACCCCAATCCATCCTGGCTTCTGCAATGCCAAGGAAATTTAGATTATCCATCATCAGCTCACTCTTTCTTCACCTCAGGTTTCTCTTTCTTCTCTTCTTTCCAAGGAACCCATTTCTGACTTCAGACAGTGCTCACCATCCCGTCCTGCCCACGCTCTGTAAGCTTGCACTCTCACACTGGTGCCCTCACTGCCCTTGGGGCCCTGCCTCCTGCTTGCCAATATGTTTGTGATTTCCCCATCCCAAAACATCTTCTTTCAATCCTGTTCTCTCTTCCAAGGGATTTTTCAATCTCTTAATTCCAGAACTTCTCAGAGTGGTCTGCTCTCTTATTCCCAGTTTCCATACCCGCCCCCGCCCCCAGTCTTTATTCCTTTTCAGTGGCTTCCCTTCCCTTTCTAACACTCCACTGAAATATCTCTTTGTGGTCACCAATGATCAATTAATTGCTAAATCCAGAAGAGTTTTCTCCGTTCTTACACTTTCTAACCTCTCTGTGGAATTGGTGGCCATCTTCCTTTTTTGACATTATACATATGTTTAAGCAGGCTCCACGCCCAGTGTGGAGCCCAGTGCAGGGCTTGAACTCATGACCCTGAGATTAAGACCTGAGCTGAAATCAAGAGTCAGATGCTTAACCGACTGAGCCAACCAGGCGCCCCTTTCTGACATTTCTATTTAGGTTTTCCTCTTAGCCTTTTCCTCCTCTCTTGTGTTAATTTGTTATCCTACCTCCCCAAATGGAATAGAGTTTTATCCTTGGATCTCTCGTCTTTGTTTCCCCCTTATCTCATCTGTGCTGTCTTTAACTATCACTTCCAAGTAGAACAGTGCTTCTCAAACTTTGTGCACACAAATCACATAGAAGACCTTCTTACAATGCAGATTCTGACTCCAAAGGCCTGAGGAGCATGAGATTCTGCATTTCTAAAAGGTAACAGGAAGTGCTGATATTGCTGCTGTCCTGAGAGCAGTGGGAGTGACAAGGATGTAAATGGCTTCCAGTGCTGACATCTGACCTTGACTCATTTCCAAGTTTCTAAGACTGTATTTTTAGTTGATGGAATTCTCTCCATTACAGGGGCCACATAATGTGGTTAGTACCTCAGACTCCAATTAAATTCATATTTTCTATACTACCAAAAGAACTCCTTTCTATTACTTTAATTTTCTTTAAGTTTAGAAATTCAGTTTGGATTTGTATTTACACTCTTCTTAGCACCCATATCGCACAAGGAATCCAGTCTCATCAATTCTTCTGTAGAAATATCACTTTGATCTATTTTTTTCTCTTCATTTCGTTTCTTCCACGATTCATTTCTTTGTTCTCTCCTATCTGGATTATAGTGCATTAATTGAGATTCCTCCTTCCAATTTCTCCCGAATTCTTCCAGTGCTGATAAGTCTAGCCTTCTTCATCACTGCTCAACTTTATTCACCAGCTGAAGAATCTCCACCAGCTCCCCACTGCCTGGTAAAAGAAATTGTAGAATCTCTCCTGCAGTCTATCTCTAAGAATATATGAGTCCTGCTCCTGCCATGAGCTTTAAATCTGGACTACTTTGTTTTCCTGGACCTACGTAGGATGTCCTGCTTTAAATCACACCTCTAAGATGGGATTTAAAATGTGGTCTGTCCATTTCAAAAGTTCAGGCCACCTAGTGCTGTACCTAGCCACCCTCAGGACCCTGTGCTTTTCACCCTGACTTCTTTAGTTCTATCCATTTGTACACCTACCTCCTCCCCTCACTCTACTGTGAGCTCATTTGTGAAGTTTTCACGATGCCCTGCTCCTCTTCCAGTGCATGTGGATCCTAGCATCATGCTTTATAATAGTAGGTCTCAACAAAGGTACAAATGAATAAGTAGGTGGAATGTTCAGAGCAAGCCTTAAAAATCATCTGGTCAGGGGCCCCTGGGTGGCAGTCGGTTAAGCGACCAACTCTTTATTTTGGCTCAGGTCATGATCTCAGGGTGATGGGATCGAGCCCTGTGTGGGGCTCATGCTCAGCACAGTGTCTGCTTAAGATTCTCTCTCCTCTCTTCCTCTGCCCCTCCCCCACCTCAAATAAATAATCTTCAAAAAAAAAAAATCTGGTCAGGCCATCTAGCTCTTGAACCTCTTCTGCAACATCTCCCATTCAGAGTCCACAATGAGTATTTCCAGCAATGGTAACAGCATAGATATGGAGGGTAAAATTCTGGTCAGATTGACCTAAGTTCAAAATCCTGTTCTATTATTAGCTGAGTGGCCTTAGACAGTTACTTAAATGGTTTAAGCCTTGGGGTTTTTTTTAATCTGTAAAATGGGTTAGTAATAGTAATATCTCATAGAGTTGTCAGAATTTAATGAGATGATACATATAAAATCGTTAACACAGTGTCTGGCACACAACACTCAATAAATGGAACTGTGTTTGCTATTCTTGTTAATTTTGATATTATTTGCCTTACTTTATAACTTCCATTTCAGGCAAGCTATTCCATTTTAGATAGCACTAAAATCAATAGAAACTTATTCCTTCTGTTGATTTTAAGCCAGCCACCAGTAGGTGATAAAGAAGAGAGATTTTGGAAATTTTTGACCAGCTTGAAAATTATTTTAAGAGTCCAAAGATAATAAAGACCTAAACTGGTCCCATGAGTGCTTAGAAATAGAGAAGAGACAAGTAAAAGAGGAATCATGCAGGAAACCTAATTGGGCTTGAGAACTGATTGGACATGAGGGGAGAAGGTACCCGAAGTCAACAGGAATAGGAGTAGATTTGGAGAAGAATATGAGTAGATTTTAAGGTAGTTAGGAAATTCACAGAGGATTAAATCATTAGATTTGATCAAAAGGTTTTATTAACAGACCAGACACCAGATTACAAAGAGATTTAGGCCTCATGAGTCATGAGAAAGTGGGATAAGGTAGATTACTTTGAAGAAATTTTGTGTTGGCGCCACCTGGGTGGCTCAGTGGGTTGAGCATCTGCCTTCAGCTTAGGTCATGATCCCAGGGTCCTGGACTTAAGCCCCATATTGGGTTCCCTGCTCAGCTGGGAATCTGCTTCTCCCTCTGCCTCTGCCCCTCTTCCTTGCTTGTGCATGCTCACGAGTGCTCTTTCTCAAATAAATCTTTAAAAAAAAGAAATTCTGTGTTAAAAGATAGCAGGGATAAAAAGGGAATATTCATTTTATTTTTGTTAGAATGAAAAATATTTAAACAGTTATTCAACTCAGAGAGTGAGTGAATGGAATAAGGAAATGGTATAAAATTACCTAGATGCTTATGTGTTGGCAGAAGGGAGAACCCTGGAATCAGGGGCGGGGGGGGGGCAGGGAGGGCATGATAGGGAGAGACACTTTGAGAAGAATGGAGTGAGGACAGAATTTCTATCAGCAGTCACCAGTCTCCACAAGGCAAGAAGAAAAATACTGACAGAGGGGGTGTCAGGAAGTGTCCTTTGATATGAAGAGATCAAAACATGTGTGGAATAGATGTTTTAGGAAATATAATGGTAGCTAATTACATAGAAACAAAAACATTGCCAAAAAAAGCATAGAAAGTCCAAATGATAGCCAACCACATGCATCAAGCCAGGCTGGTTTGTGAAAGGACTAAATTTATCTTGATATTACTCAATTTCTGCTCTTGGTAATTTATTGCCAGTTATTTCATAAATTTTGTTTATGGGGTTTCTATCCTGTGTTCTGCCTCTGTGTTTTATTGGAATAAAATGTCTAATATGCAGCTACAGTCATCTTTTAGGAACAGAAAGGATCTCAAAGATTGGCTAGTCCACCCCCGTTCTCTTTTGAGGGAGAAAAGTGATGAATAAGTGGGCAAAGACTCCCATGAAAGCAGGCTACTAGTTTGCAGCTGACAAATATCCAAGCCAAGCCTCTACCTGCCTTCTCCACATTTTGAGGAGCTAAGGATTTTGTTTAAGCTACAATAACCATTATTGTTAATGTTCATACTATTAGGGATATGTAAGCAGAGATAATGGTATTTGAACCAAACACTACCTTCAATAGTTCCTTACCACTTAGGACACGAGATGTTCTTGTTCTTAAAGTCCAAGAGGCAGGCTTGCTAGAGGCAGGCTTTCCAGGGGTCTGATCTGATGACCTTCACTGACTGCTACCTGTATCTTTACTAGACTTGTTGCACTTGTGTCCAAATTTAATCATCCACAGAAAAGGGTGCAATCAATGTTTGATCCTGAGTATCCTCTGACAATAATGGGAAGTCTGTGACTCCATGTTATGGTAAATATACAATGAAATAATAAACCTTACGTAATGTTAAAAGGAATTAGAATTGTCCTCTTCCCTTCTAGGTCATTTTACCTGTCTTTTTTCATCTCCTTTTGCCAAGCACCATAGTAGAAAGACAGTCCAGTGCAATGCTGAAGGTATTAGCTTAGGAGTCAGAAAACAGCCATTTGCCTGGCTCTGTCACTGATTATCAGAACCTAGACACTTATAGTCTCTCATTTTCTTCTATGATAATTCTTATTCTGTCTTCAGAGTTTATTGTATGAGTAAACTGAAACACACTGTAAAATCTTAAGCCTTCTGCAAATGTTCAATGTAGACATTTATTGTATTTTCCTTCAGTTTGCATTGATTCTATAGGAATGTTGAGTTTGGTAAGTGAAACCTTACACAATGACACATTGAAAAAGATCATTGTAAACTTGATTGCTTAGATCAGTGTTTTTTGGTGATGGAGTTATTGTCCATTTAGAGTAATTATATTCTAATTTTAGAATGACCCCATGAGCACCCAAGTATCCGTCTTATTCATTCCACAAATATTTATGGAAAACCTTCTGTGTGCTAGGTTTCAGCTTTGCTTATTATCATAAGACCTAAATCTAGCTTTAAAATCAAGGAAATGTGACTTATTACTTTACACCAAATAGTCTTATTGACTCTTTTAACACTTAGAACTTGCCTATATTATACAGTTATCAATTAAGCCACTGTTGACAAGGATAACCTCTCTGAAGCAGAAAAGTTAGCTGCCTGTACGTTTATTTTTCCTGACAAACTTGTATCAGAGAGAGTATTTCAAATGCTTTGTGATCAAGATAAAAAAAAATTGCAAAATGGATTTTTTTTTTTAACATGTGGGTAAGTTCGTAGAGCATTTTTATACCATTTCATTCCTAGAAAGATGATATAAAATCAAGCTTATGTGTAACCCTGGAATCTGGCCTTTGGTCATTATGTTAGCAGCGCGCCAACCACCGCCCCCCCCCCCAATCATATGAGGAATTGAGACATGTATCCAAAGTAGAGCTGCATAATTGTGGTAGCCCATCTGGTCTGATTTTAGCTTCTCTGCACTTCTCTGACATTGTGTGGTATCCAAGGCAAGGAAAAAACAATAAAAATTCCATGCAGCATACTTGTCAATAAATGTTTCATAGATTTCTGTTGATGTTTCAACTCACAGGACACAGAGGATTACTATTCTATACTGTTCGTTCCCAGTAGCAGTTAATATTTTGGCTGAACAGCCTCCTTCACTCATTCTGGCTTTTGCTCCTTTGAAATAGGAGACTGGAGCCCCGACGGTAGTTTTACTAGAAAGAAGGAAGCATATCAGTAGCTTGTAACTAGTAGGAAAATAGTCTGAATATACAAATACATTCAGGATACAAATATACAGAAACATAGAAAATCATCCCCGGTCTGTATTTGTTAAACAGTACCCCCCCACCCTCCGCCGCTGACTTCACAGGCATTCAGTGTGTGCATTTGCACAGGGTCCCCTACTTCAAAGGGCCCATGTTTGGTTTAATGCTCTACTGTCTTTGTCTTGAAATTCTTAACCATTTTTTAATAAGGGGTCCCATGTTTTCGTTTTGGAACGAGCCTCATAAATTGTGCAGCCAGTCCTGGCCCTTTTTCCAGAGATTCTGGGTAATTGTGTTTGTGTAGCATCAACAACTTGTGCCTGGCACTTAGAGATGGCAGTAAACATTTTTAGCATGAGTATATGAGTGATTTTATAAGGCTTTAAATAAAAGCAACCAGCCTGAATCTTAGTCCATTAAATTATGCTAGGGTGGGGAGTGGGAGAGAGGTACTAAATTTTTTAGAGAAAATTTAAAATAGAAGAACTGAAAATAATACAACAAATACCTATGTGTCCATCATCATACCCGACAGGTATTATTTTATTTACTGAAAATGTTTATTTACAAATAAAAAGCAGATGAAATTCACCTGTTGGCCCCACCTCTAATCTCATTTATCTCACTGGGAACGAAAGCTCCAACACAAATATTAGATCCTTACAGTATTTGTTGTCCCTTTACACCGCCAGCAATAATATATGGTAACGTAGTTTTTTTGTGAGTGTTTCAGTATTTATGTAAATCTTATGAGACTATATGTATTATCTTGTAATTTGCTGTTTTCATTCAATATTTTGCTTGTAAAATCTGTTCATACTGATACACGTAGCTCTAGCTCATTCATTCTTGTTACCATGTACAGTACTAATGAAATCCCCTGTCCTGATCTGCTGTCCCACCTAGTGAGGCTGTTTAGAGCATTGTCAAGAGGAGTCTTTGTATTCTGGTTCTGCCACTGGTTAAAGTCACTAGGTGGGTAACAATGGGCAAATTAAGTGATCTTTCTGAATGTCTTGTTTTCACATTTATAAAATGGGATTAGTAACTTCTACCACTTAAGGTGACTTTAGGACAATTAAATGAGATAATATATATAAAACCTTGCATCTGATACAAGCGCAAAAAAAGGGGTGAGGATTATCATTACTTTACCATATATATGGCTGAATATTACCAAGCCCTAGGCATATACATAACCATGATCTTAAATTTGCATTGTTTCATTTTTTTCCATTGTACCCTTAGCTTGGCTTTGGTCTTGATTCTATTTTTATAATGATAAGAAAATGTTACCCTTAGAATGCAGTCCTCGATACGACTTAGAGTTTCAGGTCCCCCTTTTACAAAATTGAACAATACTACGTTGGTGGACATTCTGTGGCATAAACCCATGCAGTTCCAGGCTTACACCCATCCAGCTATAAAACTACAATATGACGCACTTACAAAATTATATCTATGCTCTGCTCTATGCATAACTGGAAAAAAATGAACATCCAGCATTTTCCAACTTTCCTTTTGCAAAGTAGTGAATAATAGAACTGAGAGGTCTGAATTCTGTCAGTCTGTCAGTGCGCTGCTGCATGCGCTCCAACTCAGGATTAGAACTTAAAATAAGTACACACTGAGCTATTTTTTTCACGTTCTCTACAATTTCTAAAAAAAATAACAGAAGCCAGTATTAAACACAGTCTTTGAAGTAGATGGGAGTCTGTGGTGTATTAAGAAACTCAAAATAGCCTTCTGAACCTCCCTGTGAATTTCAAGCGTCGTATTTTGGTTATTCAACAGATACTATACGATTCGCTATAGAGAAAAGGATAAGGAAAAGAAATGGGTTTTTCAACTCTGTCCGGCCACTGAGACAATTGTGGAAAATCTAAAACCCAACACAGTTTATGAATTTGGAGTGAAAGACAATGGAGAAGGTGGAATTTGGAGTAAGATTTTCAATCACAAGACTATTGTTGGCAGTAAGTACCTGGAACTGCTTCAGTGAGCTTTCTGTAATTCTTACTTTTTTTCCTAAGTACCGAATTTTTAATTATTTTATTCTTAAATATGAGATGAGTTAATTCCCATCCTCTAGTACTTAAAAAAAAAATACAAAGGTGAACAGATTTTGAGTATTGGTATTTCAGAACCCTTTATATTAATGCATGGTTTTTTCAACAAAAAAAAATGATAAGCTGATGTTTGATGCCTCCATTGATAACAGTTCTTTGGCCATTGTAGTATTTTAAATCAATCTCAGATCTATGAGCACAACTGAGTGAAAACAGCAGTAATGTGTGCAGGTGTTTGGAATTGAAAGCCGGGCCAGTAAAAGTGAACATAAAAAGACTTCAGGGGGCCCTGGGCTCTCTTCCTGTGATCCCTTCATTCAAACTTCATTGGAATCAGTGTTTTAAATGATAGCAAACAAATAAGATGATTAACAATGTCAGAGTTAGAACAGGAGTTACAGTTCTTCATAATGAGTAGGAAGAATTAATTTAGGAACACAAAGAATGAAAATAATGTTATTTTCTCCTTGTTTCTGTCAGGTAAAAAAGTAAATGGGAAAATCCAGAGCACCTATGACCAAGTCCACACAGTGGTAGGTACCAGGTTATTCTCAGGAATGTTTTTTAGCAATTTTGTCTGCATTATGTTTTTGTTGTTGTTGTTTTGTTTTGTTTTTATAAGGAAATCAGTCTGTTAGGAAGTGTTGAAATGGGATTAACTGGCTCTGGGGCTTTGTGTAAAGTACTTAATGCTTTAGGCATTTGCTAAGTTTAGAGCTCTAAAGTACTGATAATCAATGGAGTTACTCAAGTATTTCCATATTCCAGGTGTTTTGAGGTTATGCTTATTATCTTCTGTGCAGTGGATTGTTTTTTAGAATAACATGTTTCCAGAGTGAGTTTGGACATGCTCTGTTTTCATTGGTATTATTCATTTTTGTCCTCGGTCCTCTTCCCTCTATTCTCTCATGTCCTACTTAAAAAAGCCAACCTTTTCCAAAACAACGAAGCAACTGGCTTGGTTTTTTTACTGTGCCTAGCCTCTCGTGCAGTAAATATCTGCACATCTTACATGCCTGACAATCCCCCCATCTAGACCTCTCCCCGCTTCTCTCTCACTACAGAAACTCAGTCCCTTGTTCTCTCTTTCCCTCCACTTGTCAAAATCTCTTCTCAGGAAGCACCATCCCAGTTATGTACTACTTGTTATAAATGCAACCCATTGTTATAACAACCACAGAGATATTTGCATCTTAAATCATATACCCAATTATAAAGTGAAGACCATTATGTCCTGAGCGGGTAAAGGAGGCATCAGCATTCTGAAAACTTCCTAATATATATGATCAAATTTCTTTCTAGAAAGGTTGTGCCACTTCACAATCTTGCTATCAATGTATCAGAGTTACCTTGCTATTATCAACATTATTATTATCCTGATTATCAACATTCTATATTTCCATCACTAAATTTTCAGCTAATGTAATCGTGTAAAATGGTTTTTTAAATCTCTATTTCTCTGATTTCTAAAATAGCAGTACTTTCTTCACTTGTTTATTAGCCATTTGTCTTTTCCATTTAATGACCTTTAGTTTTAGTTCTTAAATTTAGTTCTTTATTAGGAGTCTTATGGGTTTTATTGAAGAGTTTAGTTCTAAAATTTAGTTCTTGGGAATCTCATGGGTTTTATTAAATAGTTTAAAGACTGTAGATTAAAGAATATCAACTCTTTGTGATATCGAGGAACATTTATTCTCACATTTGTTACCAATTTTGTTTATGGGAATTTTTGAAATAGGCAAGTCTTAAAATTTGTTTAATCAAATTATTTGTCTTTTCCATTGTCATATTTTCAGTTGCATTATATTTTAGAAAGCCCTTCCCTATCCAGGGAGCAAATATTTCCCTATTTTGCTTTTAGTTTTATAAGTGGTTTGATTTTGTGATAATTAAACTTTATATGAGTTTTATTTCACTATATTGCAGGTAGTAAGGTTATGTACTGACTCGGTTCTGCATTTTTTTTTTTTTTTGCAAACAATCATTTGGCCTAGTACTAAGTATTGAGTTGTGCCATTCCTTATTAAGGTCCCTCTGGCTTTGTCTCTCTTAAATCCAATCACAGGGAATAGAGTTGCTCTTTGTTTCTCTTCTAGAACAATCCCCACTCATGTTGTGAATGGTTACCTAGGAGCTATATCTTATCTCTCACCCTCTTGGCTGTCCTGCTGTGTCTTACATGTGACTCAATGATGTCATTTCTTTCATTCCTTTTTATCAGCAATCATATCCCAATAATGTCTTGTGGCAGAATATTTCATCTAGTGAGAGTTACTCAGCAAAATTGGGAAGGATTGTTGATGTTTACTCCCAAGGAATTTAATTTCTTTTTCATATCATAAATAGCCATGATGAGAAGGCCCAGGAAGAAACTTCCTGCATCTGTGACCCAGAGCCAGATACTTTATCACTTCAAGCTGTGAGGTGGAGTACCCCCAACTCCAGCCAGCTGTGATGAGCTGTGGTTTGAAACTCTTGGCTATTTCCAAAGGAAAACCCAAATTAACTGAAAAGCTATTTTAAGGCTTCTCTGTGAGACTTTCTTCATTGTCACCTTCTGGAAAGCCATCTGTGCTCTTGGGTAGCTCTGGAACACAGGAAAGTTGAAAAGGATCCACTTGGGATAGCCTTTGAGCATCTGACATGGCCACTTAGAATTGATTCTGAAAATATTTTAGAGGTATATTCTCATCCAAATAAAGTCAGTATCAATCCAAATATTCAGACAGACATCTCTGAGACTGCTTTGAGAAGGCAGTATTTTAAGAGATATGAAATAAATTTACTTTTAGAGTTTTAAGCAAAAGATACATTGAGAAATGCTTTCATTCACCTGTACATGCTTACACCTAAAACTTATATGCAGCAAAAACTTAGCAGATGTTAAAGAAGCCCCATCTTAAGCATCTGGTTACATTATATACATAATTCATGTATCTAAGGACGTGTTGGGCTGGCAAGCCCGGGTGTGCAATGTATAGCAGAGGTCTCTTCTGATTGGTTGGTGCCTTTGTTCTACCACTTGTTAAATAGTTTCAGTATCACCCCTACCTGCCTATACCTCCAGAAAAATAGGGAAAAGGTGCATAAACAAAATGGTGATTCTTTCTATATAAATTGTGTTACTTGAGATCCATGATCTTGTGAAAGAAAAAACACATTTATCATAATTTTGCTCTTTCATTCTTGTTGAGAATCTAGAACACTCTTTTTATGGAGGCGAAACCTAATGTTTACTATTAGGTTTTATTTTATATATATGATATAATAAAAATGGTAGAAGTGAATTCCCTTTTATATATATATATAAAATGATTCAATCAAGAACAATGGCTGAAAGGACCTAATTTTAATACATTTGAAAGGATGTAATTTTAATACATTATGTCTATTTTTTTAAAAAACTTAATTATCTTACTAGTTCACTAGCTAAACAATCATTTTTTAATGATTGTGTTTATTTATTTATTTGAGAGAGAGAGAGGAACGCACAAGCAGGGGGAGCAGCAGAGGGAGAGGGAGAAGCAGGCTCCCTGCGAAGCAGGGAGCCCGGTGTGGGGCTGAATCCCAGGACCCTGGGATCATGACCTGAGCCGAAGGCAGACACTTAACTGACTGAGCCACCCAGGTGCCCCTAAACAATCAATTTTTGAAGTACATAGTATTTAACAGAGATTTTAAAATATAAGTTTATTTAATTCCAATCTCCTTAGAATAAGCGTTCCCCTAATATATGACATCTGTTTTCACCCTTCCATTTTTTTTTTTCATCAGAGATCCACCCATCTTTTTAAAAGTATGTCTCTTATTGGCAAAAAGAGAAGTGGTGCCAATTTTTAAAGTGTTAACAGTTACCAGATGAGTGAGGTGAATAGGGAACAATGCCATGTGGTCCCCACCCATACCTTAAGATTGTGTACAATGAATATATCAGGTATCCTTCTGTTCTTAGCAATTGTTGTTTTAAGCAGAAACTTGAAAAATACTATTATCAAAGGTGTATGTCTCACTCCTCCCTAAACAACCAGAAATATGAAGACTTTTGCAAGTAGGACACTGGATTAAATCAATATGTTTTGTAACTTTCATTAGAACATCTTAAAAATGAATTAAAACCACAGTGTAACAGGCCCAAGTTCTTCTCATGTGGTTTGGCTCTTGAACCACTGAAGTCTGATTTTGAGCAACCCTTGCCACTCCCCAAATGGACAGCTTTTTTTATCTCAGGACCTAAAAATAAAGTTAAATCTATAGTGAATATTCTGACACCACAAAAATACCAAATAGACAAGCCTGTAAGGAAGAGCCTACAAAGAGTAGTGTTAACACTACATGTATTAAAGCTGATTTTCAAAATAATATCAGGAAGTAAATATAATGCAGAGTGAATAGAAAGTCCCTCATCCTCTATGGTTACTACTGTTCGGGTTATTTCTAGATAAGCATAGGCTTTCCCTAACCAGGACTAAAATCAGCTGAATTGGTCATCAGTTCATTGCTGTTTACCACATCAGCATCCTCTCCCCGTAGAATCTCCCCACTGGATACTCAGCCACAACGTGCCTGGAAAAATGGTAGAAGTGAATTCCCTTAACTAGTCCCCCAGCTCAGGATATAGTACAACCTAGGTTCTTAAGGAACAGGATATCTTAAAAGTCGGGAAAATAAAATACCACATTTCTTCTGGGGCAGGAGGGAAATAACGCTTTCTTCCTGGCATACAGTAAACACACAGAAAATAGTTACTAAATGAAGGGAGGACGAGAGTTGTGGAAGGAAGTGGTGGTGAAAGCTTGCAACAGGAATGGGAGTGAGCAAAAGCTCCACAGAAAAGAGAGCCGGCAGGGACATGGCCTAAGAGCAAAACTGGGACGACGAGGAAGGGTTACTGGTACCTTTTTAAAAAACACTGTACGTGGAACAGTTTGATTAAAATTGGGTTGCAATTGGTTAAACACTATTAACTTGGAAATTATCACAGTATTTCATTTCTCAATGGATCCCAGTAACAGACATTTCCCTACACTTTTATAAGAAGACATAGGGAAAGGATTCACAGTGTCAACTTCTTATCGGCAATTTAGAGCCTTCAGCATAGACATTTTAGTCAAGAGTATTTTCCTGTTGCTCCTAAAAACCCTACTTACAGAGAGGCAGCTCCTTGCTCAGGAGTCCAGTCTTGACGCATCTTTGGATTGCAGATTAGGCAAGAGTGTAATTATAGGTCTAGAAAGAATTGGATTCTGCAGCTAAATTATTTCCTTGTTTTTTGGCAGCACATACTGTACATATAGTCTTGTCATCATCTTAATAGAACATTGTTAGATACTCAAGTTAGAGTTCAAAGAGAAACTTCGTGCCGTTCATGTGAAGAGTGGACTATTATCCATTTGTCCTTGTCAAAAATTGTTTAAAACAAATCATCACAGTAAAGGAACTAAAAATTAAAATAATGAAATTCCAAAGCAATCAACACAGCAACATGCAGGTGTTTCTGCTAAATTGTGATGTGTCTGAAAAACTTCCCATTCTGCAAAATGTGCACTAAATGGCAGGACTCCTAGGGATAGAGAACAAGCCATTCAAAAGTCTTTGGAACTGTAGCAACAGCTCTAACAAAAATGGTTACTAGTACCTGGAAAGATAATGTGGCTCCCATGTGGCTGGAGGTTGGCACAGCTGGTATTTAAAATTCTCAAATGATAAAGGCCATGTGCTGGTGACTCTTTGGCTAGAGTGGGACAGGTAGGAGGAAGGTAGACACCTGAGGCAGAGCCTTTCTGGGAAAGCATCCTGTGTACAAGGGCTCCTATTGAATTTTCTTATGATAAAGCTGAAAGAGATCCTGCTGCCAGGGTGACATCAAAGCTGAGAATTTTTTTTTCTCTCCCACTGAAGGTTATACTATTTCTACTATTCCCTCCCCCTTTGCCTGGGAAAAACTGGGTATAAATTATACTTATGTATTCTCCTATTTACCAATAGCATATAAGCTATGCAGTACACAAGCACGTGTAGTAACTGAACAGACTGTTGATCAAAAAAGCTTTTCCTAATTAAAATGTAATTCATGCTTGTAAGGAATCGGGAAATAGAGAAAAGTCTAAAAAATTAATCCGTTTATAAGAAATAATCACTGTTAAAAAAAACCTATGATCTATTTCTTTCTGATAATTTGTATATACATGTTATAAAATTAGGTTATAGTGTGCATATAATTGTAATCTTTGTATTTATATTATGCATATTTTCCACTTTGTTAAATAGATGTCAAAAATTTGAAACAGTTTATTTAATAAAAGCTCTGCTTTTGGATGATGTAGTTGTTTTGCATAGTGGTAATAATTTACATATAAGGGTGTTTAGCTTTGATTAATTCCTTAGTTTAGGATTCGATTAGATTGGGCTAGATTGTTATGGAGGAAATTACTGGGTGTGTTAGTCCATTAGGGCCGCTAGAACAAAATACCATAGACTGGGTGGCTTAGACAACAAACATTTATTTGTCACAATTCTGGAACCTGGGGAGCCCAAGATCAAGGTGCTGGCAGATTTGTGTCCGGGTGAGAGCCTGCATCCTGGTTCACAGACAGCCATCTTCTTGCTGTGTCCTCACGGGGTGGAAAGGTGGAGGGATCTCTCTGGGGCCTCTTTTATAAGAGCACTAATCTCCTTCAGAGGGTGGACCCCTCAGGACTTAATCATTTCTCAAAAGCCCAACCTATAAATACCATCACACTTGGGAGTTAAGTTTTAACATATAAATTTTGGGGGGACATACGAATTCAGTCTATAGCACTGAGTCTATAGCTATAAATAGTTTTAAAAACCTGGTAATAGTAAACTTCTATTTTTTGTGGTTTTTTAAACATAAGGACCTTAATACAAGAAGACAAACAGCCAACAGTAAGCTTGGTATTGTGGCCCTTCTTTATTATGGGCACATTATTCACTAAAATGGGAGCATGTTAACAAGTCTCTGTTGCTCACAACTATAAACACCCATGTGGTAAGTATCTCACCCAGCACATCCTGGATTATTAACAGATCTGGTGCATGAGGTCCCTTTATCATGGATACAGGTTAAATCAAGCATCAACAAATCAATGTCATGCTCCCCTCTTTAACGCAGTCTAATTCTTCCTTATGTATTTGCTTCCCTTATTTTGTTCCTATGTCTCTCCCTTGGCTCTCCCTTGAGTCCTTGGCTCATAGTTCTGTCCAGTCATGACTCCACTTTAAAGTTAACACTAAACCTGTCCTAGTTCAAGCCACTCCATGACATCAAAACTTCCTGTGGGATGTCTGAGGCAATTTGGGAGAAGGGAGAATGCATAGTGCCCTAGGATGCCTTTCTGGTTTGAGGTCCTTTGTGCATAAATATGTGCAGAATGGTTTAGAGTATGGGATTTGGAGGTAGAAATGTCTGGATCTGAGTCCCAGCTCTGCCTTCTTGGCCAAGGAGATGCTTGGTCTCAGGAGTTCATGGTCGTCGGGTTATCTGTGGCCGCAGATCTGTTATCTGATCGGGTTATCTGTAGCTGCAGCTGGGTATACTCAAACCATGGATGCTGATCAGTTTTAAAAAGATAATATGTAGCTTAGCATCTTCTTGAGAGGAAATGTAAAGACAGAATTTGGTTGGGTCACATCTCAAATGAAGTGATAAATCAACTAGTAGTCAATCCACATGATTTAGTTCCTTTCATTGCAGTTTCAAGGTTAACTAAAATAATGGGAGTTCTGCAGAAACTGCTTCTTTCAAGCCTTTGGACATTTATGGGGAAAACCAAATGAGTCCAATAAAATAGAGGTAGATATATGCACTAAAGGTCTTTCCAGCAACTGTAATAACACAGGGCTACTTCCAGTTCTTTGCTTTTCTTTTTCTTTTTCTTTTTTTTAAGTTAAAACTAACTAAAAAGCTGACTCTCTTCTCTTTTCAGCCAGCATATGTCCCAAGGAAGCTAATCCCAATAACCATCATCAAACAAGGTAATTTGTACAAGTCTGCTCTGGATGTATGTTTAGAACTATTTTTTTTTTATTTTAATTCCAGTACAGTTAACAGTTTAGAATTATTTTTCATACACTTTTCACTGAGATAATTAAACAGGGCTTTTTTTCTCAATTTTTCTGATTGTTTTAAAGCAAAAGTGTGAAGAAATCAGTATGGTCTAGCATATTAGAAGTTAATAGATTATTTTGGCTCATGTACCAATAGGCCAAGTCTTGGCAAGTCACCCTGGTTGTGTTTTACCAAAGTAAAACTTTTGGTACAAAGCAACTACAATAAGTATTAAATTTTAAAAAGTCATATGAATATGTGTGGCTTTGTTCAGGATTAAGTTGGCATACATGAAGAAAATCATTAATAGGATTTTTGGATTAGTGAAATAAAAACTATGATTTAGTGTTCCTTTTAGGTAAAGACATACAGTTTTCAAGAATTATAATGTCTTATTTCAGTATCCAGTTGTTTTTGTTTTGACTTTGTTTTTTAAATTATTAAAATGACTCCATTATTTTGAGAAAGTTCTTGGTAGAAGAGATTAGACACTTAAAGTAATTATTCATTTTAAGAAAACATAGTGCCTCAAGTGTATTCTCAAAACAGTGTCAGTATTGGAATAATCCAGATTCTTTGCTTTGAGAATATACATTTTCACTTTTTAAAATTTACTGTAGTAATTGCCTCACTTTGCGCTATTTCTTTAACTTGGGAAGGCTGCAGGGAATGGAGATTAGGAAGGAAATTTTCAGCTCATTTGAATGGAACACTTTATGATAGAGTAATAACCTTTCGTTACTTAAAGGTGTAACTGTGAAGGTGAGCTGTGCTTCCCAGTCCTTTCCTTGGCTGTGTACCAGCCCAAAGAGTTACTTTTTATATTAATTAAAAAGTTATATTAGGGCTTCCCTAGTGCAGATGTCTTCACATTACAGCTATTTGCTGCTTCCTATTCTCTTCCAACACACTGTTCCCTTTTGTATTTCAACAGTGATTCAGAATGTTACTCACAGGGCTTCAACTAAATCCCCGGATAAGACTCCCTTTGGAGGAACAATATTAGGTGAGTGGATCTTAGTATCTATACTTACAGTAAGCACGTCAGGCTATTTTTTGATAATAGGGCCCTCATGGAATTTTACACTGTTAGCAGGTCTATTAAATTGATGTTGGTTCATTTCCTTTCAGTACTGAGCATTCTGGCTTGTGTCCATGCTAGGCTAGGAGCCAAGAGGTATTACCTCTAGGAGTGTGTGTTAGAGAAACAACTCTAGCCCACGCCTAGTAGGAACAATGGCACCCATCCTACTTGCCCCATAGCATTGGTGCAGTTAGGAGGGAGTCCTTGTTGTATCGAACTGCTCTTTTAAAAATTATTAATAATAGTGGTATTTTGTTCAATGTATATGTTAAACAGCCATTTTACTATTTTTGATTCTATGGATTAAAAGCCAGAGGATTTTGTAGTTCAGTTCTGAACATTAAAAAAAAAAAATCTGTTTAAAGTATGATCATATTTTTTTGCCAAAACTTTAGGTTTGAGTTAAAATTGATGAAGCCAAATAAGTGCAGAATTTCATAGTTTCTATTATCTGATGCTCTGAACTTTATGTCATGATGCATTTTCTTTCTCTTACCCTATTCTATTTCTTTGCAGTCCATCTTATTATTCCAGGCCTTAATGAAACCACTGTGAAACTTCCTACATCCATAATGCTTGAGATTTCGGATGCAATCAAGACACAGTTAGGTAAGCAGCAATGTTCCATATTTGAACTTTGTGGTGACTGAGTACTAGCACTGATAATCCTAGGATACCCAAGGAATCTAGCAAATCAGCTGTTTGGGCATCTCAACGTAAAAAGTAAGGGACAGGCATGTGCATTGTTGATGGGAATGAAAATGGTACACCTGCTGGGGCAAACAGTATGACCATTCCTCAGAAACTCAAGCATAGAACTATGACATGATCCAGCAATTCCACTTCTGTGTATATAACCAAAAGAACTGGAAAAAAGTTATCAAAGAGGTATTTGGACATCTATGTTCACACTAGCATTATTCACAATAGCTAAAGCATGGAAGCAACTCATGTGTCCATCAACAAATGAATGGGTAGGCACCCCAGTGTTGATAGCAGCATTATCTACAATAACCAAATTATGGAAACAGCCCAAGTGTCCATCAACTGATGAATGGATAAAGATGTGATAGCCATACACAGTGAAATATTCCTTGGCTATAAAAAAGAATGAAATCTTGCCATTTGCGACAACATGGATGGAGCTAAGTGAACTAAGAAAGATAATATGATTTCACTCATATGTGGAATTTAAGAAACAGCACACATGAGCAAAGGGGGGAAAAGAGAGAGAGAAAGAGAGGTAAACCAAGAAACAGACTCTTAACTATAGAGAACAAACTGATGGTTACCAGAGATGGGGGGGGGATGGGTTACATGGGTGATAGGGATTAAGGAGTACACTTGTTTTGACTAGCACCGGGTGACTAGCACCGGGTGATGTGTGGAGTGTTGAATCACTATATTGTACACCTGAAACTAATATGATACTGTATGTTAACCAGAATTTAAGTAAAAACTTAAAAAAAAATTAAAAAGTAAAAGTGAAATGAAGGGGTAAGCAAAATGTGGCTATATGTGCAATAGGATATTATTCAGGCTTGAGAAGGAAGGAAATTCTGAAACATGCTACAAGATGGATGAACCTTGAGGACATTAGCTAAGTGAAATAAGCCAGTCACAAAAAGGCAAATACTGTGTGATTCCACTTATGTGAGGGACCTGAAGCAGTCAAATTTATACACAGAAAGTATAATGGTGGTTGCTAGGGACTGGAGGGAGGAGGGAAATGGGGAGTTAGGGTTTAATGATATAATTTCACTTTTATAAGATGAGAGTTTTGGAGATGGATGGTGGCAATGGTTGCACAACATTATGAATGTATTTAATATTACTGAAATGTATACTTAAAAAGGTTAATTAAGATCATACATTTTATGTTATGTATATTTTGCCATGATAAAAAAAAATTGGAAAACAGTGAGGGGCAGAGAGATTGGAGAGTTGGAAGTATTTATATAAATTACATTCTATAGGTAAATAGTTATTATATATTATATAAAATATATTTATTTTAAAAAGTGAACATTTATCAAATTATCCAAGATACATACATTTATTTAGGTAAAATTTTCAAATAGAGTGATTGTTAGAAAATTGTTATACTGTCGAGGGGCCATGAGATGTTTTCAATGAGAGCTGATGTAGAGGTCAGGTGTGTTAGAATTATTATTTACTTGAGATTGATACTGCCTCCTACTTGTAGAAAGAACTTGATATAATTTCAGTGTTTTAAAAACATAACAATTTATGGGGAGACAATCCCAACAAAACCCTTTAAAAGGAGCCCAGGGAAAAATTGCAGTGCTCACTGGGGTAAATTAGTTGCCGCATTTGAGTATCAAATTAGTCAGGACCCTCTGTCTAGCACAGCATCTCCAGCTTGATGGAGCACGAGAGGCCTGGTGGGCTTGTGAGCCCAGACTGCTTGACCCACCCGCAGAGCTCCTGATTCAATAGATGAGGTGAGGGACCTGAGAATTTGCCTTTTTAACTAGCACCCAGGAGATACTGAAGCCACTTGCCTGGGCACCATACTTTGAGAACCACCCCTCCACAGTCTCTGGAGATAGTCTTGAGCTATTGATAAATATGGAAGGAGATGGCATGATGTGGTAGAAATTGAACAAAACTAAAAAATGCAGAATGTTTTCTCCGCATTAGGCAATAGCAAAGAACTTTCACACGTATATAAATGAATGTCCACCTCGTGTGGGTGCAGAAATGAACCCCTGGGCCCCTGTGTGGCAACATTCAGTCAACACGTAATTACCAAGTGTTACTCTCTGGCATAACTGCAAGTCGCTGGTACTGTGCTGGTGAGTTACACAGGCACAGGACCTGCCCACACCGGGACATCAGACTTAATTTCTCCTGACCTGTTTGCTTGTTTGATGGTTATCAGATGGGGGGGAGGGGATGGGTTACATGGGTGATAGGGATTAAGGAGTACACTTGTGACTAGCTCCTTGGCAATCAGATTGGAACAGTTTCAAAATGTGAACTCTTAAGTTCTCTTTAGCTGTTAATTTGAGAATTTACCGGAAGAAGGAGGAACAAAACCTTAAGCAAGTAGAAGAGCACTTAATGGATAGACTTAACAGTCCCACCAATTGTAGAAAAATTCTCAGAACTTACACATCATTTTATTAAGATGTGCAAATATTTGCCAGTCTTTGTGATTTTGTGCATCCTTCCATTTTTATTATGAAATATTCATACCTCTTATTCCCAGAGTGAGTTACCTCCGAGAATGTAGACAAGTGACTGTAGACATCATTTCTTTAATTTGTACATCAGACTCGATCACCTCTTTTTTAGCTATAAAACTGACTAAACGCTGCAACATCTAAATGCTGTGCTAAGATCCAGGAACCTTCCAAATTAACTTTCCTCACCGAACCTATGTTTGGAATCCAGTGCTCCCTTTTCTTGTGCTCACCTCTTCTCTGCCCAGAGCCTATGTGCCTCACCCTGCCCTTGGGAAAACCTTATTTGGAAGGAGGGAAATAAAAGGAACTGGCCATTCTCTTACTGATGTGATCCCTAATCCATCCAGCAAAACTACAAAATACAGAATTTGTGAAGGAGGTTGAAAATGAGCAGTTTTCCCCAGACCACTACTGTCAGTTTTGAACTGAAGCATGTTTTGTTCTTTAGTCTTGAGTGATATTTCCTAAACTTTTTGGTTTTTGCAAAGTTCTCCACACTATCTTAATACCCATTCAATCTTTGTTTTCTTTAGAGAATTAAACAGTGCATTTGTTTTGTTTTTTGCTTTTATCTTTCTGATATGATTCACTAAAAGCTTTCAGGATTGAGTGTGATTTCAATAAAGAAAAATTGTATGCAAACAGTAAGTATCTTTTTTGACTTGTTTTTCTGTGGAAACACCATCTTAAATTCAACATATGACAAATTTCTTATGCATTGAAGAGCTTGATAGCTAGTATCTTTGAAAATGCCCAGCAAATCCATCAAATATACCACCATGGCAGACTGTATTTAAAAATTACATTTTAAGTTTACTGTTTTGAATGGAAAGAGATACTGCTTTAATAGTTCTTTATACTAGCAAGGGAGAAATAAACTTTCCTGAAATTATTTAACACTGCAATTCAGAAAAGTACTATTTTTTTGAGGGGGCGAATCCTAAAAATAATATCCTCATTCCAGTGGGGCCCATCATGGGACATCAAGAAATTAATAGCTTTTGTTCTAAGAACACATGGTGTGAATAATGAGAGAAATAAACAAGAAAGCTAGTATTACACACACCCCTCCCTGGGGCATACAGAGGGTTGGCCAAAGCCAAGACTTAGCCTGCCAAAAATGAAAGGAAACAACTGTGTTGAAAAAAGGTACAGAAGAATCCAAAAGGAAAGGGAATTTCCTGGGTTTTAGGTCATATTCTGGTGGCATTTCACTCTGCTCTTGCCAAGACTGCAGTTGTCCATAGATAGTGTAGGTGAGTGCTCGTGGGTTGGTAAGAGACATAAAGGTGCTCTGATGCAAATTATCTTCCCTGTCTACTATTTTTTCTGACATCTGAAATGCCATATTTAGAAATACAGTATGCCTTTGTAAGGAATTAGTGATGTGTAAAGAATACAAATGTCTCTTGGGAAGGTGGTTTACCTTCCCCGCCTCCCCCATTAACAGCCTAATTTTAGGTTAATGTGATTGCCAGCTGAGGGCATGTTTTTAATATAAGGAACTAAAGCAGAGTAATTCAGAGTAATTCAGAGCATTGTTTGAAAGTATAGGGTCTGTATGTTAAAATAAATAAATAGTCCTAGTCAGCCAAGGAAACCACTGAGAATGTAGGCTATTACACAGGAAGAAGAGGATTAGCAAAAGTGTCTTGAGGGAGAAGAGGACTCTGAAAAAGAAAAGAGCACTAAAGAAAAACTTTATAATCTCACACTTTAAAAAAAAAAAAAAAAAGCTTCCCATGGTACACATGAAAATAAGACCAGAGTTCATAAAAATCTGTAATCTAAATGTTTTTTCCTATGCTATCAATCACAGTGGTTCTAAACAAAAGCTGTGACTGCAACAGAAAAATGTTGATTAAATTTAGAAATTTTAAGAATGGAAGTTACCATAAATTTCTACTGGACTGCTGTGTAGTTATTTCAGAGAGTCCCTTCTCTTTATGCCCTGCTTAATTAATTTGAACAATGGTATTTAACATTTCTGTTGTGTAAAAATGCTGTGCAACATCATGTACACATGAATCCAAAACACGCACTTGACCATTAGATATGGCAAGCACGGTAGCACTTCTGACACCCGTGTCTAGCATCTTAAAACACTCTCGAAAATAATTAGCTCTATGGAAGAATCTATTGTAGACTTCCATAATGCAGACTGAAAACTGATTTGCTTCTATTATCATTGTGAAAGGGACGACTTTATAGTTGTCTTTACGTCCTTCAGAAGTAAATAAATATTTTGTAGCCCATGTTAACTGATAAGAAAATGGTCTTTACAACAGTGATGTGAACTACAGAAGGAAGTTAAAAGATGTTCATCCTTTAAGAACTTTGACAGAATTGATTAGATATTGATCTAATCTCAGCAGAGGGCAGCTTTATCCCCCGGGGGATATGCGGCAGTATCTGGAGACATTTCTGGTTGTCACAGTTGTGGAAGTGCTAATGGAATCCTGTGGATAAAGACCAGAAATCCTGCTAAATGTTCTGTAGTACACAGGAAAGACCCCCCGACCTCCGACCTAACAAAAAAAAATTATCCAGCCCAAAATGTCCCTAGTTGAGAAACCCAAGAAGTCCCGTATAGTTCTAGGACTCTAAAAAAATCCCATCTGATTATAATCATTTCAAGTTGACATGATCAGGGTATCTTAAAGATGAATGAATTCTTTCATGCCCCTAGACTTTCAAAATATTACAAGTAGCTAAATAGCTGAATCAAGTTCATCCTGAGTGCATTTTTGAAATGGGAAATATCTTAATCATTGGGGATTTCTGGTATAGGAATGTACTTTCTTTGAAAAGAATACCTAAATTTTAGAAGAAAGTTTCCTAAGTAGTTTTCTGAAGAGGTTAAAAGATATGGAAAAAAATCGATTTCATTCACTATGCCGAATTCACATAGAGACCAAAAGAAAAGATCAGTGTTAATGTGTGGCTCAAATGAATAGCTGTTGCTAGTTTTTGGCCACAAATATTTTTAAATATCTTAGTTTCCTATGTGAGTTATTTGTTTTTCTAAAGGTTCACTGTCCTAACCTATTGGTTTTGTTTTTTTTACTGTGTATAATAATGGAAAATCTCTATGCATTGTTGTTATTTTTAATTAGGAGTACTTGAATACAAAATTCTAGGGAATATTTGCAATACAACCTGTGCTTTCCAGAAACTCGTATTTATGAGTGAGAATGATTTGAGAGTTATCCAAGTATTGAGTTGTGACTTTTTTCTTCATTCCAATGCCAATTTAAATCTTAAAGAATTACCTAGGGTTCATGGGATGGAATTCTGAAGAATCCCTGGTGGAAATGCACAATAAATTTGTTGACTGCCTGGTGGGAAGAATTAAGAGCAATATAGATTTCTTGAAATAATCTGTTACTTGATGATGTTTGAATGAATTATATTTGGTCACTGTGTTATGAAGAAGTGAGGTGAATTGTTTGTTCTCTGACTTTTTAGCTAAGAATGAAACGTTGGCATTACCTGCTGAATCTAAAACACCAGAGGTAGAAAAAATCCTAGCACAGCCCGTAACAGGTAATGAGATCCATATGTCGTTAACTTCGAGAGAATAAATATTTTTTGAAATGGTAAATGATTGATGAATTTGTACTTGTTTTCAGTGAAGGGCCACTAGGAGATTAATTTTCATCATAAGCACAAACAATAAGAGATTGTAGATCCCTAATTTAACATTCGGAAAAACAGCTAATGCAGAAAGAACTATGGAATCATATGACCTGATGTGTAATATGGAAGCTGTATTTTTCACGCTAAGTGAAAGTTGTCACCTCAACATTCTGAGATATTTTTATACTAAAATATAATACTATGGTTTATGTGCTTTCCTTTTATATGAAGATATGAGCTCACTTTTCATTTCTTTCACAAGTGGTCATTTTAGCAAAATGCCATATTCCCTCCCAAATCCACAGCTTGATAACTATGAAAGTTCCCTAGAATCATTTAGAACAATTAGAATTAATTGTTCTATGGAAGATTAATAATCCTAGTACAAAGAAATATATAATAGTTTGTTGAAAATCCTTTAAAGAATAAATGCGGGATACATTTTCCCCATAGTTTATTAGCCTTTACTAGCAAACATTCAGGATTTCTTGTCTAAATGAACTGCCTAAGTCCTGCCCACCAGGAACATATTACTCTATGAACCACAGAGTTTTTGCCAGAGCAGTACCACCTCATCCGGAACCCAGTAAAACAAACATCTGGCAAGAATTTCCCCAAATCTGCATTTAGCAAAATATCTCCAATCTAAAGTGAATTTTGTAATCCACAAAATTTCCACAGATTGAAATATCAGTGATATTTACCTTGCACTAAACTCTTGGATTCATAGCCGGTCCAGAAGAGCTAAAGATTGGCAGGAAAATAAAATAACTTGATTTCAAGAAACCTATCCAAGTAGGAATATTTCTGACAGAGTAAGACATATAGGCTCCTACCTACATGGGAGATGGACCTTCCATCCCCCACCTTCATGGGTGTTGGGACAAAGGAACAAACTATCTAAGATACTGGAATACTCTATTCAAATAAAATTCCTAGGTAATTTTTCTAATTTCAGTATAATTTGTCAATACAAGAAAAGCATAGGCATGATCCAGTAGACTCCAAGTTATTTTCTGCCCCAAAGATCCTACCCATTTTTCCCATTTATACTTTCCTCTCTTGGCACAGCATCTGACGGGAGAGTCTACAGATCTCTTCGTTCTCTGCCAAAGCTTCTTCAGAATTTTCCTATACGGAAACACTTAGGCAAACACCATGCCTTATTATTCAGTGTTGTGTTTGTGTCTCACGGCTGAGCATTTGAGTCCTTACCATAATTACAATCCAGTTCCAAGCTTTGTATGTTGACTGCAGTTTGGAAGAGAGAAATCTTTTATGTAATCATTCTAAATAAACCTTTTTGCCTTGGGTCACTGTTTTATTTGCCCATTTATTAGTTCATTTAATATTTGTCATATGCTTGCTTACTATACCTCAGACATTGTGCTGAGCCCTGGAAATAATAAGAAAGAAAAAGGCAGGCAAGGAAAAAATTATGATTAATAAGTGCTTTCACCAAGGTCAGCTCACTGCGCTTTTTGGAACACATGGAAAGTGGACCAAGCTCATTGAGGAAGGGTTGGAAGAAGTGTCGGCTCAGGCATCTGTGGCAACCCAGGGAGTCCTGAGTTAACTTGAAAAGAATTGGTCCATTTAAGTGTCAGTTCCTAATTCTAAAGGGCAACAGAAACACCTTATGATCTTTGGTTGCTTCATTATTTTTACCTGAATTGGTAAAGTTGTCTTTTTTTACCTTCCAGTGACTGCTGAGTCAGTGCCAAGGACCACGAAACCCACTGTGTCTAGCGCATTAGAATTTTCAGAAAAAACACTGGGTAATTCTAAGAATTTTTTTTTCTTAAATAACTCCCAATGCTCACAGAAACAAAAAGTAACCCCAATGCCTTAGTTCCCCCCTACCTTTTATTTCCCCCCTTTACTAGCAGTCGTTAACTTTCCTATTTCTTGGACCAATTCCATTACAGAGTTAACAACAGGCCTTGATCCTGGTGACTGATATTCTAGGCAGCTCGGGATGCTAGATGCTGACTACACACAGCTTTTACCAATCTCTTGGGATGTATAGAAAAAACTCAGAATGCCAGCCTTTTAAGCCACAAATCTTGGAGGGGTGGGGGAAACCTGGAAATCTGGACTGTGTTTGTGCTTTCTGTTTATTGCAGTAGGCTTCGCTAGTCTTATGTGCACTAAACTTGAGGAGAATCCCCCAAAGTGTCCTGCTTTTTAATAAGAATTTCATGTCGTGCAAGTTAACTGCTTCTTGGCCCAAAAGAGTCTTGCTTTGTTGTCTTCTGCTGAAAAAAAAAAAAGCAGTATGCGTGTTGTTTTGTACTCGTGATGTTGATCCTCCATGCCACATCATGCACTTTGAAACTATACCTTCCCATTTTAACAGCTATGTGAAGCTTTCCCCGGGGGAGCCAGCTATTTCCATGAAGGCATCAGCTGCCCTGTGCACACTGTGTTATGAGCATGCTTCCCATGATTAAGTGTGAGCCATAGTGTCAAATCCTGCCTCGGGGAGTTGCTGACCGAATTCTTCTTTATTTTAGTTCTCAGCGAAAGGACCCCGGAAACCCTGCAAACTATTCTAATACCTAGGTTTGAATTGCCACTGAGCACTCTAGGTAAAAATTATTAAACATTACAGCGTGTTATTACCTTGGAAATTTTATGCATGCTAAAAGAAATCCTTAGGCTAATTCATTCAAATTTATCTCCTCATAGGAAAGAAGGGACACATGGTTTATAGAACAATAAGCTCCCCAACACTAAGCCCTTAACTGTTATTAAATATTTTATAATTTAGAATCCTAAAGAGTCTTTATGACAAATCTTTTGGGGGTTTTTCTTTTTGGTGATTGTATTTTGATATTATATTTGATTCTTTTTATTCAAAATCATTGTGTCACTGAATAAACTATTTTCTATACTTTTCCTAAATATCTTTTTACTCAGTTGTTTCTCCAGATGGAGAAGATATGTTTATGTTATTTTGGCAGACTGTTTATTAGAATTTGAGTGCAATATCAAAAATTGTTGGAGTGGGAGCTTAAATATAATGCTGTGTAATTACTGAAAGTCTATTTTCCATTAGATGGACACTTTTTAGTTCAGATGTGTTTGGTGCTTGATTTGAGTTCAAAGGAAATATATGTAAGGGCACACATACACATGACTAAAGAAATTAGGAAAGTATAAGGGTGAAAAGAACAATCCAAATTCTTCAAATTTAGTAGCTTGATTATAAAAAATAGAAAAAGAAGTTTATTATAGTATCCAGCATCAAAACGACAAGAGTAAGAAATACTAATAACAATACCTTACTTGACATAAGCAATTTGCCTTTTTGTGTTTGTTTTTTGTTTTTGCAAGCTTGAGATTTTGAAAAATCTTTTCTGTTACTCGTACCTCAGGTTATAACATTTGTTATGTGTTTCATTGCAGCTCCAAAAAGGCTTCCAGAATTTCCTCAGGCAAACACACCCTTTCCCTTTGAGAAGCCTGAGGGCACTCTGGGTAATAGTAACACCTTAAAGCTGGCGTTAAGATAGGGGTGGTGATGGCTTAATTCTGTAGGAAACGCTTACTGGATCCTATCTTAGCAAACCTCAATGAACTGATGAATTCCGTTAACTCAGCCAAACAAGGGGTTGATTTAAAAACAAACAGAAAAAAGCTATTTGATTTTTATACTTATGTAATAATCATAAGTATGTTGATTTTATACAGGTTCGGGGTTTATCCTGAAATATGTTGAAAGTATGACACTGAACTCTGGTTTCTCTTTTTTTAAAAGAAATCAGGCCTGAGCCGAAACCAAGAGTTGGGCACTTAACCGACTTCACCACCCAGGCACCCCCAAAATCTGGTCTCTTTCTGATCACTAATCAAATGCTCTCTGGATAGATGCATATTGATTTCTTGATATAAAATGACTTTGGATTGGATTAGCGTGTGCTTTTTTATTGCAAGCTTCTGGTAGTCACTTAACCATACCAGCAACCTATTTCTGTCCCTTTCTCTTCTCCAAAAAACAAAACAAAGCAGAAAACAAAACAAAACAAAACAAAAACCTTCAATGAATTCCATTTCTTTTTGCTGTAGCTTCAAGTGAAAAGCCATGGATTGTGCCTACAAGTAAAACATCTGAAGATTCCAAACTTCTCCCACCTCAAACTGGTAATTTCATTCTTTTTTAAAAATAGATTGGACCAACAGTATTGAATAACTTGTTTTTATTTTTATAGTTTCCCTAGTTGATTATCAAAATACTTGTAGTAAATGGTAAAGCTATAATCCATTCTTGATACTTAGGGGAATATCATGTTTTTCTCAATGCAAAAGCAAAATGGTTTTGTATTTGTTTTAAAAATCTGTGTTTTAATGTCTGGATAGATAATTGGAAGTGTGGCTAGAAGATAAACTGTGAATTGGTTCATGGATTTTCTAGAGACCTCTTTTATGACATTGAGAACAGCAACAAAAATAACATATCATGGGTCTGACTTAGCAATATCAGCTTAATGTCTCCCTTGTAGATAGATACTTGCTTTTTTTCCAACAAAAATATTCAGTGAACATTTGAGAGCTCACTATGTGCAAGTTGTTGCTAAATCCTAAAATCTGTAAGCATATTGTGATATGGAGGAAAGACCACAGGTCCTGGCATTAATAATGGACCTTGATTCTAGTTCTGGCTTTCCCATTAACAATATATTTGAGCTCTTTTTCTCTACTGTCCTGGGTCTTAGTTTGTTCTTTTGTAAACTGTGGCAATTGGCTTTTTTTTCTCCCGAGAATTCCATGTTCCACCACTAAAACTGATGAGGGAGACAACTTCCCCTTAAACATATTTCCTTACTTAAAAAGTCCTCTTTTGTACATCTTTTCTTTGCTGTCTAGCAGACAACTAAAAAGAATGATCAGCATGTGAGAATTATAAGAAAACCTCAGAAACCACTTCGGGTGATTACTTCTATGACTTTTGTTTTACTTGTTTGCATTTTAATTTTTGTGAACCTTCTAGTTGTGATGTTTTGAGTAAAAATTATGTAGTATGTAATGTGGTTGGAAGTTCATGTAATGAAGTTAAGAACACTGACATTTGGTGGTATTCCCCAGAAAGGATTCCAGCAGAGGACTGGTTTGAGAAAGAGTAAGAATGTGCCTTCAGATTTTAGTCAAATTATTCTTTCTCTGTTACATGTGATGGGCTCAGATCTCAGCAAAAGATAAAAGGATGGCACCACATGAAGTAAGCATGTCTATTAGAGTCTCTCCTCTCAAGTGGGAAAACACTTGAAAGTTGGCTATGGTTGTCAACCAATCCAGAGAAGTCTCAAATTGGGTCTTTCTAAGGCTTCATTCCCCTAGTCACTGACCCTGAAACCCAAATGCAATTACTTAATGTGGGTGCAAAAATATCTTCAGCATTCCAGGTCACCTGAATGTAAAATCTGGGTTCGGGGTAGAGTTTCATACTGAGCCATCCCATAGGCACAGCTGTGCCGTGATTACGGGGCAACAACTAGTCTGTGGACCTGTGTGACGGCTTATCTGCTGCACTGTGCCGTGCCTGGCCTGACTCCCATATCATTCGTGAGGGCGACAGCTCTCAAACCAAGCTAAACTAGATGAACTCTTAGGTCCCTTTCATCTCTTAGCTTTTGGGTTATTAACCTTGGGGGCATAGGGTCAGCTAGGTTTCCCTTGAGCAGCCTGTAGTTTTTTGATGTCTATGATTATTCAAGAGTGAACTGACCAAAACCTCAAGGAAACCATTTATGAAATGTGAATGCCTGAGTTGAACCAAGCTTTGGGGAATGAGAATATGTTGGGAAGTGAGGATTGTAGGGTTACAAAGAGACAAAGATGGCGGGGATTAAAGATCTTAATAAAGGGAAGGTTCCTTTTGCCTCCAATTCCAGAAAAGGAATATTCTGGTCTTGCTCTGATGGAGTATGAATAGTGGCTCATACAGCAGGAAGCACTTGCATTATTCAGTTACCTCACTACTGCCAGAGCAGACTTAGGCTTCCAGAGAACTCGCAACTACTGACTGCCAACCCCCTCGGGATGAAGTGTTGGGGCTTGTCATGGGCTGTAACAGTTCAGGAGGCAATGATTTCAGGCATGAGCATTGGCCCTAGAAACTTCCTAGCCTTCCCTCACAACATTTAAATTTTATACTTCTGCTACTAAGTATGATCCCTTAGACCAGAAGCATTGGTATCCCTGGGGAACTTGTTAAAAAGGCAGAATCTTGG
Source organism: Phoca vitulina (assembly GCF_004348235.1). NCBI lineage: Eukaryota > Metazoa > Chordata > Mammalia > Carnivora > Phocidae > Phoca > Phoca vitulina. Next base: position 25,657,650 of record NW_022589711.1, on the reverse strand, counting down.
GCTCTACTCCAAAACTATTGAATCAGGATCTGCTTTTTAAACAAGATCTCCAGGTAATTGCTATGAACAGTAAAGTTTGAGAAGCACTACTTTATCTAGTCTATAATAGTTCACATGGTGTAGGTAAGAATCATCAAATGTGGTCAATTATAGGATGAGAGGCATCAAGTCAATATAAGATTAGTTTCTCAAAGTGGGTGATTAAGTATCTCTTGTTACTACTAATACACACAATGCTTCTATCTCTTACATAAGTGTTCTGTGGCCTCTTCTTACTTGTTAAATTTCAAATTAAAACTTATCCTATATACTGTGGTTTGATAAATTGATATAGTCATGCCATCCTTTCATTCATTTCAGCCTTTCCTGTTTCTTGTGATTGATTTTGTGTGAATTTATATGTGTACTAAGTTTCTATTTCCTAGTTTCAGTGTATATGATTATTTTACTTTCCACTTACCATGGTTTCCTAATGCAACTGTTTTTAGAAATTAAGAAGAGATAGAGGTAGAGATAGTACTGGAATGCTGGTCCATAAAACTGTTGGTCCCATTTTTAGTTGTTGTATCCTTTGAAGAAATGATATATTTTAGCTGGTATGAATGAACAAAATGAACACATTTTGTTTTCTCTGTTGGGATACAGTGTATCTAGACTTACTGTATCAATTCCCTTCAGCCAAAGACCACTAGAACCACACCTATTTTTGAACAAAGTTAGTATTTACTCATTGCAACAACAGAGAATGCAGAGCATGAGAAACTGTGGGATCTCTTGGTAAGAGGGTGCTGGAGAGGACTTATTGTGGGACGTGGCCTTGTTTTAGGTGATTGTGGGGAGGGTCCAAGGAAATGATGCTTTGCTCTGGAATGGCTGCTCCCAGAAAGTAGGAGTAATTCTATTACTGAATATCGTAATTCTTAACTAGAAGTGAAGAAGAACAGAGTGAAGCAAAGTTGTGATTGGTAAATTCATATTAGCCAGAATGTGGGGACAGTAATTTTTGTGTTCATGCATTTGTGTTCCACACAATTACGGTATTGTTTTGGCTTGATCCATCTTGGTCACTAAGTGGTCTTGTCTGATGTTGGTGTTCTTTCAAATTGTTAATTCTCAGCAGGAGAACACCACAACCTAGCTGTGGGTGCCAGGCCAGCTCCTGGATGCCAGGGACTGCTTTTCTCTTTGTCAACCATTAAGTGTGATTTATCAACACCTCTTGTAAAACTCATTTTGCTTCGGCACTGCTGGATTTGTGTTTTCCACATTTACTTCATATTTTGTATCAAATCATCAGAATTCATGCTCTCAAAAAGATGTCTATGTTACTTTTGGATATAAAAAGCTGTGTGGAAATTCTAACTTGCATGCTGATTATTGAAATCCCTAGGTCATCTCAACAGTTGATGAAAGAGTGGGACAGGGTATTTGGAATTTGGAATATCCCAGAAAATCTGAGAAGTGTAGCCATCAAACATACTCTTCCCCACTTTTAGCCTACTTGCCCTAATCTTTCATTAGTGCTGCATTTTGTGATCTCATTATTTGATATTGTATTTTGTATTAAGCCTTCTCTAAAGTATGTTTAAGTAGGATTGATTGATTTTTTTATTCCCTTAGCAAATCAAATTTTTCTTAAAGTTTAGAAAGGAGATCATAAAAATCTGCTCTATAATTATATACCAGAATATATACTACTTTAAAGATTTTTTTAAAAGATTTTGTTTATTTGAGAGAGAGAGAGAGATTGAGCATAAGTGGGGGGAGGAGCAGAAGAAGAGGGATAAGCAGATTTCATGCTAAGCGTGGATCCCACAACCCTGAGATCATGACCTGAGCCAAAATGAAGAGTTGGACACTTAACCAACTGAGCCACCCAAGTGCCCCTGGAATATATACTTCTTCTTCTTCTTTTATTTTATTTTATTTTATCATGTTATGTTAATCATCATACATTACATCATTAGTTTTTGATGTAGCGTTCCATGATTCATTGTTTGCGTATAACACCCAGTGCTCCATTCAGTACATGCCCTCTTTAATACCCATCACCAGGCTAACCCATCCCCCCACCCCCCTCCCCTCTAGAACCCTCAGTTTCTTTCTCAGAGTCCATAGTCTCTCATGGTTTGTCTCCCCCTCCAATTTCCCCCCCTTCATTTTTCCCTTCCTGCTATCTTCTTTTCTTCTTTTTTTTTTTTTTTTAACATATAATGTATTATTTGTTTCAGAGGTACAGGTCTGTGATTCAACAGTCTTACACAATTCACAGTGCTCACCATAGCACATACCCTCCCCAATGTCTATCACCCAGCCACCCCATCCCTCCCACCCCCCACCACTCCAGCAACCCTCAGTTTGTTTCCTGAGATTAAAAATTCTTCATATCTGTGAGATCATATGATACATGTCTTTCTCTGATTGACTTATTTCACTCAGCATAATACCCTCCAGTTCCATCCATGTCATTGCAAATGGCAAGATTTCATTCCTTTTGATAGCTGAATAATATTCCATTGTATATATATAACCACATCTTCTTTACCCATTCATCTGTCACTGGACATCTTGGCTCTTTCCATAGTTTGGCTATTGTGGACATTGCTGCTATAAACATAGGGGTGCACATATCCCTTCAGATCCCTACATTTGTATCTTTGGGGTAAATACCCAGTAGTGCAATTGCTGGGAAATATGGTAGCTCTATTTTCAACTTTCTGAGGAACCTCCATACTGTTTTCCAGAGTGGCTGCACCAGCTTGCATTCCCACCAACAGTGTAGGAGGGTTCCCCTCTCTCCGCATCCCCACCAACATCTGTCGTTTCCTGACTTGTTAATTTTAGTGATTCTGACTGGTGTGAGGTGGTATCTCATTGAGGATTTGATTTGGATTTCCCTGATGCCAAGTGATGTTGAGTGCTTTTTCATGTGTCTGTTGGCCATTTGGATGTCTTCTTTGGAAAAATGTCTGTTCATGTCTTCTGCCCATTTCTTGATTGGATCATTTGTTGTTTGGGTGTTGAGTTTGATAAGTTCTTTATACATTTTGGATACTAGCCCTTTATCTGATATGTCATTTGCAAATATCTTCTCCCATTTTGTAGGTTGTCTTTTGTTGACCGTTTCTTTTGCTGTGCAAAAGCTTTTTATCTTGATGAAGTCCCAATAGTTCATTTTTGGCCTTGCTTCCCTTGCCTTTGGCAATGTTTCTAGGAAGAAGTTGCTGCGGCTGAGGTCGAAGAGGTTGCTGCCTGTGTTCTCCTTTAGGATTTTGTTGGACTCCTGTCTCACATTGAGGTCTTTCAACCATTTTGAGTCTATTTTTGTGCGTGGTGTAAGGAAATGGTCCAGTTTCCTTCTTCTGCATGTGGCTGTCCAATTTTCCCAACACCATTTGTTGAAGAGACTGTCTTTTTTCCATTGGACATTCTTTCCTGCTTTGTCAAAGATTAGTTGACCATAGAGTTGAGGGTCCATTTCCGGGCTCTCTATTCTGTTCCATTGATCTATGTGTCCGTTTTTGTGCCAGTACCATACTGTCTTGATGATGACAGCTTTGTAATAGAGCTTGAAGTCCGGAATTGTGATGCCACCAGCTTTGCTTTCCTTTTTCAATATTCCTCTGGCTATTCAGGGTCTTTTCTGTTTCCATACAAATTTTAGGATTATTTGTTCCATTTCTTTGAAAAAAGTGGATGATATTTTGATAGGGATTGAATTAAATGTGTAGATTGATCTAGGTAGCATTGACATCTTCACAATATTTGTTCTTCCAATCCATGAGCATGGACCGTTTCTCCATTTCTTTGTGTCTTCCTCAATTTCTTTCATGAGTATTTTATAGTTTTCTGAGTACAGATCCTTTGCCTCTTTGGTTAGATTTATTCCTAGGTATCTTATGGTTTTGGGTGCAGTTGTAAGTGGGATCGACTCCTTAATTTCTCTTTCTTCTGTCTTGTTGTTGGTGTATAGGAATGCCACTGATTTCTGTGCATTGATTTTATATCCTGCCACTTTACTGAATTCCTGTATGAGTTCTAGCAGTTTTGGGGTAGAGTCTTTTGGGTTTTCCACATAAGGTATTGTATCATCTGCAAAGAGTAAGAGTTTGACTTCTTCTTTGCCAATTCAGATTCCTTTTATTTCTTTTTGTGGTCTGATTGCTGTGGCTAGGACTTCTAATACTATGTTGAATAGCAATGGTGATAGTGGACATCCCTGCCGTGTTCCTGACCTTAGGGGGAAATCTCTCAGTTTTTCCCCATTGAGAATGATATTCACTGTGGGTTTTTCATAGATGGCTTTTATGCTATTGAGGTATGTACCCTCTATCCCTATACTCTGAAGAGTTTTGATCAAGAAAGGATGCTGTACTTTGTCAAATGCTTTTTCTGCATCTATTGAGAGGATCATATGGTTCTTGTTCTTTCTTTTATTAATGTATTGTATCACATTGATTGATTCGCGAATGTTGAACCAACCTTGCAGCCCAGAGATAAATCCCACTTGGTCGCGGTGAATAATCCTTTTAGTGTACTGTTGGATCTTATTGGCTAGTATTTTGGTGAGAATTTTTGCATCCATGTTCATCAAGGATATTGGTCTGTAATTCTCCTTTTTGATGGGGTCTTTGTCTGAAAGAACCGCAAATAAAGCCTAAACCCAGCAGGAGAAGAGAAATAATAAAGATCAGATGAAATAGAAACCAAAAGAACAGTAGAACAGATCAATGAAACTAGGAGCTGGTTCTTTGAAAGAATTAACAAGATTGATAAACCCCTGGCCAGACTTATCAAAAAGAAAAGAGAAATGACCCAAATAAATAAAATCATGAATGAAAGAGGAGAGATCACAAAGAACACTAAAGAAATACAATTATAAGAACATATTATGAGCAACTATATGCCAGCAAATTAGATAATCTGGAAGAAATGGATGCATTCCTAGAGATTTATCAACTACCAAAACTGAACCAGGAAGAAATAGAAAACCTGAACAGACCTATAACCACTAAGGAAACTGAAGCAGTAATCAAAAATCTCCCAACAAACAAAAGCCCAGGGCCAGAAGGCTTCCCAGGGGAATTCTACCAAACATTTAAAGAAGAACTAATACCTATTCTTCTGAAACTGTTCCAAAAAAATAGAAATGGAAGGAAAACTTCCAAACTCATTTTATGAGGCCACCATTACCTTGATCCCAAAACCAGACAAAGACCCCATGGAATATATACTTCTTAAAATAAGTTCTATATTAAAAGAAAGTTGCCCACATTTTAGAAATACTTAAGTGCTTGTAACAGTCGTTCAGAAAAGTATATTTTTCTGATCTTTCAATAGAATTGGTCTTAAGTTCTATTGGTAAGTAGCCAGTTGACTGATTTCTGTGTTACTATAGAGTGAGTTCTAGAAGAGCTCTCAGTACCTTCCACTCCCCACAAAGAATTCTGCATTTGCATGCATATACATGTACTGGTTGGATTACCTCTTTACTGGAATAATACAGTTTTGTATTTGGACAAATTTGTATTTTTTTTCTATTAAGAGATTCAAAGGGTTGTATATATACCATCATATTGATCCTCCAGAAGTCCCTGGAAGTAAAGAGAGCTATCATTTTCTTTTAAGGAGATAAGTAAGTTGCTTGCCCCTGAATGGGCAGAGGAGCAAAAACTAGATCCTCATTCATTTCTTTCCTAAGCTTCTCTCTAACAAACTACTCCAAGAGTGAAACAATATCCTACGGCTTGCTTTGAAATTTTTTGTTGAACAGCTTCCCAACAGTTAATTAAATGTTATTAGGGCCAGGTGCCTTCTAGATTTTTAAGAAACATTAAGTGGTCTGTGAGAAAGGCTGGCCGGTTTCTGAAGTTCAATCTTATTGCAAATGTGATCACTAATCTGTGAACTATAGAGTGAGACAAAGCTGGGCTAATAACCAACTCAACTATTTAGCAGTTATGGGATGTAGACAAGTGATTTAACCTCTTAGAGCCTCAGTTTCCCCACCTATAAAATGGAAATAATATATTATTTATAATATATAGTATAACAACAAATTACTAAAAAGAAAGGAAGGAAGAAGGAAGAGAGAAAATAAAAAGACTAAGCTCACATATATATAAGCATTTCAAATGATTCTTGGGTCTTCATTTGACTTGTTTAAACATTTTTTTAAGAAGAATGGAAAGGGTATGTGCATTGTTATTTAAAGAGACTCTGCTCCCCATGGAATGGTCTGATGTCCTATTCACCCCATGGCACGAATGTATCACACAGCCACACTTTGGAGTTAGAGTGGCAGCCTTAATCATTCTATAAACTCTGAGACCCTTTCTAGGCTCAGGGAGTAAAATGATGCATGACCAATGGGCTGTGTTTTTCCATGGGCATCAGAGGAGGGAGAAGCAGCATAAATGCTGTGTCTATATCATCCCACAGCTGGGGCACATGCATGATTTCTAAGTCCCTTTATATCATGGGGGGGGGGATGGAAATCAGCATTTTGTTTCTGGCTTCATAATGTCATCAGTGTTAAGCCTCCTTAACTTCCTTGATCATCCCCTTAAAAAGACCATCACTTAGTCCCAGGAAAGATTTAAAGCCCAATTCAAACGAAGAAAATGGTTTCTTTTTATAACCCACGATGATTCAACATGTTTACTTTCATCCTTAGAAAACTCTCCTGCTTGTTCTTTCCCCAGTGTGTCCAGAATAACTGATTTTTCCCTCCAAATGTACTGTGACTTATTACTAAGATGACTCCTTCTTCTGACATAATTCCTTCCCCTTGAACAATAAACGTTCTCTTTAGAGGCTTGCCCTTGACAAGGGAGTCCGAACTGAGAACGGTCCGCCTCAGTCTCTTCATTCGAATCCACTTTGGGAATCCACTAATTATTTTCAGTACTTTGTAGAACTTCGGTAAATTACAATATGCACATAAGCTCTCTACGTCATTTAAAGAGCTGAAAGCTGAATGACCAGCACACCCGAGGAATGGTATACTGGTTGGAAAGTTGTGGCCACAGGTGGTTTGCTCGGAGTGGTTGAAAAGAGATTGAACTCTATCTGCATCTGGATCTTACTGCCTCCTTGTGAGGTGTTGATGAGTGCAGATCTGGCCCACCCAACTGGATGAAGCCCTAGAGAGGAGAAGTAGGGATGAGTTGTGGTGTTGATGCTTTGAGAGTCGGAAAATAGGATTCGAAGGCAGCAGATGGTTTACAGATTCACTTTGAGATTTACAGCCTCAGCCTTTGGTTTTGCTTTAGGAGCATTTTCTTGTAGGCACTGTTTTCACAAATTTCAAGGCCAACCAGAGAGGTATTTTATTTTTCCACGAACTGAGGAAAGCATTATTTATTTATTTCAGTGGTACTGAGAACTCTGTGTGGTGTTCATAAATGCTTTTCTCGTCTACCTATTTATTGATAGTCCTGTGGTATTTTCCCATTGCTCCTTCATATACATTTTTAGGATTCTATTTCCATGGCAGGGGATGGCCACATAAGCATGTGGCAGGTGATTAATTGTGTAGTAGAGGAAGAGATCTGTGTGCATACATATGTGTATTGTAAGATAATTAAAGGGGCCTATTCATTTATTTTCATTTGTCCTAAGAGCATAAACTACCCAGCTGTCAAAACCACTGTTATTTGTTCACTATAATGGCCATCTTGCAGATCAACTCTATTAATTCTATTAATTAATAAAATAATTATTTTTATTAATTTTATCGTGTTTCTATCATGTACCAGACTCGGGTAAAATAAACCTTGGGGTGCTTAATGAGCATGACTGATGCAATTTCTGTCCTAATGAGATCGTTCATCTAAGAATTTGTTTAAAAAGGAAAGTCTTTCACATGGTTACCAATATTCATGGAATTTGAATAAAATAAATTGATAAATTCTTGGTAATTGGAAATGCCTTATCTGTGTGCCATCATATGTTTCCAGAGCAAGACCAGAGCATTTTTATGATGGAATTTGCATCTAATCAGTTTTTACAAACTAAAAATATACAGCCAACAACACATAATCTAACAATGTGGTTTTAGGAAGTTATGAGCAAATGAGCAAATGGTAGTATGCCTTATTTCATACTAATACTTTCTCTGAAAAATACAAAAGTAAAATTTGGTTATTAGTCGTTACTGTTTTTTGAAAGACAGTTAATAATTGCTTTTTCTAACCTTTGAATTGAACTACCTATTTTACTTGCATTAGATTGGTTCTGCAACTTTTGGTCCCATTTATGATCTGTGAATGCAAGATTAGAGAATGTGTTTAACGTCACATGGGAGCATTTCATCCACTGAAGTAAACATTGGTGATAGATGTTTGCCTCTAAACAATAATGCATCATAGCATGTAGAGTGTCTACAAATAGAAGGGTTTGCTCTAAACTCTTAGCTATCACTTTCAGAGCTGGAGTAGCCTTTTAAAAAGCCAGGGATGTCTAACCATTTCACACATTTTACTCTGGTATAGAAATACTCTGGAATTTTGTAAAGAAATCAAGAGCTGTTGATTTTTAGAGAAGTCCATTTTTGACACTCTTTTCTCTTCCAACATCTATTACTTCAAAGTCAAAAAAGCATGTTTAACCCATGAGCCAAGCGAGGTGGTGGGGTGTCTCTCAAAGCTGCCCAAACAACATAAAACTGCTAACAAGAGGTGTTTGTGAGTTGTTAGCCCTCTTGTTCTTAACTCACTTCTCAGAAACTCCAGAAACAGAAATAGCAGGGACCAAGCCTCCTGGCAGATGTGTTATTTTAATCTTTTTTTTTTTTTAAAGATTTATTTATGTATTTGACAGAGAGACAACGAGAGAGGGAACAGAAGCAGGGGGAGTGGGAGAGGGAGAAGAAGGCCTCCCACCGAGTAGGGAGCCCGATGCAGGCTCGATCCCAGGACCCTGGGATCGTGACCCAAGCCGAAGGTAGATGCTTAATGGCTGAGCCCCCAGGCACCCCTAATCTTAAGTATATTTGAGAAAATGTTTGGAAGTTAGAGGTCCCCAACATTCAGGGACTTCCTGACATGAGCCACAATGGCCATTGGATGATGCAAGGAGGGCTTCTTTCTCCAGTAGATGCCTTCTAGGAATAACATGAGGGAAGAAGGCAGCCTGGCTTGGAACCTCCAGAATAAAAGTAGAAAGAGGGTCCCAAGACTAATATCTCTTGGGACAAAAAGTACAGAATCTAGGAAAGATGGTTCAGCGTTACTAGAGAAAAGGGAAATGTGGGACTTAGGGTAAGAGACAGTTGTGGCATTTTTCAAAAGCAAACAGCAATATAAATAAAAGTCAAACATTTCATAATTTCTGGTATGAGAAGTTTAAATACAAGTTGGTAAAGTTTTCTTAACTTGTTTAGAATCAGATAGAGCTGACTCTGCTAGATCCATGACTTGAAGTTGGCTTAATACAAGCCTCAGATCAACAACTGTCAGCATTTTTGTACTTTAAAAGGTCAATCATTGGGGCGCCTGGGTGACTCAGTTGGTTAAGCGTCTGCCTTTGGCTGAGGTCACAATCCTGGGGTCCTGGAGAGCCTGCTTCTCCCTCTCCCTCTGCAACACCCCTCCCCCCCCCCCCCCCCCCGCCCCACCCCCCCCCCCCCAAATAAATAAAAAAAAACCTTCTTAAAAAAAAAAAAAAAAAAGGTTAAGCATTCTTATCTGATCCTTTAAAATTGTAGCAAGGCTCAAGGAAACTTTGATTCACAATGTAATGGATCTACTCTTAGAACATTTGCATGACTCATGATGTTCTTTCTGTTTTTGAAGATTTTGCAAAACAGTAGATTCCCCTTCACAAATTGAAGTCTATTTCCTGCTTCTTTCGTGTGTGGTGCACTATGAGCTGCCTCTCTGTGTCTCATGGTGCGATATTCTCTTTCTTCCACCTTCACCTAGCATGGGCTCAAAATCACGACAGTGTCGCTGGACTACAAGTAACTGCTGAGTAAATTTTCCTGTGAATTCCTGCCTTTTTAGTTTATTTCTGTACAGCCATTTTGAATGGGTACGGAAAGTAACATCTACCTAATAACAATTAACGCCTTGTCTACACCTCCCATTACCGTAGTGACCGCTCTTTGTGCGGAAAAGAGAACATTTTTATTTTGATGCTGTTCTTGTTTACAGATTCAACTCTTACATGGACACGAAATGTATCCCTGTGTTAAAATCAACCGTTATTTTTAAGATCGCCCTGCTTGCTTTATTTTAGGTAGTATATGAAATTGATCCTGAAATCCACCTAGACTGTAAAAGGGCTACAGGGAATATAGAAAGAAACCTGCTTCTAGGTAAAGAGGCAGGAGGTGTGGTGCAAGAAGAGAGCACTGGTCTTAACTCGTCTCTTCCTGGCTCTGTTAATGGGATGGAAAATACGCTGAACTTGACAATCCCAGTGTGGGACCACCAGCAACTGTCTTCACCGCTGTGAATCTCAACTTTGTTGCCTAGAAAACGGAGATAATACCCCATTATCTGGAAAATGGGGATGATGTCTACCTCACCTCTTTCTTAGGGATGTTGATAGGGCTAAATAAGCCAATAGGTGAGAAAGTGCTGTGCAAACTGAGAAGTGCGGTCCAAACATCAGATTCCACGGTGGTAGCTTTTACTAGGTAGGAAGACTAAGCAGTAGACTCCGTGCAAAGAGCTTCAATGTGACCACTCTTTCCTTCTTTGGAAATATCTCCTCAAACTGCGTCTGACTCATATATGTTTATACTCTTCGAAGCTCTTTGATTTAGAGCTGGAACCATTTCATTGTAAATATGTAGCACTATGTGTACATCACCCTCGGGGCCAGTGTCCAGCTCACTGTAGAAAAGCCTTTAGTTCAGGGGAAGAAAGACTGGAGGCCAGTCTTAGTGATTGCTCACACGTTAGTGACAAGACCAGTAGCCCAGAGCCAACACTCACTAGCACCTACACAAGGTTCTCTTGTAACCAGCATGAAATTATGTCATGAAACCTTTTAAAATTAATCAAAATTAACATCTTCTCTTTTGTTTTACCTTTTCTTTTTAAAAGCCACTTACGATGTTTTCTCAAGCCCTGCGACATCAGACGAGCCTGAAATGTCAGAACCCCACACAGGTACATCCAGCTTCTCAAGGCTTTCTTTGGATGCCAGATAATTCTGACAGCACTGCACCTACTTCTCGCTTTGATCTTTGCAGAGTGAGAAAGCACAGCTTTTAGAGCTCTGCGGGAGGGAAATGGTTGTCTGTGTCAGGGAGATGAATTCCACCCATTTCTCTCTGTTGAGCGGTTATTTCTTTATATCCATCAGTAATAATCTCTGCCACATGTGGGAGATGCAGATAGATTTGGTTGCCACTGAGCCAAAGTCATGTAATGGCCTATTGGTCTATTATCAATAGCATTCTAAGAAGTTTTAGGTTCTTAGAGAGTTTTCTGTAGAGCAGTGGTTCTCAAATGGGGATGACTTTTCTCTAGGCGTTTGGCAATGCCTAGAGACGTTTTCGATTGTCACAACTAGGGAAGGTGGTAATGACATCAAGTGGGTAGAGACCAGGGATACTGCCAAACCCCTGCAAATATACAGGACAGCCCCTCTCCCCCCACCCAACAAGGAATGATCCAGCCCTAAATGGCAGTGGTGCTGAGGTGAAAAATCCTGCCCGAGAGCAATCATGTCATTCATTTGTCTGTTGAGGTCCAGTTGGGTCTAATCTTTGACATTCACTCACTGATCCTTCTACAAATGAGTTTAACTCAATCTAATAGTTCCTTTTAGCAAGGATTTATTAAGCACCTACTAAACTAGGTACTGTGAGAGATTCAGAATAAATATGGCTGGTCTCTGCTAGACGTAGATATATATCTGATATTTTTTGTATACTTAGCCTTATCTCAGCATTATTTGTGCTGTGATAAAGGCAAATAATTTTAAATAGCAGCAGAAAATAAGGGGAAAAAATGAAATAGAATGCTAACAGTGGGTTTGGCTAGTAGTTAAGAAACAAAAGTGAGAAACCAGAAAAACCAGTTGAAAACAAGTTAAATATATGCAACATTGTTTTTATCATGGTTTTTAATGTTTAAAGTATGTATGTTTTGAAAAATGAGTTCATCTTCAGCTCCTAATGAATCACTAGTTTAAAAATGTTGGTCCCCTCTCCTTCAAGTGTTCATGATACTTTTCCCCATATGAGGCATAATTTATTACTCATGAATTTGTATTTTATCCTTGGGGCCTTCTGCTTTTATAAATGTTGACATTTATTCCAACAGCAACAAGTGATCCATTTCTGGATTCTGTCCCACCTAAAACTTCTAGAACTCTTGAACAGCCAAGGGCAACACTGGGTAATGTTTTTAACAGAAAAATTCTACTTTGTTTTCCATCAAAAGAAAATCCATGTGAATGCCATTCTTCCAAATGACCATTTCATTCCATCACATCTAATCATTTATTTTATTCTTACTTCTGAATGTGTATTTTTTTTTTTTGCTGTAATGCAGGCAACTTATGTTCCATTTTAGGCGTTCTCTCTCTCTCTCTCTCCCTCTCTCTTTTGAACTGTAATAGATGATCATTTTTTCCATCTTTAAAGGAATGAAAAGCTTTGAAAACTGCATGGACCTCTTCATCATCCATATCATCTCATTTCATTCATGTGTTTGTGGCCTGTATCATCTCTCTTCCATGCACTGAGACTGCCTGGAGTCAGCCACTGAACAGTTGTCATTCTGACCTTTTCTCTTCTTTAAATCATGATTTCATCCACCAGCTTTCAAGACTACATGCATTTTTCATCCTTAATCATGTACGTGTAGCATGTGCTTTGTAATACCATCTAAAAGCATGTTAAAACTCCTAAAATACCTCATTGTAACTGGAATTACTTGGTGGGTGGGGTGTTTGTGTTTTCAGCTCCAAGTGAAACACCATTTGTCCCTCAAAAACTGGAAATCTTTACCAGTCCTGAAATGCCACCTACAACATCTGGTAACTAATGACATTTTTATGGTTGTGTACTTTGAAAGAACAGAGAAAGTGACAAGAAAAGAACCAGTTTTGTTGGACCTCCAGAATATTTTCAATAGTAAACATTTCCCTTCATTCTCTACCATGAAATTCTTCCAAGAACTGGGTTATCTGTCAAACTTTGCCTTGGGATAATTCTCAAAGAATTTCCATAATCTTGGTGTCCATATATTTAAAGAATTATTTTCTTTCTGTAATCCTTTCAACTTTGCTTACCAGAAAATTGCAATGGAATTACAGATGATAATTATTTTGGGATATATTCCCTTCTCTTTAACACAATTAGATACCACCTGGTCAGAGTATTTTTCTCAAAGTAGTCTAAATATAAAGAGCACCAAGTAGGTTCTGCAATGAGGAAAGATGGGTAAGAGAAGTAACACAGCCTATATTCTATAATAGAAAATTATTTGAATAATGAAGTCCATTAACTCCTGCAGAGGCTAGTCATGAGCTACAGAATTAAAGTAGTTTAGAACTTCCATTCTCAAATCCCAAATATTTGTGCTTCTCCCCTGTTGTTCAGTAAATTATCTTTTGCGTTCTTAATTCTACCTTGTGTTCTTAAATCCCTTAAGAGTGCCCACTTCCCAGTACTTGTAGCTCAACAATGTACCTTCAGTTTTTATACAGACACTTAATTCATTTTGGGCCAACAACACATTTATTGAGCACCTACTGTGTATAAAGCACAGTGCTGGGCATTTTGGGGATACAAAGAAATAAAAAGTAGTTCTTGTATTCAAGAAGTTTACAAATTTACAGTTATAACCTGATTGGCCCCTGAAAAATATTACTTATCAAAGCTATATTAAATCTTCTTTCAGCTGCCCAGCAAACTACATCTGTCCCTTCTACACCTAAACGACGCGTCAGGCCCAAACCACCAAGAACCAAACCTGGTAAATAACTGCCTCTTTAACCTCTCAGGGTATTTAATTCCAAATAGAGAATGTCCATCTCCTTATCATAAAAAGAGGTTATATGATTCTATAGGTCAAATTTTCTTTACAAAATTTGAAAATAAGTGAAGATGAATAATTCAAAATAACAGAAGTCAATTTTTCAAGAAGACTTTATTGAAAATTATGTCAGTGATGTTCTTGCATGTGAATTTTGGTATAAACCCAGAAACAGGTCCTAATGTCACAGTGCTAGAGAGTAAGATCTATAGTGAGATTCATTTCCTTGGTATGCGTGTGTGTGTAGGTGTTTATTAGGTTGACAGTTCTCGTTTTGGGTGCCTGCTCTGTTTTCAGCTTGAACAGGGGCAGAGGCTAACAGGAGAGACCATGACTCCCTCTGTCCAGTTGCTTATAATCTTAGAAAGATCTTATGGCATAAAGAATGAGATCAACATAAAACGATACAATCTTCTTATGAGACTATAATACTTGTATGGAAGCTCAGAAAAAAAAGAGTTGAGGATGTAAGTCTCAAAATATGTGTAGGGTTCAGACGAATTAGAAGGCAGAGGGAACAACATAAACATACCTTATGGCACAGAATTTAAAGGGTACAGCTCGCTTCTCTGGAGGTAATATTTTTCATTGTCAAATAATACACTCAGAATGGTGCTCAACAAATCAAGTTTTGCTTATTCCATGGTAGGATAAATAGTTTTTTATAGCCTTTACTACTATGACTGAACTTATAAATTATTTCCCAAAACCTGTACTCACTGCATTTGTAAACCCTGACAGCTAAATATAGCAGGATTTCGAAAGGGTCATTTAGTTCTTCTTGGCACGATATCTTTTTATTGTCTCTAGGATATCTTAATTTTTTTTTTCCTTTCCATCACCAGAAAGAACCACAAGTCCTGGAACAATTACACCTAAAATTCCTAAAAGCCCTGAACCTACATGGACAACACTGGGTAATGATATGTCCTTGGTAGATGCGTTACTTCATTTGACCATGAAAATCCAGTGCTTTAGCTTTTGTGTAATGTCTCAGTCTCTATTCTAATTGATTCATTTTAACAATATTGAGAATCTCATAAAGTATAGCAGCTTGGTGGCTTTCATGGTTTTCAGTAGTTGGCCCCGCAGTCAGTACATGTGAACTCCGCATCCAGCTATCATCCTGTGCCTTGAAACACTGGCAAACCACCGTGGCCGCCTCCTCTTCCATCCACCATTGTATGTGAAGCAGAGTCTTAAACACAGTCCTTCATTTTTTTTTTTTTTTTTTTTCTTGAGGGAGGCCCTCAAGCTCAACCTCAGACTTCCTTTGGAGGAACAGTATTCTATTATGATGTTAGTAGAATTTCTTTATACTGCAGACCATGGCATTTTACCTATCAGTGATTATTCATTTTAAAACATGCCTAAAGACTTGGATGTGGCTGAGAAATGTGAAGTAGGGGTGCAAGATGATTATATTGATTTTTTTTTTAAAATAATGGAATAGAATAATTTTCTTTGTGTAGTTACTGTGGCTATAGCAATGCTGTTTCTGTTAGTTCAAATATACTCTCGAAATGTTTTTTTCCAAACCAGATGAAAATTTATGACTGTTTTTCCATTAAATGCTGGTCTGTGAAGTAGTCCTTCAAATGGAATATTTCCAAAAACCTTCCAACATGATGGGTTCATTCCATTTAAAGTATAGGTTTTCCTTTTGTGGTTTTAGACACTGAAATGCTTAAATATTGATTTGTTGATTATTTTCTTTACTTTTCCAGCTCCCAGTAAAACACAATTTATTTCTTTGAAACCTAAAATTCCTCTCACCCCAGAAGGGACACCCACCAAACCTGGTAATTACCCTGAACTTTTTTTTTTTTTAATTCCAAAAGCAGGGTTGAAAAATTGTTTCATGCCACTCTTTGGAGCAATGACTTCTGATTTGTATTTTGTTATTTGATACAATTTTTCCATGGAAAGTGCAAAAATGCATTGAAATGATCTCATTATAACCAGCCGCTCTGATATCATCACAGTGTTGTTCTGAGCTGTTGGGTGGATCTTTCTGTTCATGACCATCACAGAAAATATAGAAATAGAGGGATGGGAGTGATTGAGGACTCCATTGTCTAGGACCAAGAAATAGTTTCCAGTACCAAAGTGGACTGGAATTCTGATCACACTGAACAATAGCCTTTCAGCATGAAAGGGGAGAAGTATTTCCATCCCCTAAGAATTTTGCCTTTGTTTTAGGGCTTCAGTTCTCCAGCTGCAAGATTAGAAAAAGTTAGATTCTCCTAATGCTCCATGACTTCTTTCTGAGATGAGGCTGATTTCTGAACACTGACTTTTGTTTACTTCTCAGGAGATAATAATGTTTTGCTGAAGAAAAGAAGGCTCTTTTGCAGGGAGACGTTATTTCATTTACGTAATTAATAACAGAGACAGTCCCCTGCATATAGATGGCAGGACATATTGAATGACAAAATTTTCATTTTTTTCTATCTATTCAGAATCTATACAGCAGTTTAAATCTTGACTTCTAAGTATCCCCTTATATACAGGAACTCTGTCAATACAAATCATTTTCATCCAAATTTTAAACCATTATCTCCAGGGTTTTTCTCACTATCACATTCTATGGATTTTTCATTAATGGGTGTTTACAAAGTTGGATCATTAAAACAAAAGATTTTCTACTTAAATGGGTATGATTTATTTTTTTGCAGTGAAATGGGTAAGGAAGAAAAATGTAACTGCTCAGAAAAAGAAATCTCAACACTCCTTTTAAAGAGGCAGTGAGATTTCCAGGTGTAGGTGTCAGACTGGAGGAAATTGGGGATTAGGCAAAGGGAGTGTAGTTGACTCTGTGACCATGGGTGAGGTCTCCAAGTCAGAGAAATGGAATGAAGTATTCTTACTCAGAGGGGTTATTTGGAGAAAGAAGCATAGCTAATGAAACTCAAGAGCCTTAACAGTTTAAATCAAAGAACTTCAACAGCTGTATGAGAGAAGGGTTTAATGTATGTTTATTTAAAAATCATGCTTAGAGGGCTTTGGAATAAGGTCATAACTATTATACTTATGCTGTACTTTGAAGAGAGGGCTATTACCAAGCAGATTGAGACATATTACCATGTGTTTAGACCACCAAATTTAAATAAATGTCTCTCCAATCTAAGTATTTCTGTTATTACAAGATAAAATTTGAAAAGAGCAAAAAAAAAAAAAAAAAAAAACCTTCAGATATTCCTAACAGTTTAAACATGATTAGTTACATTAGTAATTTCATTGGTTTCTAAAGAAATGTTTAGAAGAAATTCATTCATACAAATAAGGGGAGAGGATGTGTTCTTATCATTCTCAGCTGTTTGAGCAAAGAGACTTCTTAATTTGACATTTCCTTTTACCATGTGGCAAATTATTTGAAAGCTAATGAGTTTATATTCCTCTGATTTCTACCTTTTGATCACCTAAGAATAGCCACGCTTTTCCCCCTCACATGAAGTATTATGACTTCAGAATCTGCACCTAAATTTACAACCACTTAAGTTGACCTCTGGTGGTCTGAGACAACACAGAGTAACTGATCTCCGCAAACCAGTGCTTGGGTTCTAGCTCTTTAAAATGTATTTATTTTTACTTTAGGACAGGCCACCATTATAGCTCTGCGGAAGATTGCTGTTGCTAGCCAAGGTTCAGGAGAGCAAAGAAACCACCAAAAGCTTTTTTTATTTGAGTGATTCATTGTTTTTCCCCACCCTCTCCTCACATGCTGTTATTTTTCCATCTCACTTTCCATGCAGATTGCTTTTCCTCTGGTTTTCCTTTGTGGTTAAACTAACAAGTAAAAACCCACATTGGGTTTGGCTTGTTTTATAAGCATAATCCACCGCTTTCTTGAAAATCCCACCATCTACCATGTCCCAACTTGTCTGCCTCCAATGAGAATTGCTTCCTTCATAGTTCACCTTTAAGATGGTGGAGACATTCAGCTCTTCAGGCTTTTAACAGACTAGGAAAAAAGAAAGAGAGAGACCTCCAATTATAGGTGGTTTTTTTTTACACAGTTCTCTGACACAGTGGATAGAATTGTAAATTTTTCTCATTGCTAGTCACAAATCGTGAGCCAGGCGTATTTTTCTTTTGTGCTGAGGTGAGTGGTGTAGTTATTTGCTTGCTGCTTAACATTTTTATTCCTTTATCTGCAATACCTTAAAATTATAAAATAGAGGAAATCTTGTCAGAAGATGTATTTGCTTTTAATAAACCCTGACTTTAGTATTTCTCTGTACAGGTGAATTGGAGGCTTAATTGAGGGGCTCCATACCTATTTGGTCTCTGTTTCAGTCAGGAACTCAAAAATGCAGATTTTTCTTTAGAAAATTCATAAGACCACATTCTTTAATCTCTGGAAATTCTAAAAGATGCTACAAGTAGCAAATCTTACTTTTTCACAGTTTTAGAAGGCAACTTGGTAGAAATTAAGACATGAATTACAGCCTCAAAATTTCAAAAAGAATTGGACTTTTCTGATAGTTATTATATTTAATGTATTGACACTTACTATTTATTTACCCTATCTCCTGTAGAATCTGAGACACCCAGGCTCCTCCCACCCTCTCTCTTTTTCTCTTTTTCTCTTACACACGCACACACACACACACATGATTTTTGCCTTGCCATGTGTACTTCGATCTGATATATCACTTCGGCTTTGCCATTTATCTATTTTAATCTATTTCTGGATAAGTTCTTGAGAAATAAAAAAAAAATCTATTTTTGGCCACAGACATGCTAATGCCACCTTTCAGTAACACCTTGTACCTATTATACATTGCTTTCAGAATAAATGAAAATTCTCTACCTGCAATATTTGTTGGTATATTTTCTATTTTTTAGATACTAAAGAGTCTCTACTTACTTCCCCAAATCTTCCCATAGCCCCTAGTCCAGAAACATCATCCTGGTAAATGTAGTATAAAAAATATAAGTGACAAAATGATTTAAGTTCTTTTAAGCTTGTTGGTGGATGCTATGTTAATTAATTTCTTCTGTAAGAAAAAAACGGCGAAGAATCTTCACTTTTTCTTCTGTTTCAAAAATTGAGTTCCTTTTTTATATTCTTCTTGAAAGAGAAGAATTCTTTTTGTTCTGTAGAATAGGAAATCTATTAGATGATCATTTTAAAAGCACAAACAGATATTGTAACCAAACTATATTCAGCATGAAGTATCATTTAATTACTGCCAATTTGAAAAACATTGGAAGAATCGTTATCTTTCAGAATATTTAAATAATATTGTTATTTTATTTGTTCAGTGTTTGATGAAATCTGAGATTACTTTTTGACTTTGATTTGCTAACCAGAATGGACTAAATTTCATATGTAAACCAATTTGTTCACCAGCAATAAATGCTAGTTAATATGAGGAACAACATAGGAACACTTGAGGCCCTTTTTACCTTTTTAAACCATATGTTCAATTCCTTTTTTTTTTTTTTAATTGTGAAAGAGTATCAGATCCAGCCAGGTTGAAAATCATCCAAAACTAACAGATCTCAGGCCTGGTTATAGGTCTGATGTTTCTGTTGCCTCTTCCTACTTCCTTGGATGAACCTGACCATCCTACATGAAAACAAAATGGCAGGAGATGGGACACTCTGGCCAACCTTGGAGAGGCTACCCGGAGCTCCCCTTAGAGCAGTATCTCCTCAGGCACTAGGAGGAAACTTCAGAATATTGGGTAGGGGAGAAAATAGCTAAAAATCAACAAAAAACTGAATTCTCATTTCTTAGTTTTATTGTGGTTTGTGGAAAGGATGTGGGTTGATTGATCGTTAGTGTAATAAGCCATAGAATCTGATTGTTCGCCAGTGAAAGAACAGCTTTTAGAGTAAAGGACATTTAATTTCTGTCTTAAATGGTGATCTTCAGCATGGCCTTTGATAATAACTGTTTTATTGCAGCCCCAGAACCTCGGACTCTACCACCATCACAGTCAACTCTAGGCAATGAATCAAATTTCCTTTGATGAGTGAAAAAGAAGCCTCTTCCTTTAGTACCCTTTATGTTCAATTTTGTCCTTAGCTTGGGCTTTTTAAAAATTTCTTAATTGTCCTTCAGGTGTTTATTTCAGCCATTTTGGTCAGAAGATACACTCTTTGCTTGTGCTTAACTAAGCAGAGGCTCTGAAAACCATACTGATTTTGATTGGACGCATTCTGTGTCGTCTTCTTGTATTTGAGTACTGTGTCCTGAGCTTGTTTTAACCTAGCTGTTTCCAGGGGAGGACCTTGGCTTACTTCTTTTTGTAGACATTTTTGTGTTTTCACATTCAGAGGTGTTTATCTTACTTTTGAAACCCTAACATTCACAGATTTTCTTGAAAAGTAGTAGGATCTTTCCAGATCTAAACATCCTGATGTGTCACTAGACAATTCATTAAGAGAAATAGAAAACCTAACCCCAATATTTATAACTTCTTTTTCTTCAAGAGAGCAAAAAATGTGTTCTGCTGGTGCCATCTCAGCCAATTACCTGTATTTTCCTTCATAACACAAACTTTTGGTCACTTTATTGCATTCATGTCTTCCAAATGAGAATCATGCCTTTGTTTGTTTGTTTTTTTCCATTTCTCCTTCCAAACTTAACTGACAAGACTACATTTTTGTTCATTTCATCTAAAAACACAGGAATCTATTTAAATAAAAAAGGACTATCTCACATGGGTAAAAGTTTCACCAATAATCGCTCAACTTTGTAATGAGAAATCAAGGATTTTTCATATCTAAATAGGTTTTATCATTTTTCCTTTGATTTTGATTCTTTCCTGATGGTTTTCATGCACTCTTAGGACCTGGAACTCTGGAAACCAAACCTTCAACATTAGGTAATGCAGTTATTGAGTGAGCTGTGTTTCCTCTTTTCCTGTCTGCCGGTATCTTAGGACCAGGCTCACATCAATGGAATCATCCACTGATACCCATTTGTGTGCGTGTGTTCTTTGTTCTTACTTGCAGAGAAAAAAAATTTAAATTCTTTAGTTTTATACCCTGTATCTCATTTTTAAAAAGTTGTCTTGCCTGAAATTTCTAATTCAAAGCCTTTTTATACATGCTGTGTTAACTTGTAAACTTTTTAATGCTAAATGAAAAACTTCTCCTTTTGAACCTCAGGCCAAATAAATTTTAATTTGTATCCCTAGTGGCTCCTTAAAGGTGCCTTTCTCATGTTCCTGTTAAACATGCACCATCAAAACTTTCAGGAGACTGTCTTCTCTAAGGCCTACAAAGTTTTGAGCTTTCCATCTCAAAATGGAAGAATATGTATATATATGTAAGAAGAGGTATGTTAAAGACCTCATTTAACTGGGTAAATGAGGATAGGAAGTTGCAAAACAGAAGGGTATATACCCACAATAAGCCAAAGGACTTAAATGCGCTTCTACGGTATATGCAGTATTGTTGTCCATTTGTAGAGCTACTGCTCTTGCATTAACTAGCTAATTTTCTTTCTTCAGCTCCACCAAAGACCAAACGACCAGGTCGTCGCCCCCGCCCTAAAACCACACCTAGTCCAGATGTGCCCAAGTCCAAACCTGGTAAATGTGATGTTCAGGGTTCCAGTTAGCATAGAAAATGGAATATGGTAGTTTTTGATACGGTAGCTTCCTACTACCTAAATAGCTGGGCTTTAAGAACCAGTATAGTTGATTTTTAGATTTAAGCATATATCCTTCCTATGTTTATGATACATTGTTATTTTTTACTTGTAACTATTAGGTACACACAGCAGTAGGCTGCCCACCAAGTGGATTATTAAAGTAGGGCACCCTACAAGTCTCACATAGGATGCGGGTTTATGGCAAATGGGGTGTGGGAAAGCAAGAGGAAGAGGGGTAAATGGGAAAAGTAGAAGGGAAAATCACATTCAGAAAACATAGGGCTTGAGAATGAGGAGTAATGTTTCCTTCCTCAAGATGCTGCTGCTTGATATAATTAGTATTCTTGCTTTTTGCTTCCTAGCTCTGGAACCTGCTACGGTACCTCTGGAGCTCTCGGTGCCCACAGTCGGTAATTCTACTCTCCTCCAGTTGCTTTCACGGAATGTCACTTTTGCTTTTCCTACTCTCCACCCAGGCATGACTGCAGTTCCATCACTCCATCACAATTTCATTCCATGCTTTTCCTCACGTTTCCTATCTGGGTCTGAAGAGCCTGAAGATAGGAGACTTCTAGAAGAATCCTACCTGTGTGCTCCTTTAAGGAAGGTCTGTGGTCTTAGAAGCAACTTCTTGGTTCCCCACAAACCCTTTCTCCTTCCATGTCCTTCTGTTGAGAAAACCTTCTACTCTTTCTCAGACAGGGACTTCTGTGCTCATCCTGGACTTGACAAAGGGCGAAATTTTATTCCAGTGCCATGATTATCATTTCATTGCTTTACTCATTCAACTTGTAAGATCTTTTCCCTCTTAAAAAGCTGCATGAAATAATGGCTTCTTCAGCTTTCTGTTTCTTTGGAGAATGTTTTTGAGTATATTTTGATAACTAGAGGCATAAACACCGTTCTTGTTCTAGGGTCCAATATGAAAATAGTGTGGTCTTTGTAACTTGAGAACATTAGAAGTCCCAAACTTGTTTTATTGTTTTAGGTACTAATGCTATTTGACTATTACTATTTCATTATAATTTCTCAGCATTCACAATAAATCTGCTTTACTTTGGAAAATTCCAGAAATCTGTAGCCACGTCACCTTCTGTATAATTTAAAGTGTTTATGGATTATTTTCCAGGTCTCCTACTAAGCAAGTTTCAAATTTCTACTTAATATTTTTATGCTGAAAAACCTTAGAATTATAAAACTATTGTACTTGTCATCTCTAAAATTACTTTTATAGAAAAAAGTCTTATTATCGTTCTATTACTTTGCTCAAAGGCACATTTTGAGCATTTCCTAAAGATTTTTCCTTTCTGAAAAAGCAGGAGAAATGGACACATTTCCCATCCTTCCCATACCCCAGGAATTAATTTTGTTGTATATCCAGTGAATTAATGTAGGATCTTTGCTCAAGCATATGTGTCTTTAATTATGACAATTATGGCTATGATCATTATGCTAATTTTTAATACCTTTCTCTTTAGCGTCAAAACCATCCAAAAGACCTAAAACCACACATAGACCAGATGCACCTCAAATCCAGCCTGGTAATCACTACTTTCACTGCCTTGATCTATAACTAGGAAAATGGTGTGTAAGTAACACTAATCTTGACATTCACAGCTCTACTATGACACTAATTATAGGACCTTTTTTCCTTCAGATTCAAAACCACCAAAGAAATTACTTCCTAAACCCCAAACCCCAGCACAACCAGTTATGCCACCAACTAAACCCGGTAAACATGATTTCCAGTGCTTTAGTTTAAGAAGCTTTTTCTTTGGGAAATTGTTGTTGAAAATGTTTACAATTTGCCATACTGTATGAAGCATAGAAACCAAAATATGATTTTGTTCATTATCTTTTCAAAGTAACTACATCAATTGTTAAATGAACAAACCAATGGGTAGGAAGTTAGTGAATTTCATATCTGATAGTCTGACAGGTTCCACTTTCTTAACATTTTTAGACTTTGTTTTCTGAATTTGGGTATGTAATGAATAGAAACCTGATTTTTCTGTACCTGGAACATATTTGAAAGGGATTTTAGCGTTCACCACTAGGTAAGACTGGGAAGGCTGACACTGTGTTCATGCTTTATAGGCACATACTCAGAGATTGACTTTCTCTAAAATACCTTAATAACATTTTAAACAGCAATATTACCTAAGTGATTTCCTATGAAATAAAAAGATATTTATATAACAGTTCTAAAAACTCAACTGTTTTGCAATTGAAATTTTCTCCTAAGGTTCCAGTTAGTACAAAATTCTGATTTAGTAAGAGTATCTCTCATAATAAGCTTATGAAGAAGGCAATTTATATCAACTTAGAATAAACCAAGTTCTGTATCCTATGAATTAAGCATCAGTGAGCACCTGAAAGTTTAGACCTCTTTATTTTTCTTACTTGTATCTGTTTATTTTTTATGATGCAGTCTTTGAGCCTGTTACATTTGAGATGGAAGCTCCCTCCCCAACCATAGGTAATGATGTCTTCCTTCTTGGTTGATGTTTCTGTGAGCTCGCCCCTCTCATCTCTGTCATCAACTGTATTCTCTTATGTATATGATGGTCATTCATCATCTTTTTCATTCATTATTTTCAACAGGGAACTTTTCAACATCAAAAGACATTCTTACTTCTGCTGCTCAGTTTATAACCCCTGAATGTCATTCTTCCTTTGATCACCTTCAGAGGATTCAGATTCCTTGCAGCAACTGACGCTGTCAAGAGTTGCAGGGGCTGAGAGCACATCCATCCTGCAATCCAGGAAATCTTTGAGATTTCTGCTTTTATGTGTCTATAGTTTATGGTTATGGGAGAGGAGCAGTTAAAAAGCTGGTTGGGGCTTGAGGCAATACCTAATTGTCCCTTTCTCGCAAAAGTCCTTTCCTCTTTGATTCTGTACTATTCAAATGAACCAAGACATTTCTGCTGACAAATTCATCTTGTGACACTGATTTCCAAGCAAAACAGGGATCCCCTTTTTTGTTTGAAGGCAATCAGTTTTGGATATTGTTGCATCCTGTTGTGCTTGCTTTCTCCATCTCTTCTGTAGGCCATGTTTTCCATTAATTCCCTGTAAGATGTCACATGTGGCTTAAACCAACTGCTGTGACATGTTAGTCAGCGAAAGGCAATCTCCATACGAATGCTCACATCAGTATCATGAAAACACTGATAAGATGTTAAATGTTACATTTAGTCTTCTGGACTTGATGAAAAATAGAGATGCCAGTTTAAATCCAAGGAGTTACACATCACAATTAATTTCATATCTATGCAAAATTCAGTCATTTCAGAATATTATAGAATTATAAGAATCCTGTTTATATAGACAAAAAGTTGAATTATTACTCTTCAGACTTTTTTCTTAATCATCTCTATTGCCCACTTGAAGAATTATCTCCAAATTATTCATTTGAAATGAATAAAAAAGGAGAAATAGTAAGAAAGAGTACCCCATTTATTATGGAGAAAAGGCACAAGTTTATCTTTTGCATAACTGTCACACATCTCCAATAAACAGGCTAATCGAGAACATTTTTAAAGATTCTCTTCACTACCGCAGTTCCTCAAAACAAATAACAATGGTGGTGAAAGCCTTCCAAATACTAACAGAAGCTTTTGCAGTTTTTCAGAGTAATTTAAAATACATATTAGACAACTGAGATGTTTTTGGAACCAAGTTTCCAATGTAGTTGGAATCAGATAATTAAATACAGATAAAAGCTTTTCATTGGCCTCATACGGATGCAAAATACAAAAGGTATGTCTATTTTATGAGATAAATGGATACCAGAGTACAGCCAGTTATTAGAGACCAAATACTACTTTTACAGTGTTCAGAAAGGCTTTTTAAACATTACAGGGTATTCATTTTCAAGATAATTTTCCTTCTTTTTGTATATTTCTTAAATCTCTATTGTTTAGTGCTTTTGGTCAGTTCCTGCCACAGACCTTGAACCTGTAACTCTGAGAACTGAGAGTCCCATGACAATGTTGGGTAATGACTTTTTATGTCTTTAAGCAAGTGCATTTTCTGCCCATTGTCTAGTCTTGTTGCTAACTTGGTCAAGGGGTTTTCTTTTTCTAAGATTTTCTCATCGCCCTCTCTTGTCACTCAACTCTGTTCTTCATTTTGAATATTGAGGATGTTTAAAAGAAGTTACTCGGTTAGTTACTTGGTTAAGCCTGTATGCAGCTAGTATAGAGCATCTATCTTCCATATTATCCAGCTTTATTGGTGCTTTACAGAGCCTGTGATTCTGCTCAGTGTGCTATGGCAAAGCTAAATTTCAAATACAATTAGGAGTGGCTACTCTAAATCATCAATTTTAATTCTATGGACATGGACAGAAGGTTGTGTTAAGATAGGGCATTTTTATTGTCTACCAATGATTTTAAGAAATGAAATGTGCTTATTCTAATGTTTAATGGGATGTATGTCTAAGGTAAATAATTTCTAAGTACGATCTCCCAAAAGCAGGTGAGCCTTGGTCCCTCTCTGATATGGACGTGCTGTGTTTCTGGGGTCAGGATCCCTTTTGAAAATCTGACACCAATAATAATAAGCTTTTTGGATTATTAGAATAATGTTATATACTCTTTCTCAAAAGAATGGTCAGTGAACCCCCCCCATAATTTCTTGCATGTAGATGATAAAATTCCAAAACCAAAGAGATAAATTTATTAAGGCTTAAAAAAATCTAGCAAAATTTTAGAAAACCTAGACCCATGTGTCATCCTTCTTGAGTTTCTGGAGTTATAAGACAACATTAACCAGTTTCCTTTCTTCAGCTCCAAAAACATCACAACGACCAAGAACACGCCGTCCACGTCCCAAACATAAAACCACACCGAGCCCAGCTGCATCTCAGAGCAAACTAGGTAAATATGTGGTTCCTGGTACCTGTGGAACCCTGTGGATGTGATTCTTGTGTGGCAGTTTAACTTGCCACCTAATAGCTCTTGGGACCCTTCAGTGTGAAAGCCTAAGTAACAGGAGCTCTATTTAAACAACTGTGATTTCCTTGTGCTGCTTGGTATCTTCTTGGCACCTTTGTATTTTATTTGCTTTCTCTGAAAAATCATATTTTTCTCTTTGATTCTGGTTGATCAAAAACTTACCTAGTTAAGGATCTAACTAGCATATTTAGTTCACTTAGTCACACATTTTATTAAGTGCTACATTAGCATCTGTGAAAAATAGTTTAGAAATAACAAATGACTTCACTTGGTTGAGGAAAGAAATTTCTTATGTAGACACTGTTCATAAATAGACATAAAAGAATATGGGCAGAAGCAACATATTTATTGAGTTTGACCAACTGTCAGGCACATAGTTAATTCTTAGAGAAGTAAAAGATTCACAAGCCGGTAAGTGTAATGTGGACCTCGAAATTTATAGAGCTTGTAGATCGGTTGCGGGGATAGGCAGGAATAGCATAAACAGAGGCAGGGAGGTACTGTATGTGTGGGTGAGAGCAGAAGGATAGGAATTAGAAGGGCAACCTGATTGGGAGAAAGGGGAAAGACAATGTTCACCTAGCTTATGCTGAGAAATTTTGGTCAGTGATACCCCTTTGAGATGGGTCCATGAAGAGGACCTTGAATGCCTAATTTCAATGATAGGATTTAAGCCAATTAGCTACAGCATACTCTCTTATCCTCCTGGGGTCAGGCTTTTCTGTCCTGATAACAGAGAAATGCACTGACAAGTTTTGCAGACCGAATGATCCTCTGTATCTTGTTCTTTTATATGACTTTGTTTGGACAGAAGTCTTGGTCTTCTTCCAAAGTGGACTCTCAACAACAACAACAACAAAAAATCTGTTTTGGTTATTCATTACGGTATCTGCTTAAAAATATCAACTATTTCATCTATCATGACCTTGTTTTCCAGTAAATTATACTTTCACATTCTTTTCTCATAATTTTTAATCTTACTGTTACTAGACAGATGCCTAAAGATTTTTCTAAGCAGCGTTTTTTTTATTGTTGTTGTGTTATCAGATAATATAAAAACAAACAAAACTTGGAGCCATGTGGAGATACTAAGGATATAACCGTTTCATAAGAACAAATATCTTTGTACCCTCACCTCAGAACTTTAAAATTTTTGCTTTTTAGTTGTAGAACCTGTGCCACCAGGTGAAGTTCATTTTCAAGAGAGTTTGATGACTTTTCTCATGTGTTTAACATTTCTTTTTTCTATTACTTTTGATCATTGCTTGCTACAGACTCTGAACCTATTAGTCCTGGGACATATTTAGGTAATGATCATTTATGTCCTTTAGCAAGTGCTTTTTCTTATTCATTGTCAAAGTTCTCTGTGCTGCTATATAGATGATGATGTCATAATTTGTCATCATCCTATTACAGTATTCAGCTTACAGTATAAAAGGCTTTCTTTCTAACAGAAATGTGTATGGACTTGATAAAGACCACTATCTGCCCCACATCCCAGCTTCAGACTGCATCATGTCAATCTGAGTCTCTGTTTAAACAATACTGTTTGTTAGAGCTAAGGTCCGAATGTGATTCTCCATATATCCCCTCCTTAGGCCACCAATACAATATTGATTATACCATGAATTTTCTTTAGGCCATCTTACCTTCTATATTTGAAGTTCTCCCTAACTTTTTTTCACTTCGTGGATGTTTCAGCAAATTTTTTATGCTTATTCTAGTAAATTACCAAGTGGAAAATTTGCCCAAGCCTAGTCATTTTAAATTATAATTAGAAGTGAATACCCTAGGGTGGTTTGAACTTCTCTCACATCATCATATTTTAGGAGCAATTTGTAACCAGTTTTGGATTAGGGACACTTTCAAAGAACTGACAGTTCCCCATCTTCATTTCTTAAGCATAATTGTATTATAATTTTTAATCTTTGGCGAACTCTTAATTTTAAAAGGAAACCTATTAATATACTAAAGGAGAAAATATCAAACCAAAGTAGCAAAGCTTTCGCCACTCAAACTGACAAATTTTAGAAAGCTTAGCTATGTGATATCATCTTATTTAGAGTTTATGGAGCCATCAACACTATATTAATCCTAAATTTTCTTCCTTCAGCTACAACAACAAAGAGACCTCGTCGTCCACGCCCCAAAGCTAAAACCACATCCCATCCAGAAGTACCTCAGACCAAACTGGGTAAATATGTGGTTTCCAGTTTAAGGAATTCAAGCAGTCTACCCCAGTTGGGACCCTAAATTCCGAGGATACCTAGTCTAATATAGTATCAAAAACAGAGGTTCTTCCTTACCTTTTTATATCAAATGCCACTCTTTTTGCTAAGGACTTAGTCTCTCAGCGAGTGTAGTATCAGCTTCCTTTTGGCTATCTGTAGTATGTGCGGTAAACAGACCTTAGGGTGACCCCCTTCTCCCCACCCCTGCTTCGTCCCACTCCCTTAGTTCCTGCTCCTTGGTATTAAACATGGTGTAAGCCATCTTTTCCCTGCTCTTTCCACCTTAGAAGGCATAGAAGCATTATTTTTACTGGTAAAATGGATTTTCTGACATTTCATGCATTCATAAAAATCTCTTTGGTTTCTCTCATTGATTTTGATCAGTTCCTACCACAGTCTTTGAACCAGTCATACTTAGAACGGAGGCTCCAGTGACCACACTAGGTAATGACACATTATGTCCATCAGCATCTGCTTTCCCTGCTCATTTGAAACCCATTTCATCACCTTCATAACCATAGCTGCTTCTGCTTCACAGGACTCGCATGTCATCCTCTATTGTCATTCAGTTACTCTTAATATATTGGAGAGTATGAAAATCACTCATTTGTTTTTAAAAGAGCCAAATACGAACTTAGTCTAGAATATGCGTCTGCAACATAATGCGTGTGAATTTATGGCATCTCACCTCCATGTAACCTATTTTTGTTTCTGAGTTTCAAACATATGGGGGTTGGGGGTGAAGATATCTATCCTTGATCTAAGCTGAGTATTGTCACAGCTGTTACAGTGTGACATAATTCTTGAGCAGATCTAAATTCCTACATTTTTATTTTGTGCATGATATTGGTTTTGTTTTGCCATTTCAGGTAATGATGTGGTCTTCTTTCAGTAAAGGGTGAAATAGAAAATATGCTCAATGCTAATGAATTTAAAGTGCCATCATTAGTTTAAATTTACCCTACACCTTCTCCACCACCGCCATAACTCAGTAAAGTTTTGGAACTTTTTTTCATTTAGAGATCCTTATGAAAATATCCTTGATATATAAACTCATGTTTCTGTGTGACTTTTGTCTTACAGCGTAGTGTAAATGACATAAAGAGGCAGTTATTGAAATGGAAGCAAATATTTTAAGCTCAAAGGAAAAATTTTCTGACGCTTCAGAAATTAGAACTAGTATACTCCTATCCACAGCTTCTAGCCCTAAGAACACTCTGTTAACCTGAGGTTTTCTTCCTTCAGCTCCCAAAGCACCTCAGCAAACTCATCATCCACGTCCCAAACCTGAAACCACAGGGAGTCCTGAAGCCCTTCAGACTGAACTGGGTAAATGTGTAAATCCTGGTTAAGCCCATCCCGTGGGGTCCAGAGAAAGTGAGGGAGCAAGTCAGGGTTAGCAGCTTTTTCTACTCTAGAGTAGCCAGTGAGAACGTGGTTGGAGGGCTTTAGGTGGTAGCCGAGTTTCTTACTCTTGTGAATTAGAATCTTCTCTCTAAATGTTTGATTTCTCATTCAATTCTATTCATCCTTTAAATATTGAACGTATGTGGTAGAATGAAATAGCTACAGAATGAATGTATGTTTGGGTAAATAAGAAATTGTTGTTATGTGCCAGGCACTATTGTTAGTACTTCATTTTTTTCCATTTTTTTAATTTGAATTCAATTAATTAACATATAATGAATTATTGGTTTAAGAGGTAGAGATGATTTCTTGTTAACTACAAAGTTAAGGCATAATGAAGGTCTAGGGCAGAAGTTGGCAAACATTTTCTATAAAGGGCTAGATAGTCAATATTTGGGGCTTTGTGAGCATATTTTGCATATTTTTCCTTTTTTCCTTTTTATTTTACAACCACTTAAAAAATGGAAAAAGTCACCCTTAGCTCTCATGGGCTATATGAAAATAAGCCATGGGTGAGATTTGGCCTATGCGCCATCATTTGTCAACCCTTGATTTAAAGAAACAATAATCAGGGAAGGATTGAGTGTTGAAATCACTGTAGATTTGGATGACTGGGGAGAAGGATGGAGAAGTACAGAAAAGAAGGACATGTGTGGAGGGCCAATGAGGAGAGAGAGGCTTCTC
Source organism: Phoca vitulina (assembly GCF_004348235.1). Taxonomy (NCBI): domain Eukaryota; kingdom Metazoa; phylum Chordata; class Mammalia; order Carnivora; family Phocidae; genus Phoca; species Phoca vitulina. The sequence goes on along the minus strand of NW_022589711.1, from coordinate 25,626,746 downwards.
TGAGCAGTTAAGGCTGTCAGGTTTCTAAGTGTTGATCAGAACATTTCATTGAGGCTGCTGCAGCTAAATGGGCCCAAAGGACCAGTTGAAAAGGTATTTTGAATGTTGGACTTAGGAGTTTGAATTTCATGTGAGAATCATCAGTATCTGTATATGGTCATGCTTTCCCTGCTTACCCTGCTAAAGCTCAGACTGAGAGCCTGTCCCTTATCCTGCTCTCTTAAGAGCCTAATCCTAATCCTAAAGCCTAATCCTATTAGGCAAAGTTCGTTGTCTCTTTCCAAAGATGAGTTTCCAGCAAGATTGGTATGGTCTATTTTGGTACACTAGGTATTTTGTACACTGACACTAGGATCATGAAAGAGTGAGACACTTCACGGGCACTTCACAGGGACAATTATCTACTACAAAGATAACCCCTACTAAGTGATAAATTGGTACCCAAGTGCAGAGAGACTCCATATCCCTCAACTCAGAAAGTTAATAGATTTTGCTTTGTACTCTAGACAATTCGAATTATTACTTAGGTGCAATTATTTTTGCAGTTCTGAGATTGTATAAATGTTTAACATTTATTTTTTTTATTTTTTTATTTTTTGGGGTGTCAGTTTCTGCTATAGTCCTTGAACCAGTCACTCCTATGAAAGGGGCTCCAGGGACTGCATTTGGTAATGCCACTTTCTAACCTTCAGCAAGAGCTTTTCCTGCTCATTGTCAAATCCATTCCACTCATTGCCATTCACTTACATTCTTTATCTTTTGAGTTGAACATGCATAAAACAAATTACTTCTTGTTCTTAAGAAATTCATGCCTGAATCTAGTTTGGGATATCTTCCCACCCTGTAACTTACTTTAAATTTTTTTCATGCCACCTTCTATTTTCAGCTTAATCTGAATTCTCTGTTAAGGCAAATTTCATATATTCATGTGAGCACCCGATCCTGATCTATGCTAACCAAGCTGTGACAGGGAAGTTTCTTAATATATCCTTTGTACATATATCTTTTTTATCTACCTGTTTTTTTGTTAACTTTTGAGTAACATGTTTTTAGTAAATTGTCTAACAGATAATGTAGTCAAGGATAGTAAGTTTAAATAGTAAGTCCCATCCTTAGGGTAAATCTGACTACCCCTTACTCTCCACCATAGTTTAGAAATGATTCTTAACCTTTTTAATGCAGTGGGGGGACCCTAGGAGAATATGATAAAGGGGTGCCTGCCTAGCTCAGTCAGTGGAGTGTGTGTCTTGATCTTGGGGTCACAGGTTTGAGCCCCACATTGAGTGTAGAGATCACTTTAAAAAATAAAATCTTTTAAAAAATGATAAAAAATACCAATCTTGACTCTCTGAATTAATAACCTCATTTTTATGTCAATTTTGCCCCCCAAAATATCAATAACAGAAGAAGATACAGTAGCACAGTAGGGGCAAATTTTTCACACTAGAAACATAAATTTTATAAAACTCAAGAAAAATCTGTCAAGCTGTAGAAAACAAAGAATTTTTTTAAACCTCATAATTTGCAGAACCATAAACTTTATCTTTTTCTACTTCCAAAAACATCCCAATGGACACTTCATTCACAAACCAAACTTAAAACCACCCCAAGTCCAGATGAACCTGGGACTACACCAGATGAAACCTCAGTCCTTGGTTTCAGGAGCCTGAGAGCCTGTTACTGGCTGAAAATGTAAACTCACATACCCTCTAGTGAGGGAATCATGAAGAGTCCTTCCCCCTTCAGGGTTGGCGAGTAGTACATGTTTGGAAGATACATAATGTTTCCTCTAGCTCAGGGTAGTAGGAAACACGTTTTACTTCATCTTCAGGCTAGCTGAACACAGAACCTTTTCCTGCATAAAAAGACTACAGAAGGAAAATAAGGCAGGGTGTTTTTGCAAATTGAAGATTTTGGGGTGTATTTCAACATTAAGTGTTAGACTCATCATATAAGGTCTTAAAGAAGTGAAGCGTCATTTTGGACCTCAGTAGATCAGGAAAGGAGTTTAAGTCTTGATGTCACATCAGAATTTGTACAAGTGGACAGGTGAGAGTGAACAAAGACAAAAAAAATAGGATATATATATATATATATAGCGGGAACTAGAGGGGCAGAGGTTCTTCTTCTTTGAAGAGTCAGTCAAAACCTCTTGTTGGTGATTCGGCATTTGGATAAAACCACAAGAAATTGAAGGATGGCTTGAATGTTCCATTCAGGAGTCTGATGTTGTTCTCACGAGCATGAGAAAACTTTTCTTTCCACACTGGATGAAGTTTCCCCTGTACCGAGAGTGGACGGCTGCTTTACTGGATGCCAAAGACTGAGTGGTGCCCCTGACCTAGTCCTCTTGAATACCTTTCTTTGGACACAAGTCACAAGATCTTTCCAAAGCTGAGTTCTCAGCAAGATCATCATAGCCATTTTTGGTTATTTGTGTGATGGCTGCTTGGATCTGTAGGAACTCTTTTTGCAACCATAATTTGATAAACATAGTAGATGTCTTCTTTATTCAGCACCCACTAAAATGCAAGTTAGTCTTTTACATGCTTTTCAAGATGCTTAGGAATGTATTTAGGTAAAAGCCTAAAAATGTCCTAGAGTCTACCATGTTAGATGCAAATAATCAAGTACTAACTAGTAGAACGGTTTCCCTCTTGTGGTGCTAAACAGAGACTACAAGTAATGACTGTCTCGTGAGATGAAGAAGTCCTGAACTGTAGTTTAGCAAAGTCTGGACAAAACAATTGATTTCCCTTTGTACTAGCTTGCTAAGGCTGCCGTAACAACATAGACTGGGTGACTCAAACAATAGAAATCGATTTCTCACAGCTCTGGAGGCTGGAAATTTAAGATGATGGTATTAGCAGTTTTAATGTCTCCTGAGGCCTTTCTCCTTGGCTTGTAGATGGCCTCATTTTGCTGTGTCCTTACATGGCCTTTCCTCTGTGTGTGAGCATCCCTTGTGTGTCTCTCTAATAAGGTCATCAGTCATGCTGGATTAGGGACCTACTCTTAAAACCCCATTTAATCTTAATTGCTTCTTCAAAGCTCCTATCTCCAAATACAGTCACATTTGGGAGTTAAGGCTTCAACAGAGGAATCTGGGGGAGACAGAGTTCACTCTACAGTCCACTTCATCTAGAAATAAAGTAGTAATTCTAGATGAAATGTCACACTGGCAAAATACATTTTGAAGTGAATTTCATAGCTCCTTATACATTTTTTAATTTTTTTAAGATTTTATTTATTTGACACAGAGAGATAGAAAGCAAGCACAAGCAGGGGGAATGGCAGGCAGGGGAGAAGCAGGCTCCTGGCTGAGCAAGGAGCCCGACGTGGGGCTCAATCCCAGGACCCTGGGATCATGACCCGAGCCGAAGGCAGCCGCTTAACTGACTGAGCCACCCAGGTGCCCCTCCTTATACATTTTTTAAAAACCTCTTTTGCTTATTTTATTACTTCAGTTCCTGTTACAGACCTTGAACCTGTTACTCTTAGAACTGAGACATCTGGGACAATATTAGGTAACGATTCTGTGCAATTCCCAAATGCTTTTGCTGCTCATTGTACATTCCATTCAGTCTCCATTTCCTGGCTTTTCCTCCTTCATGAGACAGCCACCATCATCCCCTGTTGCCATTCAGTCACTTCATCTGAAGAATCCTGAAGCCTCTTAAAAACAAGTTTCCTATTGTTTTTATGAGAGCAGACATTAACTTAATCCAAAACATTGGTGCCATTTGGTACGTTTGTCATTGTCATGTTATCTCGTGCTTCGTTGAACAGTGTTCTGTGTTAAAGTCAAATTTAAAACAAATTGGGATCTGTTTCTTATCTAGGCTGATCAACAGTAATAGCTATTCTTACGCTCCTTTGCCCGTCTAGGTTGCTAAGTTTTTAAAAAATTATTTGCATGATATGTTTGTTTCTTTGTTGGTGCTTTAAGTAATGACATGTTTTATTACTAACTTGACAAATAGGAAATTACCTAAATCCAAAATTTTAAATTATAAGTCCTCAGTGTGACCCTAACCTCCCCTCCCTTGCACCAGAGTTGAGCCCTCCTTCCCATTTTTTCCCCAATGAGGAAATTCTGTGAATGTTTAATTACAAGTGCTAATCTTTATGCCTTGAATGAACAACTGAACTATATACATGAGCTTGCCTGCAAAATACCAACAATGATAAAAAGAAGACACATTGGCATAAAAAGATTAAAAATATTAAATTACAGAAAATTTCCTGTAACTTTTGAAAATCTTAACAGCTCTTGGAAAAACCTCTCCTCAGAATCCAGAGCCTTAAAACCTAGAGTAACACAAAGCTTTTCTTTCTTCAGCTACTAAAACATCACAAAGACCCCGTCGTCCACGTCCCAGACCTAAAACCACACCAAGCCTTCAAGTACCTCAGACCAAACCTGGTAAATGTGTGATTCCTTGGTTTAAGGGTGAGCCCAAGTAGTCTGTCCCAGTAGGAACCCAAAACAGTGCCAAGCTGTTAGTGACTCTAAGTGTGAGGTCATGAGCCATGATCAGTAATGTCTGCTTTGCCCAGGTGTCAGAGAATGTGGCTGGGTGCAATGTATTTGGTACCAGAATATCTTACTCTATGTGAGAGTCTTCTTTGATATGCATTTAGTATATTTCTTGCTATCAACTTCCATTCAAATTTTAATTATACATCTTCCTTAGCAGAGCCAATATATTCAGTTCAAGTAAACAAAAAATTATAAGTCCCTTGTATATTTCTGGACCGATATTGACAATTGTGGGTGATATGCCAGCAGTGGGAGACTTTCTAAAACAGTAGAGTTGGGTATATGTTTGCATGGTACATTAATATTGACCTTGCATAGGAAAAGATCAAGGTCGACTAGACTTGGACGTTGGGCCTACTACAGGATTTCAGTGAATGGAGGGAAAAGTGAACGAAGGCAGAAGGGCTAGACATGTAAGGTGGTAGAGGGGTAGCCACAATGGCAGTCCAGTGTGCCTAAAACAGACTGTCCTACTTCCAGATGGCCAAAACAAGGTTATTGATGATGCTGCATTTGGAAGAGTCCAGACAGCCAACTGAAAGAGAATTTTGAGGACCTAATTCAGGAGCTTAGATTTGATACAGAGACATCAACTGTCTTTGATTTCTGCTTTATCTGGGCTTCAGCCAGACAGAGGCTCTCCTGAGTATTACAGACTGAGTGACCATCTTTATTCTGCTCTCTTATATGCCATGGTTTGGATGAGTTCTCAGAATGATCAACATAGTCCACTTCAATGATTAACTTTTATATCTGTTTCAAACTTATAAACTGTTTATTATATCCATGTTTACTTAAACATAGTAAGTGCACATTTTCAGCTTCCATAGAAATACAGATTGATCAGATTTTTTAAGACAATTTCTTTTCTAACTGCATGTTAGGTCAATGAATAAGAATATTTTCTAGTGCAGAGTTTTCTATATCAGAATCCATTAGCTAAAACCTAGCAGAATTTCATGTTGACTTCTTTAAGACAATCAAGATAGTTCAAAGGCTAAGCCTAAGACCATGACTATAGTTTGGCCAAATCTTCAAAGAATAATCACCTACTCTTTCCTTCAGTTAGGAGGTTAATTTTTTTTTCTTTGTTTTTGTAGAAGGATTGATACACAAGTAGATTTGCTTAGATGTGAATGTTCTGACTTTTCATGTGTTTTAAAATTTCTTTGATTTACTGTATTTTGGGGGCAGTTCCTGCTACAGTTCTTGAACCTGAGACCCCAGGAACAACATTAGGTAATAATATATTATCTTTTCAACAAGACTTACTCTTCTTTTGTCAAACCTAGAGTTTCATCTTGCTTTATGTGACCAAATGTCATTCTTTTTGGACATTCATTTACATTCTTAAAATTATGAAAACTCTTAAAACTTATCTGCCATTTTTAAGAACCAGTCATACATGAACGTACTTCAGGACATTTATTTGCCATGTAACCTATTTGGAATTTTTCACGTTATTTTGTGTTTTATTTAATCAATCTTGGTGGTAAAAAAAAAAAAAAAAAACCTCGTCTTCAAACATACTGTGGGTTTCTACCTCTTACCTATAAAGGCAGATAAGCCAAATAATGGCTATCATGGGGCCAAGAGGATCCATTTATCTCACACTTATGTTTCTATCTTTTTTTTTTTTCTATTTGTGTGATACTGTTTTGTTTTATTTCTATTTAGGTAATGATGTGTTCTTGTTTTAGTAGTTACATAGAAAGTGTGGAAAGATGAAAAAATTAAATTATAAATCTCAGATTTAATATGACCATCCTTCATAATACATTAAAATTTAGCAATGGTTCTTAACCTTTATGTTGCCCAATCAACCCACTCTATGACACTTCGATTATAATTACTAATCTTTATTTCTTGAATTAAAGAGGGATTTTTTTCTTCAAAAAATCTTCTATGATAAAAGAAATTATATAAGAAGTATACATGACAAAAATCTCAAACTAGAAAGGCACATGTCTAACAAATTGTAGAAAATCTAGAATCATATTTTCACCTCTCATTGCTTCCAGAACAGAAGTAATGTGGTTGTGTAGTAACCCTACAATTTCTTCCTTCAGCCTCTGAAACATCACAACAGACACGTCGTCCACGTCCCAGACCAAAAACCACACCAAGTCTTGAAGCTTCTGAGTCCAAACCAGGTAAACAAGTGTTCCTGGTTTAGAGCTTCAGCAGCCTAACCCAGCAGGGTCTCAAGAGTAATTCCAGTGTTTGCAAGTAATGAATAGGCCCCATAAAAGTAAAGATATAACTTGTGTTAAACAACAGTTCCCACTATAGAGATGGCAAGAGGAACACAGTAGGGGGAAATCTGTGGGGCAACTGAATGCCTCATGCTTCTTGAGTGAAATCTTATTCTGTCACTGTACATTTTATTAATTTCCATTTATGTCTTGAAAATAAAACTTCTTTAGAAAAATTAGGCATATTCAGTTCAAATTAACAAATAGTATCTTCAGTATCCCCAGGTCATATTAGCACCTTTGGGGGTATAAATTAGGTGTGGGAGACATGTTTTAGTTCTCAAACCTGCAAGAAAGTTGAGAACAAAAGATAGATAAGATAGATGGCATTAAACAGCATGTATGCAAAGACAAGATCAAGATTGATTTCTGGGTGCTATCAACAAAATGTGCTAGGTACATAAATATGTAGATCTGGAAAAGATAAAGAAACAGTGGAGCCTTGAAACCACCGTAGTACACAGATAAGTAGAAAGAGAGGTAGGAATAAAATCAGAAAGTGTGGATATAAGTGAGACCAACCAAAGGAGAAAGTCTAACTGTAGTACTAGTATAAAAGATGTCTCACTAGACAGTGATAGTCAAATCTTTCTGAATCTTGATTGGTCCATGGATTCTCATGATGGAGATTCTTAGGCATCTGATGGAGCAGTTGAGGTTTGATCAAGTGGACATCAGTAAGCTCTTTGTTGCACGTGAAGGCATGTTCCTTCTTTGCTTAGAATGAAGGGATAACCTGCTCAATTCATCATGCTGCAGCCTCCCTTTCTTTCCAAAGTTAAGTTGTTAGTAATATCCACACATCCCACTTTGACTCATTAGTTAGAATCAGATCATCAAAGGAGGAATAAGGAAATAGTTACCTCACTTAGGTATGGCCAAATTTTAGGAAATCGGTGGTCTACTTTTTTAGTTGAACAGTTTTTAGAAGTTGCTACATAGTTCTAGAAAGTATATGAGTAAGATTCATTTTGAAGTAAATGTTTTGAGGGTTTTTAAATTTTTAAGCAATCATTTTGTTTATTTTTAATACTTTTGGTCAGTTCCTACTGCAGACCTTGAACCTGTTGTGTTCAGAACTGAGACATGGGTAACAACACAAGGTAATAACACATGCTCCTCAGTAAGTACCTTCCATTCTGATTGTCAGACTCATTCCATCAACATCATAGCTACAGGTTCTTTTACTTCATAAGGACTACATCATCCTCTGTTGTCACTCCATGAAATTCTTCATCCTAAAAGTTTTGAGGACTCTGACTCTTAAAACAAGTTATCCCTTCTTTTTAAGAGAGTTATGCATAAACCTAACTCAGGTCATCTGTTGTACAAGTAACCACCTGAATTGTTCTGTCATCTCATGTGCTTTTTAACCATGTTTTGTTAAAGCTGGGTTTAAAAAGCAGTTCCTTTGACGCTACTGACTGTTATGGTATCAGGAAGTTTCTTTGTGCATCTAAAGTTCTACTTTTTTTTTTTTTTTAACTCTCTAATATCTGTCCTTTGATAAATATTTTAATTAATTATATGGCCTTATCTTAGTAAGCTGTCAGAGTTTGTATCTGACTATGGCTGCCCCATAATATTTCCGCGGTGGGACTTACCCCTTTTGTTCAATAGAAGAGAACTATGAACACTATTTCACTTCTTGAATTAATAACTTAATGCTGTATGACTCATTCTCAATGAACTTGCATTTATAAAAGAATATATATTATTATATTAAGGGTGAAAGTTTCAAATTAAAAGGTTGATAAGACAAATTTACTAATGTAGTAACTTTAGAAAATCTGGAGTCATGTGTCATGCTACCCTTAGCTTCTAAACTATGGACTCTGTAGTAACCAGTTTTCTTTCTTCAGCTCCTAAAACATCAAAACGGACCCGTCGTCCACATCCCAAACATAAAACTACACCAACTTCTGAAGCACCTCAAACAAAACTGGGTAATTGTGGGTTTCTGGTTAAAGGAGTGAATCTTACCAGCTCTTGGGATTCTGGGATTGATGCCGGTGGGAGGAGTGATAGCCCATGTGAGCCCAGTATTGGTGAAGGCACAAGATGATCTACACTGATCCCACCATTGACTTAGCAAAGGAAAACATTGTTTGGGGAGACATCTATGGCAAATGGATTCCTCATGCTTTGTGCATAAAGATCGTTTATTTTAATATGTATTTTATTACTCTTGCTTATTTCATTCCATACTTCTCTAGAAGACAAAATGTCTTAAATAGAACCAATTATCTTTATTTTAAGAAACATTAAGTGCCTTTCATTTCCCCCCAGAGCTACATCAACAGCTGTGAGGTTATCACAGATGTAGGTAGCTTGTTTTTACTTCTCAGTCTGTACTATAGTCAAAGTCAAAACCTGCCCCAGTAGGAAACATTCAAAGATTGAACCAAGGCAATGTGTCATGCCAATCAAGATTATTTTTTGCAGGTGTTATAAACATCTATGCACTTAGAGAGAAGTTTGTGAAGGGCAGGAATAAGGAGTTAGGAAGAAAGCGGGAAATCTTAGAATTGAAGAGAGGCAAAAAGAAAGCAGGTATTGAGGCCAGCCTGAGGGCACAGGCCTCCTGGAACAAGGGAAGTGCTGCTTTTAAGTGGTAATGATAGTAGTGAGTTTGGAAGGGTCCATAAGAGCAGTTGAAGAAAGTTCTTGAAGGTATGACTCAGAAGTTTGGATCTGAACCTAGAAGCATTAGTGGTCTTTCCTGCAATGTCTTCCACATGTAGAGGGTACCACATTTTTGTGTTTAGAGCAGAGAGCTGCTCTACTGGGCACCACACACTGAGTGGTTGTTGCTTATCCTAATTAGTTGAATGCCTTTGTATCATGTGAGTTCTCAGCCTATTTCTACTTATGAGTTCTCAACAAGATGAACGTGGTTAGTTTTGCTTTGTTCTTTTCTATGCCTCCTTTCAAACATAAAAGCCATTTACTGTATCCATCTTATTTAGATATCCTATCTTCTTAAAGCTTCCACAGAAAAGGCAACAATTGCGAGAACACTTTTATTAGTATATATCTGGTAAAATGTTTAAACAAGTTTCCTAGGGCAATAGTTGGAATTGGGTACTTAAACACCTAAGAGAATATTGTGTTGACTTTGAGATGCTTAGCAGACTATGTAGGCTATCACTGACTATTTCCTAAAAGAATGTTGACCTGGTTATAGGGTGGCCAAATCTTTAAGTATTTAATTTCAGAAAAAAATTTAGTTGCTATACATTTATTGAAGCAATGTTATACTGGTTAGATTTAATTTGCTGACTTTTCACAAGTGTTTATTTCATTGCTTTTCATTAGTTCCTACTACAGATCTTGAACCTGGTCCTCTTAGAACTAAAGCTCCAGAAATCGTGGGTAATGAGAATATGTGTCCTTCAAATAGTGCTTTTTCTGCTCATTGTCATACCATTGTGGCCACAGGTCCTGCTGCATCTTAAAACCATTTTAACACCCTCTGTTGTCTTCCATTGCAGTCTTCATCTTGCAATTACACTAAGCTCTATATCATCTGTTAAACTTAAGAAAACTGTGAATATGCTAATTTCAAGGCATCAAACTGCCATGTAACTTGTTCATTGTTGTTTCATGTGATCATGTGTATGTGCCAAAACAGCACTGACTACTTTAAGCTTTGTTTCAAACATGAATTTCCATCCCTTATTTGCACTGCTTACCCTTCATTGATTGCAGAAATACCATGTTCTTGAATCATTTTTTATTGCATTAGGATCTGTGTGATTATACTGATGGATCTATTGTTTCAAAAAATGATGTTTTTAGTTAATTGTCAAAATTTTAAATGTGCCTAAGTCTTGAAAGTTTAAATGATAGGCTTTCATGATAGAGTAGGATGATTCTTTCTTCTTTGCTAAGAGAATTTAACAGTGTTTCTTAACTTTTCTTGAGTCAAAGACTACTCTGAAACATTGATGAGCACACTGCTTTATGTATTGATCCTCATGCTTTCAAATAAATAAGCTCATTATTATACCTATGATTATTTAATAAGCATTTGTCTCAACTTGTACAGAAGTAGAATGACAAATGCTTTTTCCAGTAGAGTTAGAAAAGTATAAATATATAAAAATGTGTAAAAAAGTTAGTCTAGCAAAGTTTTGCATATTAGCAATAATCAGATATTCAAACATCTAGGAGAACTTCTTATGGATCACAGTGATGTTTCACAGAGTACAATGCTGTATCTATTTTATGAGATTAATGGGTACTTTGCCAGAGTATGGTCAAATCTTCAGAGTTAAGTGTTTCTTTTCTGTCAGTCCTGAAGCTTAAAAATTGACTTTTGCGGTTAGTCTTCAAGTGAATTTTTAAAATCTCTTTGGTTTATTTTATTATTTTTTATCAGTTCTTCCTACAGCCCTTGAACCCATCACTCTTAGAACCAAGGCTCCAGAAACAGCATTAGGTAATGATATTCTGCATTCCTCAACAGTTTTTTCCTGCTCATCATCAACCCATTCTATCATAATCATAATCACTTCGTCACCAGCTTTATAAAACTGTTTTGTAATCTGCTGTCCTTCAACTTCATTTTTTTTTCTTCTTAAGGGCATTGAAAATTCTTTTTTTTTTTAAGATTTAATTTATTTATTTGACAGAGAGAGACACAGCGAGAGAGGGAACACAAGCAGGGAGAGTGGGGGAGGGAGAAGCAGGCTTCCCTCCAAGGAGGGAGCCTGATTCGGGGCTGGATCCCAGGACCCTGGGATCATGACCTGACCCAAAGGCAGACGCTTAATGACTGAGCCACCCAGGCGCCCCAAGGGCACTGAAAACTCTTAAAAGAAGTTATCTATTGTTTTTAAAAGTTATGCATGGACCTAGGAATATCTGTCAACCATGTAATCTTGAACCTGTTTCATGTATTTTTGTCTAAACAGAGCTCAAATTTAAAGCTGAGTTTTAAAGTCGGTAATGTCTGTATCTTCTCTTGACCAAACAAATGGTAACAATTCGCATGGTATCATAGATTCTTTGGAAAAGTTCTATTTCTTGGTGTGAACCTATAACCCTGCTACCTACAGTAGAGTCCGTAATTACCTTCTTTTAAAGCTAGAGATTTATGAGTTTGCTCACTCCTTGACTTAACTTTATGTGTGAGTTTTATCTCTCAAGAATCTTCGGTGATTAAAAAAATAGTTAACAAAATAGGAGAAAATATTTCAATCTTGAGATACATATGCCTTAAACTTCAAGGCAATATGATGCATTTTAGAAAATCTAGAGCCTTGTTTCCAAAACCACCTTCACTGGAGTAATCTGAAGTTTCATCCTTCAGCTCCTAAAACAGTACAACGAACCCGTCGTCCACGTCCCAGACCTAAAACCACATCAAGCCCTGAGGCACCTCAGACCAAACAGGGTAAATATGTTATTCCATGGTTTGAGGGGTGAACCCTAGCAGTCCATCCCAGTGGGGTCTCAGGGAAATGCTTCTGATGGGAAGCAACAGTCTACATGTTCTCTAAAAGTCAAAGCATGAGGTATGGTTAGCAAGTAATTTTTGAGTGAAATTTTTGGTCTCTTTAAAGATGTGTTTAAAGCAAGATTGGCATAGTTACTCATAGCTATTTATTGCTATATCTGCATTTAAACACACGGTCTATTTATTGTGGTCATGGTTACATAAGCATAGGTATTTTTTTCAGCTTTCAAAAACTGCAACAAGTTACTTTCATACATATTTTCATATATCTATTGCCTAAACAGAATTTCCAAAGCAAGCTTTCATATTGGTTAGAATCAGAAAATCAAACACCTAGAAAAACCTCATGCAGAATTTAAAGGTTGTGACTACCTTCTACAATGAATAGTTCCTAACTAGTGTGACCAGTTCCTCAAAAAGAAACTGCTTCCTGTCAATTCAAAAGTTTAAAAAAATTGTCATTTGAAACTAAAGTTTTGAAAGAAAAATTAAGATTTTCTACATGTGTTTAAACTTTCTCATGTTCATGTTGTTGTTGCTTTTGGTTAGTTCCTGCTACAAGCTTTGAACCTGTTATTCATAGTTCTGAGGCTCCAGAAACAACATTAGGTAATGATTTTTGTGACCTCATCATATGCTTTTTTATTCATATGATAGTCGATCGCTGTCATGGCCAGAGTTGCCCCTGCTTCCTTAGACTGCTGTTGTTTTGTTTCATACTTCATCTTAATCTTCATCTTAAGATTAAGAATCTTAGTCAAGATCCTTAATTGAAGTGCTACCTCTTGTTTTTAACAGATGTCCCTGGACCCAGGTGAGGAAATCTATCTGCCATGAAACCCCATTTAAAATTTCATTATCTGATGCAGGGAAGTGTCTGAAGTCCAAATTACAACCCATCTATTTGGTATTTAGAGCTATAAAATGATGATAATTAAATACCATGAAATTTTTCTGAGCAACTTATTTTCTATAAGATTTTTGAGACATTCTCATTATTCTCTTCCTAATTTAAAAGATGATTTCCTCCCTTTAAATTATCCAAAAAAAAATTGCTTCCTGGATGTGCCAATCCTAGTACATCTAAGTTAACAGGATTTCCTCACCATGGGTGAATTTGGTTATTCTTTATCTTCTACCACAGTTTAGTATTGGTTCTTAATCTTTACCAAGTAGGAATTTCTGAGCATCTAATTGTATTGATATCTATTCCTATTCCTTTAATTAATAAATTTTTTTATTTTCATTTTCAAAACACCCTTAGTGGTGATAAGAAGCAAATTAGATTCATAAAGTAAAAATTTTCAAACTTAGGTAATAAACTCAAGAAAATCTAATATGTCTTAGAAAACAGGTCTATATACAATGCTTTTGAGGTTTCTAGACCTATAAACACAATAGCAACCCAAGATTTTCTTCCTTTAGTTTCAAAAACATGGGGGAAAAAAATCCATTCTCCTCCCAAACTTTAAACTTCCCAAAGTTTCACAGTTGAAACCAAGAAACTCAATGATTTCCTAGTTTGAGTCCTTCTAGCTTATTGCAGTTGGGTCCCAGGAGTGACAATGATGTAGCTTGTTAACTTTCACTTCCCATCTCTATGCCCTCTAAGAGAGAGGAGGCACAAATTGTGGTTAGCATCTTTACAATTGCATATTGACCAGAAGGTTCATGGTTGGGGGAGATCTAGGGTAGCCAAAATCATCATGTGTCCTGCATAAGGATTGTCTCCAACAAAAGTTGCATCTTATTCAATTCTCTTACCATTCCATTTATCTTTTTAAAAATTAGCAGTACTTCTTTGGCTTAGTAAACAAAAATTTCCTTGCCTTCTGTGTTCCCAGCACCATATTAACAGTTGAGTGGAGTGGGGTGAGGTGAGGAACAGAGGTAGAGATCAAAAGTAAGAACAGGTTTTACTTCTTGAAAAGAGTACAATAGAATTGTGAGGAAACCCTGTTTTCAAGGGGTTTTTGTTTTTGTTTCAGATATAAGGCAATTTGCTCATATAGAAGCAGCTTATTGAGTGGTTAAAAATATAGAGAGAAAATATTTAAAGAAGTCAAAGATCTATGTGGACTGATAGATAACAGTTGGACTTTGAAATAACTTCAGTTTTTTGCATTAGTAGATGGAAGGGTAGGAATAGCAAAAATAAAATGAAAACTCAAACTAGAACACAGAACAAAGCACTCCTAGATGGTACTAAACATTTTGGTAATGATAAACTCATAAAATCAGCGGTAGGAAGCTCTTAGAAAGCCCCTGTGGGAATTCAGATTCAGATATAAAAGTCAGTGAGAACCTATTTTTTTTTCAGATTTTTTATGTAAGGATGTCAGATGGTAAATATTTTATACTTTGTAGGCCATTCAGTCTCTGTCACAAATACTTGATTCTAATGTAGTATCTCAATTGAAGGCAACCAAAACCAATATGTAAATGATATGTAAATATGCCTTGAATCATCTTAGTTTGTGGGTGTGGTTGTGTTCCAATAAAGCATTACTTGGATTTTATACCATTTTCACATGTCATAAAATATTACTCTTAATTTTTTTTCCGTCATAGAAAAAATACAAAAGCCATTCTTAGCTCACAGGTCAGGCAAAGGGCTGGATTGGGAGGACCATAGTTTGCCATTCGCTGCTTTAAATAATGTATACTCTGCATGGCTCTCCATAACCCTGTGATTTTGAAGATCTATGCATTTCAGTTCATTGCTACCTTTATCTAAAATCTGTGAAATATCTGTAATTACTTTGACAACTTAGATGCTCTTCTTTCAGCTCCCACTGAACTGCAAACTCTTATTTTGAAACCAGTGACATCACCAAGCCTAGAAATGACACAGAGTCAACCTGGTAATTAGACTGTTTTATCTGTCTGGGTACAATGTGAGCTTCAAGGGACATATTCCAAGTTATTCCAAGTGTTGATTTCCAAATATAAAAAAAGCAAATAATAATACACATTTAATAACTCTATATACCATACATGCTCTTTCCATGATTGCATACTAGTATTAACTTGGTAATTTATTCATAGTAATTGCTATTGAACTGATAAACATACTTCATTTCATTGTGTTTACTCTGTATCACATAGAGAATAATCAAGTATGTGATTAACTAGTCAATAAAACCACTTAGAAGAACTGATTTTATTCTTTATTCTTATTTTTCACTACAAACTTGTAGTTCTCTTTAGTAATAAGTTAAATTTGTGCTCTGCTATGTGAAAAGAATGCTAGTTCAGTTGTGACCATCAAGGAAGGAGAAAGTGCTCACTTCGGTAAAGATAACAAAACTACCCTATACAATATTGCCCTTCAAAATTGAAAACAAATATTTTAAGTTAGCATTGTGGTTGCTAACCCTGACATATATTTTGAAACACAAGATCTTACGTTTTTTCTAGCATAGGATTATAATTTCTTTTCATCTCCTTTGTGCATCTTGTAATTAGCTAAATGACATTTTGGTGCTCATGACAGTAAACGTCTGATTGTTAATAGTTACCTACAACAGTTAGAAAATTGTGACTTCAGTTCAGTTATTGGAGCTTCCCTAGTGTCATTAATAATATTGTTGTTATCCTAACAGCTAACATTGAGCATCTATAGGTGCAAGACAATTTTTTTTAATTTTATTTATTTATTTGAGAGAGAGAATGAGATAGAGCATGAGAGGGTCAGAGGGAGAAGCAGACTCCCTGATGAGCAGGGAGCCCAATGCGGGACTTGATCCCGGGACTCCAGGATCATGACCAGAGCTGAAGGCAGTTGCTTAACCAACTGAGCCACCCAGGTGCCCCATAAGACACTTTTCTAAATACTTAATTTGTATGCATTCATTTGATGCTGCCGACAACCCATCCTTGATCAATTGTATCATTTTGTGTTCTTTGCTAGTTTCTGAAGTCCTGGAATCGGTTACATTAAGCACTGAGTCATCAAAGGAAGCTCTAGGTAAAAATGTTTCCCAGTGAGCAGTCAGATATATGTGCATTTCCATCTCATTGCCGAAGTCATCTTTGGATGTCCTCACGCTTTGTGACATTTCGTAGCTCCTCACATCTTGTCTGTGCTCATCCAGTGAATTTTAAAAGTCACATGTTACATACAGCACGTTGTGCTGGTGCCTGTATATTGCTATGCAAGTTTCACAATTGCCTTAGCTCCTTTTCACTCTGAATGTGAGATTTAATTTTTTAATATTCTGACCATTCTTTAAATATGAATATGCACATCCTAGTTTTCATGTTTCCGTTGTTTTTAGGATTCATCCTTCTGCTTTTCAAGGACTCACTCTTTGTCTTTTTCTTACTAGAATCCTTAAAATATGTAAGGAAGTGACATTACCTGCTTTGCTCCAGGTAGAAGTTGCTGAAGACACTGCTGGTTGTGGTGTGTGTGCACGTGCCCACGCTGAACACTGCCTTGATTTTCCACCTTCATCTCTGCCCTCTAAAATTGCAGTCATCTTCCTAATCTACCTAAATGTTATGTATTCTCATGAATGTACCAACTTAAGATAACAAACCTCTGTTTTCAAATTAAATACAGTGTCCGATGACAGTGTGTGATGCCCTGCCCACCACTAACCAGCCATTCCCTGTTTATTCCATAGCACCAACTGTAACAGATTATCTGTACCCCTCTGCCAAAACACCACTCAGTCCAGAGGAACCAAAGACTGGAGCTGGTAAAAGTTTTCATGCTTTGATTCATTCATTCAACAAATTTTTAATTAACATCTGTTATGTCCATGGAATGTGAAAGTTCAAGCTGTAGTACTTGTTCTACAATGGAATTCATTTGAAGAGCAGTAGCTTCCCAAATCCTTGGGGTCTTCAAACTACAATGATAATTGATCTCTGAATACAGAAATTTTGGCTTCTCTATGGTATCAAAATATTGAGGCATAATAGCATTTGACAGCCAGTTAATGACAGTTAAAACATTAAAATTACTTGGAGAATTAGTATGACAGAAGAGGATTTCCCCCTTCATTCTCTCTCTTCTTCTCTAAATCCATTGTCCTATCTGTAAAAATATGATGCAAATTTCTAAGAGAATGAGGTGTGTTGATATTCAAGAAGGAAAGGGTTGACTATAGCTTAGCATCTTAAAGTTTTCTAAAATTGTTCTCCTTTGTTTTGATACAGTTGTGGAATCTATTACAAATGTGTCTGAACCACCCGAGACCACGCTAGGTAATGACCCACCTCGGCAGCTTTTGTCCTCATCGCCACCGTCACCTGAGAACCTCAGGTTCTCTTTCATTGTGAATTCATGTTGCAACATCATTCTTCGTCATGGCAGTTAATTTTCTTTCTAGGTGCTTCTATTCGTAACCATTGTCCAAAAAGTCTCTTCTGTTTTGTATCTAGATGTTGGTCTCTTTCTCTACTTAAGTCAATGAAACTGTCAAACCTAAAACGTCTTTTTCCTAACATTGAACATTCTGCCAGCTTGTATTGTGTTGAATATTTCAATTTTCTTTTTGTATGGTGATCCATTTTTACTTTCTGCTCTAGCAACATATTTTCCATTAACACTGATTCCATCACATTCATTTACATGTTTGATTTTTTTTTTTTTTTTTTTTGCTCTAATTTTAAGTGAAATCCAATGTTTCTTCACTGGCTCATGCTTTAACATTTTTTATTACTTTGGTTTTCCCCTTAAGGCTACTACTAAATATATCTTTCTAGGATTGTTGAGGAGGTATTAGTTTGAAGTGAGGATTTAAAAAGTAAGGATATTGCTTACTTTGAAAGTATTTTGGAATCTGGCATCTAAGCATTTTTTAAACTAAATGCATTATGAAGAAGTAGGAATGCTATTTTGCTGCAGAGCTGTAATTTTCTTTCTTTCTTTTTTTTTTTTAATTGCAACCATCCTTTCTGTCATCTATCTGTACTCAAAATTTGTGAAGCACTATCGTAACCCCAGGTACTTTCCTTCAATTACCATAGAGACATCTCCTCTGCTTTCCCAAACTATAATCCTACCCAGCCCAGATGAGCCTTCGACCGAGCCGGGTAAATATTATTTTGTATTTCACGTAGAAGGTGAGTGTTTGCAGACTTCATAAGAATGGAAAGACAGTATGGGCACTATAGACATCAGAAAGCCTAAGTTAAACACTCTGCTCACATTCTTTGCTGGGATCCTACTTTTCTGATGCCCCACTTCTATCCATAAGCTATAGCCATTCACATGACAGCGTTGTGAATATTCTGGCTGAAAAACCATTCTCAGCTACTCTGCAAGTGTTTCAAACAGGACATAGTAATGTTTCTGGGGAAGAACATTTATATTCCATTTTAAAATATAAATATCCTAATTTTAAATATTTTATCATCTTGACTAGAACTTTTACAAGTTCTGTGGTCATGTACAAAATATCTTAAGGTATCTAAGTTGTGTTTGAGATTAACAGAAACCTCCAGAAACAGATTTCACTGTGCAAAACATAAAAGGGTACAACTGGCCAATCACATTATCATTACTCAGGTCCTTTATTTCTTTCTACTCCTCTTCCTGCAGCAGTTTGGCCTTTCTGCATGTAAATAAGAGAAACTGAGTCAAACCAGCTAGTTGGCTTACTTAATGGTGGAATTTGAAATACAGGAAAATAAATCACCAACATGAATAAATGTGCTGCTTCTTACAAGGAAAAATCCTCTCAATATCTATAGGCTTTCTTGGACTGATAGTTTATCAAAAATAAACCCAAACTTGTGTTTTGATTATCATTAAACTGATTTCACATGGGTCTATTTCCAAAGGAGATATGAATATTAACTTTATACATTATCCTCTAAAATATCTTATTAAATTTTGCCTATTAAACTCTACAGTTTATTTTTACTGAAATTTCACACTAACTGCATTAACTGAATCTGCCAGTTATCTCTAACTTTTCCAAGTTTCTTAAATAGCAGTATTAATGGATATGATGGAACTGTTTAATTGAAAGTACTCTTAGTGATACCTACCTCATACCCTGGGAGAAGAAAATAGCCTATCAGGAACTTCAGCAAGCAAGGAAGTTGAGAGTGAAAAAAATTACAAGATTGAAAGAAACTCTAGAATCGGAATTTCAGGATTGGAAGGGCCCTTAAGAGTCCTGTTACTTTTGATGGAGAACATGAGGCTATAGACTGAGTGATTAGCAAAGGGAGTTCTAAATCTTCAGGCTCCTAGACCAGTACAATCTCCTGCAGATCTTGGTGTTCATTTCTCTACAGGCAATTCCACTGAAGAGTCCACTGAAACCACTGCATGCAGACTCTTTAGAAACTTCTAGTATCTAAAAACTCTTATTTTCAGCAAGCTTTCCTTAACGTGCCTGAAACTTGGTGACCTTGAAAACCATTTTGTTTCTCCTAAGCTGTTTATACCAAACACACTTGAGACAGTCCAAATGAGGTGTTTCTACAAGCTGCAACATCACGTTTGATTATTCCTTTCCTCCAGCAGGATATACTTCAAATTTTCTTGGTAAACATGTAATTGGGTTTTTACAGTGAATGTCCTAGAACTACTTTAGGAATTGCCCAAGAAAGGAATAACTTTCTCAGGAATATATCCTTTCAATTTCTGTTCAGTTTTTCTTCCCCAGTATGACCAATGAAAACTGTGTTTTGTTTAATAAGATTTTTCCATTAGCACTGCTATTAAAATGCATTTATTTTCTAGGTATATTTGGAATGTAACATGCTAACTTTGTTTTTAGAAGAAATTGTATTCCTCTGCACTTAAAATATTATACTGGGATATTCTGGTAAAATAGTGTAAACTTGTAATAAGGATGAATTCTTGTTATTATGAAATTTATTTTTAACCTATTTAAAAGGTGTTTGAAGTAGGTATTTCTGAAATTCCAACAGTTTCATTTGCCAGCTGAATATCTTAGACATCATTTAATGTACTTTCTTGTTTTGTTTTCCATTATAATAAGAAATTTATCTTCCTATATTTTGTGGTTCTTTAGGAGCTTTAATTGCATTAATTGCTGTGTATTTAGGTCTTCATCTTTGAGATCCTAGAAGCTTAGATACTGTGATTCTTGAAGCGCTCAAGAGCTCCAAACCCTCCAAACCTATATTCTTTCTTTTAGCTCCCAAGCAGACACCGCGTGCTCCTCCCAAACCAAAAACATCTCCACATCCAAGAATCCCACAAACACAGCCAGGTAAATACATATTTTATATTCTGAAGAGTTTGATATTAGTGGAATTATTCTATTGAATTGTAGCAAGTTGGGTTTTTAACTCTTGTAAAACGAGTCTTCCTTTGAAACCTTAAAAATATTTATGTTTATTTTTGAACTTTATTAAGAAGTATGTTATTGGAATAGCTTATTCCAGAAAGCTTCCCTATGGTTACATTACTTGAAGAGGGAGCTGGAGAAGAATGGAATTTCTTAAAAGAGTAGACTGCCTCCCCCCATTGCCTCTCCGAGCTTGAGAATACCTGTCCCTTCCATGGTCCTTGATGTGCCTCCTCCTGCCAATCACTTTTTTTTTTTTTTTTTTTAACTTTCAGTAGATTGTATTTAACAGTATGTCATGGAGATCTGTTTTATATGTATATCTATTCTCTCCTATAACAATGATTATATAATATGGCTTTGGTGGTTTTGCTGTAAAATTTTGGGAAGGACCAAACGAGTCATTATAAACTATTTTGTATTCTTTTCAAGAGGCTTTTATTTGAATGATTAAATTAAACCCTAACTTCTCAACCAAGATCTTGTCCAATTTCTCCAACTGCCTTGGAAGATCTCTGTTGGGGGATATCATAAATTTGACATGTCCCAAAAAAAGTTCATCATCTTTTCCTCCTTTCAATTTCTCATTTACATCTCTGGCAGGTTCTCAGTATTTTATTTTATTTTATTTTATTTTATTTATTTTTTTTTTTTTAAAGATTGTTTATTTATTTATTTATTTGAGAGACACAGTGAGAGAGGGAACACAAGCAGGGGGAGTGGGAGAGGGAGAAACAGGCTTCCCGCGGAACAGGGAGCCTGATGCGGGGCTCGATCCCAGAACCCTGGGATCATGACCTGAGCCGAAGGCAGACGCTTAACCGACTGAGCCACTCAGGCGCCCCCGGTTCTCAGTATTTTACATCTAACTTTTACTCCTCTCCCTCATGCAGCCTCTGCAGTCCGTTTGCTAATAAGTATGATGCATTCAGTTCTTCCAAACATTTCTGGCATTGGTGCCTACGCCAAGCATGTACTTGGTCATGCCTTGTCTGTTGTCATTAATCTCCTATCTCTTTTCTCTAATTTCAAATTATATCACCCCTCAATGTTTAAGCAATTAATTCATTTCATCAGGTAGTCACTCAACAAATATTTATTGCATGCTGACTATGTGCCAGACACTGGGGATGTGAGACAAAATTGTGTCTTTCCATGGTCAAGGAATTTACAGGCTAGCCCTACTACATAAATTAAAAAATATCATTTATACATGGTCTGCTTCCAAAAAGTATAAGGGTACACCTCCCCAGTTTGGTAGAAAAGGAACCTTTACTACCGCTTACAGTCTGGAGAAAGAAAAATGTTAGGAGCATCAAAATTATGCTCGATCAAGGTAGTAGTTCTGAATTCCTACTACTAGTTCTTTAATCATATCTCAGTATTCCTACTGAAAGAAAAAACTGTAGATTTGGGCATAGTCTTTAATATCTGATTCTGAGAGAAATTTTGCCTGTCATTTTTTTCTTTAAAGGAAAATTCCTTAAAAGACAGTTCTATGTTCCACATCTAGCTAATGATTTTAAATCTGCTTTAATGTATTTTTAAATGTGTTTTATTTAATTATTAAGGCTTTGCTATGAAAATAATATGGGTGTGATACCTAGTGTATAAAGGTACCAAGGCAAAAATCCCCTGAAAGAATAAGAAAGTTAAAATAACAATAAATACACTTGAAACATTCATCCTTAAGAAATAGTTTGAAAAACAATTATTAGAGAATAAGTAACGATTAATGAATAGAATAGGAATGAAAAAAGCAAAGCAAGTATATTAAGTTGATAGAAAATTAAAATCTGATTTTAGAAACTCAACAGATAAAATCTCTCAGCTTTTTATTTAAATATAAGGCATAAAACAAAAGTAGCAGAGAAAGGAGAAATCGAGAGAAGTAAGAAAGCATGAAAACTTGTTGAATGTTAGAAAATAAGAAATGAAAAGTAAGAAGTGGTGAGAATTAAGACATTGGGAATATAAATTTTTGGCTGTGAATTGTGTAAGACTGTTGAATCACAGACCTGTACCTCTGAAACAAATAATACATTATATGTTAAAAAAAAAAAAAAGATAGCAGGAAGGGAAAAATGAAGGGGGGGAAGTCGGAGGGGGAGATGAACCATGAGAAACTATGGACTCTGAGAAACAAACTGAGGGTTCTAGAGGGGAGGGGGTTGAGGGGATGGGTTAGCCTGGTGATGGGTATTAAAGAGGGCACGTACTGAATGGAACACGGGGTGTTATACGCAAACAATGAATCATGGAACACTACATCAAAAATGTAGTGTTGTAATGTGATTAATATAATAAAAATGTGATGTAATGTGATTAATATAATAAAAAATAAAAATAAATAAATAAATTCCTGGTTAGTAAAATTTTTAAAAGTAAAGGAGATATGAGGTAACAAAAAAGACATTCATCATTTTCTTTTTCAGCTATATATTCTGTACTTATAAAAATATTTATCATCCGTCAGGATCTTACTCTAATTACTCTAATTTCCCATTATTATAGTATATTCTACATTTCAAATTTGTTTGGCTAGCTCTTGTAATTTCAAAAGACCATCTGGGTGAGAGAATGTCCTATGCATACATACAATACCAAATGCAAATTATTGTTAGACTTTAGGGGGATCCCTGACAGTAGTGTGTACAATTTCAAGTGCAACATAGTGTGCCCATCCACTACTTTTCTCGGAATGAAATTCCGTAATCGGGCATACCAACTTTCTTCCTATTTAAGCTTAGATAGCAAGATTTAAATCTGTATTCGGCATTTAAGGGCAAAGTGGAATAAAAAGTTTGGGACAAATCATCAAAAATATTTTGTCATTGCATAAAGGCTTGATTTTTAGATTCCTGTGCTCATAGGTAATAGTCAACAACCCAATTAATTTCATATCTAGAAATCTTATAACTATCAAAACTGTGGGTGCCTCTGGCTCATGTGGGGGCAAACAACATGAGAATCAGAATATACTCAGGTGTTAAATTTGTAAAATTTGTAAAAATCAATGTCAAATTTGTAAAAATCTTCTAGAAGTGGTAAAAATTTTTATTACAGTTACATAGTTTTCACATCATTTTGACATTGCACATTTAATTCGCAGAACCACCCTTTGGGTTAGGACAGGTTTATTATTTCCACCTAAAAAAATAAGAAACAAGTTAAAATGTGACCTCAGTGCTGGGATCTAGAAAGCCCAAGTTTAGGACCTAGTGCCCATGTCTAGACCTCAGCATTCAGTTCAAGTCTAATCTCCAGTACTTAATTACTATGTAACCTCAGGCAGACAGTCACTAACCCAGGCCATTAAAGTGAAGCTCATAATTCCTTCCTTCCACAATTATGGTGAGAATCAAAGAGCACACTCCTTACAAAACCACTTTTGAAATTGTAAAATGAGCTATAAAAAAATTAGACCTTTTTTTCTGGTATCTGTTACATTAACAACTCATTACTCCAAAGGAACAGTTGTGGGAAGACAATTTAGTTTATGAACATGCTCATTTAAAGATTTAGGTGGGGCCTAAGAATTTCAGGGGGTGTAGAATGTGAGCCTACATGCTCCAGTCCCTCCTGCTTCCCCTTCTGCTGTTGCCTGAGCTGACTTTAAGCTTGTCTTATTCATGCTTCATTGCCTTCTACTCTGACTTTGCTAAATTCATCTTCACAGAAAGACATGAGGCTGGGTTTGAGGAGTCAAGCAAACATCCAGAAAGGACGAACACTTCTGCATTAATTTGTTATCTCTTCAAAAAAAGAAAATAAAATAGTTATCTCTTCTGAAAAGAAGATTCCAAAAAAAATATTCTCCATCATACACTTACGCTTAGTCATATTTTGTGGTTTCTCAGATGTCATTTTTCTAAAATCATCTGGAATTCTGATAAATGTTCAGAGCTTAAAGTTTATTTTTCTATCTAATTCCCATTTCAGTGCTTTTCTTTTTAAATCAGTGGTCAGGCTTACACTTTGTCATATCATCTGTGTTTAGCAGGACTGGGAGATGCTGAAACAATGACTCACGATCTGAGTTCTCTCTTTCAGCCCACAAGGTGTCCCAGCGTGTTACTTCAAAGCCAAAAACATCACCAAGTCCAGAAGTATCATATACTCCACCTGGTAAATGATTTATTTCATGTTTAAGCCAAATGCATTCTCCTGTCACATTCTGCTGCAATGACACCTGAGAACTGATAGATATGAGGGCAATATTTCACTCATGTTCCGACACCATGTTGAATCATCCATGGTATAATCATCTCTGAGGTTCCATAGGTTATCTAGTTGCTCATATAGTAAGCTATTGATTCAATCAAAAGGTAGAGAATTATGCCAAGGGTAGACCTTTCCTTTAGAACTAAAGTTCTCATATATTCTGACTTATAAAAAAAAAAATAAACCTGTTAATGCTAACTAGATTATGTTCAAATGGTTCACCAAAATAAGATAAAATAAAGAATTTCATGGGGTTTTTTCTCCGCAAAAGTGATAAAATGTTTTGCAAACAGAGGAAATGATCTTTACCCATTATCTTTGGTTCAGTAATTTTACACTACCTAGCACTGAGGGTTTTTCTCAGTCAATTTCTACTTTAACAGTTCATGGAGCAACAGCTTAGGTAGAGAAATAAGAAATTTCCCATACACAAAGGATTTCTTTAGCTACAAATCTATCTCTTGCCTATCATCTGAGAAGGCCTTTCATCCATTTATGGGACGAATAATTTTATGTCTGTGGGAGTGATTGGTATGGGAACCACAAGGACCCAGACATTTCCTGAATCTTGCCACCAATGCTCTAGATGCTCAAGTGACCTTAAGAATCCACTGTAAGAGGAACAGTTCTCTAATAAACCAAACAAAGCTAATTTTTAACTAGAGTATCTGAAAATGCTATAATTTTTTATTTCTTTTTAATGGTCCAATTCTTATAAGTTTCTAGATGCTCCTAGAAGCCTATGGAACATTCCCAGAACCAAAGGATTTCTAAGTTGTAGCATGAAATGATGGCATTTTGGAAGCAAGCCTGAATTCACTTGCTCTAAATGTTTTCCAGATTTGTAAGCGGGGGGGGGGGGGGGGGGGGGCTTTTTTTTTGGGGGGGGGGGGGTCTGAGGGGGGGAGGGAGGGGGAGTGTATTTTTCTCCTCTGCGCCC
>NW_022589711.1:25516519-25600935 GCF_004348235.1 Phoca vitulina | reverse complement strand
GGGGGGGGGGGGGGGGGGGGGGGGGGGGGGTATTACTGCTGCTGTGGGATAGTCTGGTTGCTGCAGGTAGCAGTAGGCCAGAGAGAAGCTCCTTAGCTCTGAAATCTGGAATGTCAGTTTGTACCACTAAACACAACAGCCAGTATTGTAGCCACCAACAAGAATAAAAAGTTGATCTTCTCACTTGCAAAAGGTCAGTTTCTCATTTTTCAGCTGCAGGAAAAAAATGTCACAGAAATTGAGTCATTAATGATAACGATGGTAGGTTTGAGTGATTTTGCGTGCTTTTCCTTTTTGTTAGAGAAAGTAATACTGTTGGTCCTAAGGTGACTTAATCTCCTTAAACCATATCTAATACTAAACTATATCTAATAGTTTCTTTTTAAATATCTAATATTCGCCTTAATTCCACCTTATTTTTTCACAGAAACTCGAACCTTAAGTTTGAGCATGGGAACAACAGCCCAGACTGCCCCCTGACACCTCCACTGGGCTTATTCTATTGACTCTCCAGTTCCACATGTTCAATTAGAGTTCTATCTCTAAACCTGGTGCTGGTCCCACCATTTATTCCTCAGGGGCTCCCCTGTTGCCCCAGGGGTGTGGTGCCTGTGGGAATAATCTTCCATTTTCCCATGAGTGTTCAAACAGACTAGGTTCTCTTGGGTTCAGTTTCCGGGTCATAACTAGGCACAGGTTTGCATCCTAATGAACCCAAGATCTTGTTTACCAGCTCCTATAGGTTCTATCTCAGAAAGCAGAGGGGAATTTACACATAGGTTTAATATGTACTGGTGTCCTAGAGAAGTAGATGCTCTGCCAAATCTGAAAATGTAAAATGTAGTGCTGAAATCAAGACAGAGTTACAAGATTTATCTCAAAATTTATTCTGAGAGATATCAGAAGTAACTAACTTGAATTTTTTGATCTATATCAAATAAGTCAGTCTGGGATTGGCCACACAACCCTTCCATTCTGTAGATTCCTAGATATAACACAGGTCTCATCCACTTAGGCTTTTAAAAAATATCTTCCAGCCACTCTGTTGAGTTCTCTCTATACCATTTAATGAGGAATCTAGACAAATTGAGCCCACATGCCATGTCCAGAACCAACACAGAAGTGGCTTTTCTTCAGATCTGCCTCAGAGGAATGATTTCAAATTCAGAGCAAAGGACTTGCCCTGATACCTGGCTCAACAGGGCTGTGCTTTCTTTGTAGATGTATTTCAATTTTTTTTTTAAAGATTTTATTTATTTATTTGACAGAGACACACAGCGAGAGAGGGAACATAGCAGGGGGAGAGGGAGAAGCAGGCTTCCCGCAGAGCGGGGAGCCCGATGCGGGGCTCGATCCCAGGACCCTGGGATCATGACCTGAGCCGAAGGCAGACGCTTAACGACTGAGCCACCCAGGCGCCCCAGTAGATGTATTTCTAAACCAAGAGCTGTCCTGGCTTTGTGGTGACTCTTCTGGCCCGTGGGTATCTGGATAGACCTGTCATTGGAAGTGAACCAGAAAGAAAATCTAGATTTTGGCAAGTTATGCAATCCTCACGAATGTTCTTTGTGACTACTGTCTTTGGTAAATTCCAATTTGCAGGCACACGTAAGCATTTTTGCAGTTAGGAAATGAGGGAAGAATGCTGAAATGCCTTTGGAAATAGAATCACTAGGATGTAGGCAATGACTCTTGCTATGGAGAGGAGGATGACACCATTGTTTCTAGCTTGGGCAAGTGGTCGATGATAATGCCACTAACTAAGGCAGGGAACACAGGGGTGAGGGGGGTGGTAATAAGCACCGTGTTTGTGTACACTGGGTTTGGAGGGCCAGTAGGACTTCCAAGTGGGAATGTCTAACTGGTGTTCAAAATGTATTTCAGGATTTCTAAACCGAAAATAGGGGATATAGACTTGGGAGTCACCTGTCCACATTTAGCAGGTTATTAAATCTTGTGTGTGAATGAAATCATCCAATAGAAAGTATAGACTGAGAAAAATAAGAGGTTAGAGGTCAAAAACTTGAGGGACACAGTTACATTTAGGAAATGGATAGGAGATGAGCCAGAAGAAGTTGCTGCCAAAAATATGAGAGAGAACCAGGAAGGAGGGCCTCCGGAGGTAAGGCAGGGAAGTGTGGTCAACAATGACCAGTAGAGAGGGATCAGAGGAGCTGCTGGACCTGACAGTGCAGATCCAGAAACCCATATCCGAAACCTGTGGGCCCATGTTACAAAATCCAGCAGTTTCTAGATGTTAGAAAGGTAAAACAGGGCATATACCAAATATATTAATACTTCTTACTGCAGTATGAATAGTTGTACCATACCAGATGAATAAAAATTGTAATTAGACTTAGGTCAGGTCTAGTCAGGTTTTGCTGCCTAATTGGTAAAGAAAAAAGCTAAGTTTTCGGAGCATTTGGACTTGAGAGCTATGGATAAAGCACTGCGGATCCACTGTTGCAGGAGGTCAGTGAAGAGGAAGCCAGACCATAGCAGATGAAGATACAATTGAGAGACCAGAAGCAAAGGCACATAATGTTTTTTGATTATAGGAATGAGAGCAAGGGAAGGATGGTTTGAAGGAGAAGCCACATTGAGGAAATGATTATTATTTTTAGGCTGTTGGAGCATTTGAACTGTTCTATAGGTGAAGAGGAAGGAAATCATGGATAAATGGAAATATGGACTAATGGAGAAACATGTAAGATAATAGAAATAATGGAAGGTAAAAGACTCTAGAAGAGAGGGTGGCCCAATGGCACAGGTAAACCTTGGAATGTGGCCTCCAAACAGGTGGGAGACATGCTTCCTCCTAGACTGGACCTAAAGGTACAAGGTTAGAATAAAGGAACAGGGAATTCAGAGATGAAAATTATGTATAGTCCATGTGTATTACTTTTCCAAGATAATCAGTCTCTTTGTAGCTTATTGCGGGAGTAAACCTCATTGAAAACTTCGTATTCCCCCATCTTTATCAGAGAATAACAGATTAATTTCTCTCATTTACTCAAGCAAAACATTCATGTTCATTCATTTACATTTGTCCATATTAGACATTTCCATTCATAATTGTCTTGGTTGAATTTTTCTTTGGATTGGTGTACTTTATTCAAAAAGACAGTAATATAATTGGTTAATATAAATGGTAAGTTGGCTAATATAAATGAGTCTAAAAATATGCCAATATTATATATTAATTACATATATTTATTATAAAAATATTCTTATAAGGAAATCAAAACTGCCTTCTCATATAAATTGTCATTATTAATACACAAAATTTCTCTCCACATGGATGATTTAGATTTTAGGAATCATGCTTTTATTCAGTTTAATATATGGAGGAATGCCACACAGGGAAAAAAAAAAAAAGTTTCATTTCTTGGAGCAGCTCTTGACCAAGTAAGAGAATGATTCATATCCCTTTCCTGTGAATATTTCTGTTTCTTTCCTTTCCACTGATTTCACCTGCTTTAGAAAGTCTGCAGTGACAGTTTATTAAATCATCACTTCATGGTTAAAAAGTGCCAATTGCAGCAGCAGGAATCCACATTACCCTGACCTACATTCTGCAGTAAACGCAAGCAGGCAGCGAGTAATGTATTTACAGTACGGCAGATTTATTGGTAGCACATTTTTTCTCTGCCTCTCCTTAATCCCAGCTCCTGTCTGTATAGTTGAGAACTGCAGCCTTTTAGGGTATTTAGAAACTACAGGCCGCTTTGTATGGCCATGATCTTCACACAGCCAAATCAAAGTCTTTCACCCTCCAGATAAACATTTAGTTTGATTTACAACTGGAAATTTCTCATATTTTACCCTTGGAATCCCCAAAAACACTACATAGCAGAGGGCAAATGTTCACTATTAGGTTAAGTTTTTCTAATTTTTGTGGACCACTGATCTTTTTGAAGTTTTTTTTTTTTTTAAGGTTTTATTTATTTATTTGACAGAGACACGGTGAGAGAGGGAACACAAGCAGGGGGAGAGGGAGAAGCAGGCCTCCCGTGGAGCAGGAGCCCGACGTGGGGCTCCATCCCAGGATGCTGGGATCATGATCTGAGCTGAAGGCAGACACTTAACAACTGAGCCACCCAAGTGCCCCAAAGTTGTTTTTTTTTTCTTATAAAAATTCAAATGTTTAAGTTCCTGTGAATGTTATCTTTTAGCTCATAAAAGTTCAAATTGAGTCAAGATCCTACTCTCTGTACCAAATTCCACAACTATAACTTCATCAGGACTTAGAGGTCTAGACTAAGAACACATGTGATATGCAAGTTAAATCTGATCTCCAAAAGCAGGACAAAGAGAGTGTCAGTTCTATATAATGGGGAAGTAATGCTTGGTCAAAAGCAAAAGCTTTCCTTGTCTTTTTCTGAGGTAGAACTCTAGCCTGAATCCTAATTTTTTTCCCCAGCATCATTTAAGATGCAAGAAAATTACAGTGTCTACCAAAGGGATTCTGGTACTTACCACACCTTCATTGTGGTAGGAAAACCTTTCAGCAAGACAGTAGGACTGAGAAGGACCTCTTTATGGGGAAACTGAGCCAAAGAAGCACTTTACCTTGCTCCTGGAAGGAGACTTTGTCATAGAAATCTGGTGCTAATAATAGGCGAATTACCTTGGTATTTTCCTCAGTGAGAAATGAGGTGTCAGATTCACAGCCTACTGTTTTATTTTGCCAAAGTAAATTCTAAAAATGTACTGGGTATCAGGGACCGACTATAAGTAGGTCTCTTTTAGCTGACATTTTTGTCCCTAGTTGTCATACTCTTATATGTCAGGAGGCCCTGAAACCTAATCTACCAGAAGCCACATCACTAAGAATGACAAAATGATAGCATTTATCTAGCATTGACTAGTAACAAGCACTCTCATAAACTTTACATGTGGTGACTTCTAATGATGGGTAGATTCTTCTTGCTCCATTTTCTCCCCAGAATAACTATGAGTGCCTTTTAGACTAAAACTTTGTTCTCCTCTTAGATATTCAAGAATTTGCCTTTCTTGTGGTCTCCCTTAATTTATAGGCCATTTATGCCTACATTATCTAGGATAACATATTTTTCATTGCTCTCAATGGATTTTAGTCTGAATATCAACTGGCAGCTAACCACCTCAGGCAAAAACTGATTTTCTGGTTTTCCTTCTTTTTCTTTTTCTTTTTTTTTTTAAGATTTTATTTTTAAGTAACCTCTACACCTAGTATGGGGCTTGACACAACCCTGAGATCAAGAGTCGCATGCTCTACTGACTTGTGTTTAATGACATTAGTTATTTCCTCTTTTATCCCCCCTCAAGGGAGGCGTCATAAAGAACTGTGACCAATTTTGTTTAACTGCCACAGAACCTTCCTTACACAGTGACTTTTTTCATTTTGAAGAAAACAGTCATCTTCTTGGCTTTACTCTTCAGCCATTGTGAAAATACCTTTGCTTTATTCATGTTTTCCAGGATATTTTATCTGTGGGTTAGGTTTCATGCCAGATGTGGCATTTAGAGTACAGTGTTTTATAATCTTTTTTCTTTCAGTTCCAAGAGATGTGCTTCTTCCCCCTAAACCAGACCCTGAAGTCTCTCAGAGCGAACCTGGTAAATAAATAGTTTTATTTTCCCCGTTAGGAAGTGTGTTTTTCAAAAAATGTTCTTGAGATAAATACATTTTTTAATCATTGTGGTATGGAAGAAGTTTGGAGAAAATTATAGATATAGAATGTGTATTTTCTTTTGGTGAAGATTTAATCTTATAATCTGCTTGAATTTTTTTTCTCTGGTTAGAATGAAGGAATAGTATATAATTAGTTTTCCATGGAAGTGTTTCCATCGAAAAGGAGATCATGCTAAAATTATAAGACATGCTTATTAACTGAGCCAACCATTTTTACCTTCTTTCAAAATGTAAATAGAACTACATTCCAACTGTGGGTGTACTGTAAGTCAAAAACGTGCATGCCTACTCAAAAATTTTTCTCAAAGTCACAGTGAATGAGATCTTTAAAGTTTTAGCTAAACTAAGTTTCCTAAGTGGCATCTAATATATAGAATTCTCTCATATTTATTATGATTCTTCGATAATGTTTAAATGTTCAAATAGAAACACACAAATGATGTTTACTTCACCAGGTAGTAATTTTTATAAATATATTTCCTTGATTTGCTTTTGGCCTAGTTCTGCAACCTGTTACCTTTAGAATTGATTCACCAGAGACAACAATAGGTAATGGTTTTCCCCTACCAACCAACTCTAATAGTTTTCTTTGCTACCTTCCAATTGCAGGTCTTTCTCAACTTACCATACTGAAACATCATCTCTTCTCAGTCCACCTCATCATCTCATTCTCATTACTCTTACTCTTTCCAAAATAGAAAAGCGATGGCTTCACTGTTGTAAAGGCTTTGCTCTGAAGACCAACTTAAGACAACTCATTACCTACCTCATTACTTCCGTGTTCAGAACAATTCCACGTGCTCATGCCCATCTAGTTAACATTTTCTGCATGTTTAGTGGTTCTCAGCTGTAGTATTACAACACACTGGCATGTGACAAGTTATGTGAGAGGTTCTGGCAAGCAATTATTATTAATATTGGTCAAAATACTAAACTTTGCCAATGCTTAATTTTAAAAATAAACTTGAGGAGACTCCAGATGACCGCTACAAGAATGAATATTTTCACTCACTTTGTAATCCTGTGTGTCCTTGTGGATGGGAAAGAGAGACAGAGCTACAGCTCACAGACCAGGACTGTTTGTAAGTCATACCCCATCTTAACCAGGGATGGTCATGAAGAGTGTCAAGCCCTGAATGTTATTTTTTATCAGTCCTGGTGGGGGAAAAAAAACAGTTGAGAACCATTATTCTTATATTCCACAGTCATTTTCCTGAAGGTTCTGTGTACATCTAACTTTCTTCTTCATGACCCACCTAATGTTTTCCTTTTTCTGTTTCAAATGAAGGAATCTCGTGTCATATCATTCTGGCCTGGTGCTGGCTTTTGCATCTGAAGATTGACAACGCTGGTGCTTTTCTTTTGCAGCTCCTTTAGAGACACGAGGCAGCCCTTTCATACCCATGATTTCACCAAGTACTACTAGTGAAGAAGAACTGCAAGCCACTCCGGGTAAATTTTGTTTTCATATTTCAGTCCAATGAGGACCTACCTTTTAGGGATTGCCCTTGAAGTAGCTATGCGTGCATTGTGTTTATGGGATGTTTCCAAACAATAGAGGGTCTCTTTTTACCGTTATTAAAAGACATCCATTTCACTTGATTCTTTTACATTAACTGTATATTTGTCCTTCTAATATTTATGCTGGTTTTCAATAGAAATGAGAATATTTTAAAACATCTTGACAAAATTTTAACTTTTCTAAAACGAAGAATATTCCCAAAGTGTATCAGTGCTATACTTTTTGGTTGCTTTTTTTCCATATTTGAAACTGCCATTGGGAAGAAAAATTTCATTTTTAATTCATTGAATATTTTATGGGTGCTAAGTGAAATGCTAAGCAATGGGAGTTCCAGAAAAGAAACTGTTTTAAGGGTGAGTCCTGACTCTGGAGAGCTCAGCATCTAATATGAAGAAACAGGATCAGTGATAGTAGTGCTTCCTCAGTGCCCCACAGTGCGCTATGTGTGATATTTTCATTTAAGCCACACAACAATTGCCCCATTTACAGATTAGAAAATTGAGGCATAAAGAGGTTTAAAAATTGGGCCCAGTCACACAGCTAATGTCAAAGCTGGATTGGAACCCACATATTCAGTCACCTGAGCTCCTGGGATTCACCTCAGTGTTGTACAAACGAGTGTGATAGAGAAATGAGCAACATGTTAAAGAAGCCAACTACTGGGTGCATCAGGGGACGCTTTACAGAGGAGGTGATATTTACCCCGAATTTTCAAGCTGGAGTGAGAGTTGAAGTTAAAGATGTGAAAGGTTCTTTCAGGTTAAAGACAGATGGGAGAGAGGCAATTCAGAGAATGGTGGTCAGGCTAATCTGATGAGCACATGACTTGCCCGGAAAAACGAGCATGGCTAGATGCATCAGGAAGGTTGGTGGGGATGAGTGGTCCACGCTTTCAGGAGTTCAGTACCAACACATTCACAGCATGGAAAACCCCAGTTTGCCTGACCCTCGATTGAAAATGAATCAGAAAACAAGAATTTCCAGCTCGTGTTTGTTGATTCCTTGGTTCCTCTGCCCTGTCCACAATGCATCTCACATGGCTGTGTTTAAATCAGTGGCCTTATTTTCCTCCTTTCATCCCTTTTCAAGTAAATCTATCCTTTGTGTGTGTCTACTGAGATGCAGTTACTGATCACATTTCAAAATGAAATCCTTTTTAAAGGAACAAATTTAAAACTGAGCAAGTACACCCTAATTTCCAAGTATTCATCTATTCTAGCCGTACTCCACAAAGTGAACATCACCCATGACAGCAAAGTCAAGAGCACTTTTCAAGAACCACTGCTAGATATACTGTCTGACTTCTACTCCCTATTTATTTTAACGTACCTTTGTTTATTGAAGCAAGAACCATCGCCTGCCAATGGTCACAAGTATGTCTGTTATGAGCAAAATCCAGATTATAAAGCAGGGCAGAAAAAAAAAGGTGACAGTATATTCTATGCCCCGAGTATTTTCTTGGATACAGGGTGTGGTAAAGTGGCAAAGTATAATTTGCTATGTTTATATGATGCTGTGATGACTTCGAGATAATACGGGAGTAGAAGTAGTGCCACACTTATTTTTTTTTATTTTGCCAGGAAAAATGTGTCTATGTCAATAAACTTTGACTCTCACATCACATAAATAGAAGAATGTTTATCCTCATACGGTGTAAAGGCACCTGTTTTCATACAATGTATTTCTTTTCCAGCTCATATAAATAACTTGTGGAGTTTATGGAATAGAGAGGAGGCATGAAGACAGTAATGTATGAAAACAGTTAAGAGGCACAGTTTGAGAACAGCCATGTCCGGGATCATGAAACAGTAATCGTGAACTCAAAGCTTTTGGAAATCCTTATAATAACCATTAAAATAATAGAGCAAGAAGATAGCAAATATAATAAATGAGTTATTAAAATGTACCTTTAACTTTGAAATTTTGTGATGACAAGGCTTACTTATAAATGCAATTTCCCATGGGGTGGAAAAAAAAAGTGTGAGGTTTTTTTGACATGTTCATGATGATAATTACTGAAAGCCAGCCATCTTACTGTGTTTTTCCCCAGCAGAAACAGACCAATCCACCCAAGGATTCTTCACAACTAAGATTCCACTAACAACTGAATTGGCAAAGACAACTCAGGGTAATGCTGCTTCCCCACTTCTGCGCAGTAAACCATTTATTTTCATTTTTAATCAGGAAAGAAATTTTCTTTTCAGAATGTCAGTTTTCATCACAGTGAATTAGTTTTCTTCGTTTTGTAGGTGCAGGACATCCGCCGAATAGGAATATTTATATGTACATCACTCGAATGTAGGGAAGACCGTTTCTTTATTTAGAACTTTGCATTTAAATGTCGGGTTGACCATGTGATGCTGAGAACTAAGAATGAAAGCCTCCTCTCACCATGCTTTTTTAGTTTGTTTAACCTCCATTTGCCTCATTTTCCACATCTGATAAATAAGAACCTGTGTTAGCTTTTTTCTCCTCCCCATTCTCCTCCCTCTGCCCCACCCCCTCGCACTCTCTCTCTGCCTCCCTCTGTCCCATCTCCTCTACTCCATAAGGACATTGATACTGTAGCCTGAGGAAGGAAACTGGTAAGGAGAAGAATCAATTTTTAAAGATGACTTAATATTTAAACATCGAGGGAGGGTTTGGGGAAGATGTCCTTTTATTTCTTCCTTCCTACTTCTTGGGAAATGAACTTGCCTACACAAAGCTCTATCTCATGTTCTCAGTAGTCTATCCTTTTTGTATTTTTCTATCCTACTTAGCTTATAACCAGTTGTGGATTTCTGGGATTTTTGTGGATTTTTTTTTTCTTTCTGTTCTAAATGATCCCTTTTGTTCATCTCTACATCTTTCATATGGTAGGAAGTCTAAAACACAGAAGTAAACTTTTTTTTAAGGAGTTGGAAGACACACTTATTTTACTTATTGTCAGTTATAATTTGTAGAGAAAATCTGGTGTAAGAAATTTGAAATAATAAGAAAAATTATTAAAAAAATATAATTTTAAGGTATTTTATAATAAGCAGTACATATTCTAAACAAACATGACTAGAGCACTTTATGGCATAGGATAGTTCTTGTAAATTTTCTCAATCTTTTCTTACTTGTTTTGTTTAATTTTTTATTATGTATTAAATGTTTATTACTTACATTGTTACCTTTCTATTTATTAACTTTTTATTTATTTATAAATCCACAGAAGAAACCTAATATAATGGCAGCCCTCCCATGTCTTCATGACCAGCTTCAAGCATTAACAACAGATGGTCAATCATGTTACATCCATAACACACCCTCATTTTTGTATGTTTATTTTTTTATGTTCTTGCTTAATAGAAGCAATTAATGTCTTAATAGAAGATAGTTGATTCTCATAATGAAATACATGGTTTTTGCAGCAAAACATATAAACATTTATAATAAGCAACATAAAAAAGACTATTCAGTTCAGGTTGTGTTGCCAGATGAAGAAAGGATTTCAGCTTTTTAAAGCGTTATAGATTTCAGAATTGAGAATAAAAGATTAGAGGCCTATTTTTTCCTTGCTTTGCTTTTTCTTACTTTAATGGGAATGTCAGTACTGTGTCACCATTATTAGAGTATGTGGAATTTTTATCAAATTCTTTCTAGAACATGGTTCTACTAGACAGGAATTTTATAGTTGGTGGGGTGTATATCCAGGATCTGATATCATTATATGAAATGTCTTAATATATCTATTCAATGTATTCTATGTTCTGAGGTTCATTAGCTTGAGCCTAAACTGTGCTGCCCTAGGACTCATACTTTTCTAGGCTTGGACCAAGGATCTTTAGAGTGAGTTCACCAGGGATTCACTGGTATGAGGCGACAAAGAACACCCTAGGAAAGAACCCATCTTAAGGGTGGGAGTAGCATTAGCCATCTGGTCCAGCCCAATAGGCCTGCATTACCAAGAGGGTCCACTTTCACAAGGGCATGCTGTGCGTCCCTAGATCACCCTCATCAAACCCTCATAAATGTGTGCCTGAGCTCTGTGGAAGAGGAAGTCAGTCAACTGTTTTGTTGTGTTTTTAGCATCAGGCATCAGAGACGTAAGACAGCACACAGCAATTTGAGAGAGGTGCTGGGGGTGAAATGACTCCTCTTGGTCTTCACACTCTCCCCATGCATGGACCATGACCTGTGTGGCTTTTTGATCTCTAAACCCTCCACGATGGGAGCCAAGTGCTCCAAAGAAATTTTGTGCCTAAAACCTCCGACATAGAGCCTGCTAGTAGAATCTCCAACCCCTGTTCTCTGGGACACCCTTGTTCCGTTGTCTACTAAGTTCCCTGCAGCACGCCATAACCCAAAACCTGAAATAGTCAAACTCTTCTTTGCCTTTCTCACACTGTAATAGAAATCCACTTGACTAGACGTACTATGGGGACACTGTTTATTTTACTTATTTCCTCTCCCTTATCACTGCCCCACCCCAGGGAAAGTTACATCTTCCTTACCCTCTCCCTGTGCTGGGCAGAACATGACAACTTCAAGGTGTTTCTCCTATAATCCTGTTTGTTTCATTTTGATGTTATCTTCATGCAGTATTTTTTAATGCTCTTAAATAGATTTTTATAAAACTAGGTACAAAAGCATCCTTTAAAATTACTAGTCATTAAAAACTATGTGGACATATGTTCACAAAGCACTTTTTTTTTCTTCCAGTTTAAAATTAAAGCCCTAGAGCAGTTTTCTCAAGGCCACGTGTTATTCAGTGATGAACTATATGAGTAATTCACAGGCTGAACTTAAGTTATACCCCTGTGCTTGTATGAAAAATTCTGTCTAGATTTAAGTAAAGATTGTGGGGAAAAAATAAAGCAAAAATTCTGATCCTATGAAATAGGCTTTGAAATACTGAGTGTAGTCCTGATTATTTCTGTGTTATTTATTTTCTGTGTTCTGCTTTATATCCCTTTCCTGTCTAAAGTTTTAAAATTCATGTTTGTCCTAGAAGGAGACTAATAACCATGATCCTTGTATTTCTTTAAGTTAAAACAATCTAACATTGAAGAAATTAAGATGAAAAACTGAAATAGATTCAATTCACAGGGACTCCTACCACTGTCAAAGAGAATTTTGAAGAAAAACATTTGCAAATCATCATTACACCATTTGAGGGTATAATGAGAATTAATTTTTTATAACATCAGTACCTCTGTTCACTCTAGCTGCTACATTTTGAAAGGTCCACACTAAACCTACAGAGAATTTCAGTATGCATCTGCTGTTTTTGGCCTGAAGTATGGCAAAATTCTGCTCATCACTCTTCACATTGGAAGCTTATAAATGAGCTACAGTATAATCTGTTTCACAGGTGTATTTTTTTTTTAACTTGGTAGGCAAGGCATTGCTGATTTATGATTATATAAATACCCACTCAAGATGTGAACAAAATCATCAAAATGATGTAATCTACTTACATAGTTTGCAAGAAAAATTTTTTCCAGTCTTAGCTAAAGCATTACCAGGAGAGTTAGTGGTAAGGAGGCAGTGAGTGTAGTATGTTGGGGGGCGGGGGGCGCAGAGAAGAAGGAAGGGAAAGATGGAGGAATTCCAGGATGAAAACACACTTTAAAATCTTAGGAAGCAAAAGTATTTCAGCTCAGTTTCTCAAAAATTTGCCTGCCTACAATAGTCGCTCATTTTTTAAATTTATTCCGCAAGTCTTCATTAGGAGTCCTCACCATGCCAGGCCCTGAGTAACAGGAGCAGGAAATGACAAGATGGTATGTTGCTCCCAGGGCCTGTCCCAGTTCTTGCTCCTTGCTCTCCTTCTCTTGATAGGCAGGGCAACAGAAGTCATTGTCTCCCATTCCTAAAGCTTTAATGGATAGGACTAAGCGAGTATTCATTTCAGGGTTCATGAGCTAGGACAGTTTGATAGAGACCACATGTTCCCACTCTTTCAACCTACCTAAAAATATATACTTTTTTTTTAATCTTTGAGATTACTGTCTTCTTTGGCAAAATAATGTTCCACTCTGACTTCCCAATTGAGAGATGTGGATGGATGGATGGCTAGTTGGCTTATATGTTTACCATGTTAAGCAACCGTTGGGTAAAATAAATGCCCTTGAGAAAGATGGACTAAATGGAGACTAATCCTTGACATACATTACAAATGACTTATCCCACTCTGTGTGCCTTTATTTCCAGTCATGAATGTGTTTGCTTGTTTTATTTTCCTTCAGCAGCAATGCTGTAATGCATAATTGCAGGTTTCAGAACATCCTTTCCACTTCCATGCAATGTGTATGAGTTGCTGGTCCCTAGGATGCTAAATCCCATTTAATGGAATGTTGGTTATTAAATACGAAGCCTTTCCTCTGTTTCAGCACCACACAGATTGTATACTCCTCCTGTGAGGCCCCGAATACCGGACAAAGCACACATCAGACCCAGTAAGTTGTTTCTCTTTCCGGTGACCTAAATAATCAGCACACCTGAGAAGGTATAAAATGTGTTGAAACAGCAACATACACCAAGGGAGGGATATATATCTCTAAATGGCAATAAAGGATGTGCAGAAATTCAGATCCTTGTGGATAAGTGGAGAGGAAATGATGAATCCATGGTAATGATAAGATGTGACTAAGGTTTTTAAGGATGACCAGATATAAAGACTCCCTTGGAACTTTATCAGTAGAGAAGTATTTTTAGAATAGCATTTGTGTGTAAATCTCACACATACTCCTTCAGTTTTCCATGGCAATTATAGGAATAGCATTAGAGTTAGCTGTTCAGATACTACTAGCTCTCAAATGTTATTGAAGAAGAGATGGTCTCTTCTAGTATAAAAGACCCTTGTTCTGGGAGAACATTTTTCCTTGATTCCTCCAGATGATAAAACACACACACACACACATTTTACAGGTCATATACAGTAAAAATGATAATTAAGCATTGGAAAATACTTTACATTTATTGAATTCTCCAAAAGTTCTAGGATCTCCCTCACTGGAGCTTGTTAATGAAAATGGACAGGTTGATTTGGTTCATGTAAATTGCTCCTATGCTAAAGCACAAGTTGGACCAAAGACACTGACATTTTCTGTCCTTTTGTTGCTGCAATTCTAAGTCTTCTTAAAGTTCTAAATAATGAAGCTGCATTATAAATTAATGTTCTTTGTGTACATCTCTTCAGGCATGTGGGAAAAGAAACAATTATTTTTATCCTTTGGTTTATGGAGAGTCCATGTGTTTTTTGTTTTTTGTTTTGGGGGGCTTTTTGCAGTAATTTTTCCAAGACCTAAAGGTAATTAGGCACAGACATCTTTTATAAACAAATGTATCTCCATGTGCCCTCTGTACCATGATAGCTGTTGAGAGCTTAATGTGTGGCTGGTTATATTAAAGGTTTCTATAAAATAATGAAACTGTAACAACAATGGCTAACACTGACTGAGGGCTTGCCATGTGTCTTGTAGGGTACAGTTGAGGAAGCCAAGGCATGAGAAGAGTTAGGAAGTAAATTTGAAGGCAAGCAATCTGGTCCAGAGCTTGCGCTCTCAACCACAATATACTTCGTGCTTTTTCTTGAAGAGTCTTCCAGAGGCTAAGGCAGGTTACCTCTTAAAGTGCTGGTAATGCTCTGGCTCTTCATAGAGCAGGAGAGAAATTAAAATGATTTCATCATACTCTATGTTCAACAATGGACTTGTACCAGGTTAAGAGGGAACACCTGTATGTGGAGACCCCTGCAAAAGACCCACAAAACTTATGAGTTATGAATTAAGACCTTGGCATATAAAGACACTTCAAGTTTTGGTTTTTCATTGGGTGTATAGGTAGTCCTGATCTTTCTTCAGTTCTGTTTTGGAATGTATCTAGTGCTTAGAAATTAAGTGAGGGATTTCCCATTTAGACATATAAATTCCCTTGCCAGTTAGTTCTTCAAGCCAGTGATTACCTCAGAGTAAAAAATCAGGTCTCTCTTCCCAAAATCAAGTCTATGATTTTTAAACTAAAATTGTGGTTTCCATATTCTAAACAATAGTTTTTGATGAGCGATAATTTTTTTGTTGCCTAGTTAAATGACTTCCAATTTTTTGGGAACTTTTGTTTGCCTTGGTTGAAAGTTTTAACAAGAACATTTCTAACCTATTTATTTCCCACTTTATTGTAGTTCTGAATAAGACAACTATAAGACCTAGTAGACTCAAACCCAGTAGGACTCCCAAAGAGAATGGAATGGGAACAGGTAATGATCACAAATTTATTTCCTTTTGATCCTCTCCAAACTCGAAATGTTTTCATTCAAAATTTGTACGTTTGTTGAATTCACACTTCAATTTCTTTTTACCAGTTTTGGAAGTTCTTAATAGAACTAGAATTGGAAATTGTAACTCATTCCAAAATCAAAATTTGCAGTGTCTCTGAAAACACTGAAAAAGAATTTTTCTTTTCTAAATTCAGTCCACTAAATCATATATAGTCTTGATTCTTGAAAATATCAAAATAGCTGTTTTCTCCAACCAAAATGCATTGCACCCATTCTATTGTCTGTTGAAATTCCCCTTTGGGGAATGCTGCCCATCTGTGGGGAATGAAGTCAGCAGAAGTCAGCAGACAGCATCCTCTTTCAGCTCCTTCAGAATCAGCCTCAGCTGAGAGATCTTTGACTGGGGGTCAGGGTGATGTATCTCCGGGTCTACTACAGATCACATAACAACCAAATGATATTTGCTTCAGGAATGCAAGGTTGGCTCAACATTCAAACAAATTTGTATAATTCACCACATTAACAGAGAAAAGGAGAAAAATCATACCATCACCTCAATAAATACAAAAAACAACCATTAGACAAAATTCAAAATCCATTCATGATGAAAACTCTCAGAAAACTAGGAATAGAAGGAATTTTCCTCACTCTGATAAAGGATATCTGTGAAAAACCTGCAACTAACATCATACTTAATAATGACAGTCTGAATGTTTTTCTCTTCACATCAAGAACACAAGCATTCCTACTTTTACCACTTATGCTGAAAAGAGTAGTGGGGTATTCAGCCAATGCAATAAGGCAAAAAAGGAAGTAAGTGGTATAAAAATTGGGAATCATAGATGACATGTAGGATATAATGAATGGAAAATTTAATAGCTCTTGGACTATTTGCTTAGGGAATAAGGTCTTTAAGAATTCGTGAGAAAAAGAGTATCTTAAAATCTATTCTCTCCAGATTACTGACTTACGTGAGTCCACCTTACTTTGATTCTTCATAGTTTTGTTCTGGCTTGTTTACCAGAAATGCAGGTATTTACATTAAGTTTATTTTCTCCTCTGACCCAGTCCCCCTATCTCATCCACACTTACTTCTCGCTTCTATTGAGTCTTAATGAGACTTAATTTTTGTGTCACCTGATTCCTAATCAACTTTGACATCTTGCCCAGAATATTTATCTTTATTATTCATCCATCTCACAGACATTTTCCTGCAGTTTTTCTTGCTAAAATTTTTAGCCCAGATATTTTACATTAAAAAGAAAAATCAGTTGATAAAAGAAGTGTTTAGGATTTATAGGACATATTCTTCATGGTTTTAGGCCACTTAAGATTGTGCCCTTGGAAGACTCAAAAAGAGATTCTGAGGCCTCAAAACAATGGACCTTTGATTATTTAGGCCTCTATAAAAATCTTGCAATGATTTCATAAACCCCAGGAATCTTTAAACCATCTTGAGCCAGGTTTCTTATTTCATAACATCATTACAGATATTTGCCCAGCTTTATATGCATTTCTTAGCTATATTTGTAAATATGCCTCCACTTCAAAGTCTGAAATTAGCCTACAAAGTTTGAGGTTGTACGTAGGTCATTTTTCCAGCACTCTGCTTTTAGAGGTTTTCCAGAGATGTGTTTAGGCTTCACTGATGTGTTCTAAAAATTACAGCCAACTTGAGATCTACACTGCAGAGAGGCAAGAGGCATGCACTAGACCAGGAGATCACACAGGCTATAGTCCCACAGGCCAAATCTGGCTCACGGCCTATTTTCATGAATAAAGTTTTGTTGAAACATAGCCTGCTTTCATAATAGAATGGTAGAGTGGAACAATTGTGACAGAGAGAGTATGGTCCACAAAGCTGAAAATGTTTACTGTCTGCCCAGCACAGAGTAGGCTAAATTCTTCCATCAACGGTCAGTCTCCAACTTTTTCCTTGTAGAAGGAAGCTGCTGAGCTGTACAGGTACTCTTTCATCCAACCAACATTTATTGAAGGCGCATTATGTTTCAGGCAAAATGTGGTCTGGAAACCAACTTGACACATGTGGTTTAGCAGATATGTTAAATACTTGAACCTGAGACCTCTCTCTGCCTCCTAATGAGGAATCCACACTTGACTGCCCCCACAGTGTGTGCTTGACAACCAGAAACCAGACTCCTCCAAGATGAGGAATGTGTTTTTCTGGGCTGTGGCTAAACCTTCCAGTCTGCTGGCTCATCACTCCTGGCTTTGTAGCAAGGTGTTA
The DNA here is from genome assembly GCF_004348235.1 of Phoca vitulina. NCBI lineage: Eukaryota > Metazoa > Chordata > Mammalia > Carnivora > Phocidae > Phoca > Phoca vitulina. Next base: position 25,583,240 of record NW_022589711.1, on the reverse strand, counting down.
AGATTTGGAGACAAAGACACAGAGACCAATCATGCATAAATACCACCCCTTTTTGGTCCCAGCGAATAGTGTCTAATACATTTGGAAATGGATTTTCAGTTTACTGTGTTTGTTTGCAACATTTTTGTTACCATGGTTAAAAATACCCAAATCATTACTTCACTTTTGACAATAAATTGCTAAGGGGTAAACTATGCAAATCCAGAGATTTTTGGAGAACTCCCATATGGCAATTGGGAGGCTCATACTAAAGCTCCACTTGGTGCTTCCAGAGCCAACACTGCCCTTTCAAAAATATGTTGATTAATCCTGCCTGAGGGAAAAAGAATTCAGGTCACAGCCTGGGCCAGATAGGCTGATTAAGTGCCAATTCCTGAGAATTCTTTCTCCATAGCATCTCTCTTCCTGGCTTTGTCCTTTGCCTTTCCGTTGCCTCTCTGCTACCTCTGGCCTTCACTTGCTCTCTGATTCAGAGCAAAAGAGGTTTACTGGTGTCTGGGCTCTGGTGCTCACATTGCTGCCTGGCTGACACACAAACCACAGCAAGGTATAGGCATGGCCAGAATCGGAGTTCATCCCCCGTCCCAGTTCAATGCCCTGTCCCATGGGTGACTTTGGCAGGGTTCTTGCCAACATTTTTCTACCCTGTCAACTTTTATCTGTTTCTGAAGGCTGAAGAAAGTCCAGGTTAGCTGTTGATTGATTTGGGTCCTTACATTTAAGGATCATAACAGTAAGATGCTTTTGTCTCTATCTATAAAGAAAGTGACACAAGAGCTGGTTTCTGCTGATTTTTCTCTTACTCATAAAGTAGGCTTGCAGAATTCTGGACTTTCTCCTGTATCTCCAATTGACTAGCCCCTGTGGCTTGGAGGACTTGTCCACTGTCAGGATCTGCTATTCTCTGAGTCCCACATATTAGTGGCATGGTTGGATGACATATGCTTGCCAGGCAGGGCCATTTAGATCACACACAGTGGTGATGCCTCAAACCACCCAAAAGGCAGAAGGTAGGACTCTAAAGCTAAAGTCACTTAGCGTCTTTGTGAGGAATAGCAGAAGCAAGAAGCTGACAAGAGGAAAACAGTACACTGTGCTATGTCACTTAGTGGTTAAGAACTAGGCTTTAAGCTGGGCGCATGTCGGTCTGAGTCCCAACACTTCCTAGCTGTGAGTTGCTTACTCTTCCCTTGCCTTGGGTTTCTTCATCTGTGGGACCTGAATGGTATCTCCCACACAGAAGGGTTGTATGGATCAAATAAGGCAATGAATATGGAAGGTGCTTTGAACCAAAATACTTTGTTTTTGTTTTTCAGTTAAAAAGATTTGGGAAAATGCTGTGAAGAAGAATCACTAAAGGCACACACAGTCTATTAGCCTTCTAGAGCCTTCTAGAATACACAATACATTTTTTACTCTCAAGGAGTAGTGGTAAATCAGGCTTACCATGCCAGATTATCCCAGTGACACAAATGGAAGTACTTTCCCTTCCTCTGTGCCATGAACAAATGAGTCCTTTTCCAACCAAAACACCCAAATGAGTCCTTTCTCTGACCACATTACACTGAGAGTGAGCACAGGAAGAAGACTAATGAGCCCTTTGTTTTCACCATGCCTGTGGGATTAGCCACAAAATAGTCATTGACCCCAAAAACATATTCTTCCTACTACAAATAAGCAACATTTAATTCATGGCTCCATACAAACATTCTCCATGATTTTATATATTCTCTCTTAACCAAGCAGCAGAGAGTATGGGATTGCAATACTGGGGTTTATAAATTAATGTTAATTATAATTATTATAGCATTAATAATAATTATAATATTAATAATTGTAATGTTACTGTGTTGTTTAAAATGTTGATTTATAATAATTTAATTTCATCATTTAATGTGCTAATACCTGATTTTTGGCAAGTAAAGCTTCTCCTGTATTTTAATCAATATTATTTTAATGTATCTGCCTGCACATTAAACAAGATCAAGTGTGTAGAACATAGTGAATAAACTTGTGATTTTGGTTGTCCTTGTTAATGTACAGACTAGTATACTAAATATTCTTATTTTTTTAAGTATGTGAATTATAGTCAGGTCCTCAGAGTATGGATTTTTTTTTTTTATGTTGGTCACCATAAAGTACTTCATTAGTTTTTGATGTAGTGTTGCATGATTAATTGTTTGCATATAACACCCATTGCTCATTGCAATACATCCCTCCTTAATACCCATCACCGGGCTAATCCATCCCCCCAACCCCCTCCCCTCTGAAACCCTCAGTTCGTTTCCAGAGTCCATAGATTCTTGTCTGTTTGTATGGATAATGTCTATTTCTGTTCTTTCTTAACGAAGACTGTCAGCCACATCAGGGAAGATTATTTTATAATGTGAAAGCATAACAATTCAAAAAATAAGACAAAACCTAAATTGGTTCCCCCATCCTTAGGATAGATATTCAAACTCCAAGCATGGGTATTTCGGTGAATGACTAATAACCACCAGATTATATTTGAGAGACTTAGGAGATAAAATATCATACAAAACAATTTTCAAATCAATTTCTTCCAAATAGCAATTTGGAGCTCTGTGCCTGCCCAGGACTAATTTACAAGTCTCAAAGGTACGGATCCAGTTTGTGGCTGAATCAACATAATAGCCAAGGCTTCTCCAGGAATATTTTTAAAGTCAACTTACCAAGGATAAATCCTAACACATTGGAATTTTAAGAGGTTTTAGGGGGGTATTGAAGGGGTTGGAGGAAAACTTTTTTTAAAACCACAGAATGTACTCATGAATATTGGCAAAAAATGGCCAGTCACTGAAGATGAAGTCTGCCTGGTGAGACCGTACCACCGGGAAGGCAGTACAGTGCGGGCATCATGGAAAACTCAGACAAAACCATGATCCATAATCAAACACTAACTCTTCAGAAAAACTATTACAGCTAATGAATATAGGGCTTTGAATATTTTCTATATGCAGACAGGAGAAGCCAATTAAAATGCCTGGGCACAAAAACACCAGTGCCACTGTTCCGCATTGAATGCACATTATCACTGATTACCAAGTTTCTGTGAAAAAACATCTAACACGTTTTTGCTGTCTACTTACTCCCTTTCATTATGTCTGTGCACAGGGGTCAAGCAAGCACCAAAGCCATCAGGTGCTGGTAAAAATGTGTCAGTGGACTCTACCCACTCTACCAAAAAACCAGGTAAGGAATAAGATACTAACGCCCTTACTTTGCTCTTCTCTGCTACTGCAGTGTCAAATGCTGTAGCAAAAACAGCATCCTCACAGCTCTCAGAGGACCATGCCAACAGTACATGGGTGCTGCTAAAGAAACATTCTAAAATATGATCTTTGGGGCGCCTGGGTGGCTCAGTTGGTTAAGCATCCGACTCTTGATTTCAGCTCAGGTCATGATCTCAGGGTGGTGAGATGGAGCCCAGCGTCGAGCGTCAGGTGTGGAGTCTGCTTAAGATTTTCTCTCCCTCTGCCCCTCCCCCACCCTGTGCATGCTCACTCTCGAGCTCCCCCCCAAAATAATTTAAAAATAAAATATTATCTTTGGGGAAATAAATAGTGCTCTGTGCACACATTAAATATTAACAAGAACCTCTAATGGGGTACTAATTCAAGAATCACTTTGTATAATGTTCTGAGAGGTCACAGTGGACAAATGCTGAAGAGTCACTGTGGGTTCTAGTTTTCATCATGTTCAAGTTTTGTTCTTGTGTGATTTACTATAATATCCTTTAGCCCAATAGGATTTATGTTCCTAATTTAAGACTGTGCTCTATATACTAGGCCAAAATTATGAAGCTGGTGACTTGGAAAGGTTTGCGTTGAGTAAGAATTCTATGCCATTTCAAAGGTTGCTATGAAACCTACTCTAGTGTATTAATGCCTGGGCTACAGAGCCATATTCTGTTATCACACTCACTCCCCTGCATGCGCACAAGTGCACACTCGCTAGTCTCCCAAGAAGTACTTAAAGTCACAGGGCATTTTCCTAGGTTGCCACTTCTACTTGAACATTTTTTTAACCAACATATATTATGCAAAGAAAGAGGTGAATTTTTAACCTAGAACACAAGACTTAAAATTTGGGTTCAGGTGGATTGTTCTAGGCACCTCTAGCCTTGCCAGCATTTGTGCAAAGTATGAAAAGATAATCTGTGCATAGTATTAAAAGGTATCTCTTCCCTCTGCCCTTTAGGCAGACTCTTTAGTAAAATGTGCCCTTCCTCTGGGTGGGCAGGCTTGCACCAGGGCTCACACTGGGTGAGCAGTGTGCGTGTTAAACTTCAGCTCCCACTCACATATCCCTTGCCAGGGCCCTTGTGCAGTGCACAACTGTTCATACTGACCCTGCTCTCCACAGGCACAGGCTGATTGCTTCTGCCATCAAGGCTGCTTTGTTGTAATCTTTTGAGAAGTTCTGAAAGCGTTTATTCAGTTATTATTATATAATAGATTTGGGTGGTGGGGTGGAACATCCACTAAAGGAGAAATTATATCCTTTAACAATTTAAAGCTAAAATGACCTAAGAAATTGTAGTCTGAAAATCAAAGGCAATGGGAGACAGTGAAACTCAGAAAAACTGTTGTGCCTATATGAGAAACTAAAGATGTTAAATTCTCTATATCTGTACAGTTTTAAAAGGCAGATAGACCTATAATTAGAGGATATTTTTCCCATATGTTAATGGACTTCATTATTCCTGGGTATACTACCAACATTAATTTAGAGGAATATCAGAATATATTACTCATAGACACTTTCCTATGGGATCTGTCCTCTGTCATCCACTTGGTACTTATCAAATGTTACATTTTTTAAAACCTGACATGTTTACGGAGTGAATCCTTATGGCAACTTTATCTGTAATATAATCTCGTAGCCACAATCCCAGGCACTCGCCGCCCACCCTTGCCACCCAGACCTGTGCCCCCACGAAGAAAACCTTTACCACCAAATAATGTCACCGGCAAGCCAGGAAGCGCAGGTATGTCTCTCCTGTACCTTCTTGCTCTGTGATGCTCATTTGCCCAGACAGCCGCAAGCCCTTCTTGGCATGCTAGCTCAGGCGATAGACAAGTCCTTGGTGCATGGGACATGTGCCTGTGTTGGCCCCCAAAACTGGACCCTGTGAGTCCCACTGGACACTGGGCTTCTATCCTGATTCTGGGTGCGTGTGGTCCCGGAAACCACCCCTGTGTATCTAGGCCAGTTTGCTTTTTAAACGTTGTGAGACAGAAGCTCACTCAGGCCTTTCAACAAGTGCATTATTTTGGATGAGGTACTGTACGTTGCCAACCTATAGGGGGTAATGGAAAATGTGATATCCCGTCGTCTCTTTACCATTATCTCCTGAAATGAAATCCTGTACATCTCACTGAAAGCTCCCCTGTTCACCAGCCTTCATGCTGGCCCCAGTATTACTGTACTAGCGGAGAGACTGAGGGCTAAAACATGAGCAGCTCTAGCCTGTGCAACAGGGCAAGAATATATATTGTAGAAGTCAACAGAACAGATGTTATATTAAGCATCTTTTTCCTTCTTCTTCAGCCATGATCCATGCCTGCTAGTTACTCTCCACGTCAAGCCATTCCATCTCCTTGATATCTTTCCTGTAAAACACCTTCCATCTAATCCCACTGCTCCCTATGTAGTTCACCTGCTCTTCCTTTGCCTACAATAGCTGCTTTTGTCTCTTGACTTCCTTCTTGGCCACCAGACTTGCAACCTGACCATTCATCCCCTTCTCATCTCATCTTATTACTTTCCCAGTGAAAATCTTTCAGTGGGTCCTTGTCACCTAAAAACAATGTCCAAATCTATGGTATGGAAGGCCCTTCATGATCTGGCCTTTCCTGTCCTTCCACAGTCAGCTCTCACGGTACCCCAAAGTACTCTTGGCTCTCACACAACAAGTAGTCTCATGCTTCCCTGGCTTGTCTCTTCCTGCAACCTCTGCCCCAATATAGCTCTCATACCTACCTGCTGATTATTTCACTTCTTTATCGGCACAACCTCTGTGAAGACATTCCTACCCTCCCCTCACCCACCCTTCATCTTTCCCCATAGACATTACTACTCTGTCTGCTTACTTTCTCTGTGAGCTTATCCAGTTCTTTCACAATATCTACAGTGCTTCAACATATTTGGCTCACACATCCATTTTGATCAAAGACACAGGTTTTGTTTTCTCTCCAGGCCTGTCATATAGTATAAGTGCTGAATAAATATTTATGGAATAAATAAATGGGGAACTTGCCAGTGCCCCTATAAAGCCTGACTGCTTTGGCTCTCCATTACAGGAATCATTTCATCAGTCCGAGTAACTTCTCCACCCCTGAGGGCCACACTTAGGCCTACTGAAGCCCCTTCAGAGAGAACAGAGACAGATGAAAAGCAACCAACAGCTCCTGCCTCAGGAGAAGATCTTGGTTAGTATGTCAGTCACTTCACACTGGATGCTTAGCTATGAAGTGCTAAAAGATTTCAAGTTAAGGGGAAAAGAGTCTCAGTTCTGGATTATCTGTTTTATTCAATTTTATGAGTAATATCAGTCCTTTGAAACTTTGAAATTATACTCATGTTTAAAGCTTTGAGATAGAATATGGTCCTTCCCTTCAGAGACAGAGAAGAAGGTACCCAAGTTTTTTAGAGAAGTCTTCCTGAAAAGATCTAGGTTACCCAATGTTTCTCACTAAATCAGATGTCATTATTAATCATACATATCTTGGGGTGCCTGGCTGGCTCGGTCAGTAGAGCATGCCACTCTTGATCTCAAGGTCATGAGTTCAAGCCCCATGTTGGGTGTGGAACCTAATTAAAAAATAAATCATATATTAATTTATTAATGAGTATTGCCTACTTTAATCTTTAAGTCATTATTTGGTATACTCAGAACACCTGCAGCAGGACACAATTAAAGGCCTTTTATTGTGGACACATATTATAATTATACACAAGCAGTTGACCAGGAGGCATATTAAATATTTATAGTTTTTAATACTTTTCATTTTCTTGAGAAGCTTTTTTATGTTTTGCTAAAATCATTTATTATCTTCTATTCTCAGGTAATATAACTGACTTTAGCTCAAGTCCAACGAGAGAAACTGATCCTCTTGGGAAGCCCAGATTCAAAGGTAGGTATGATTGGCTCCAAATCTGAATTTTAACAAGGCTGTCTTAGACTGAACTATCCATTAGCTTTTGCTGGTAATAACTGCAAAATCGTAGTAGCGTAGTCTAATAAGGATTTATTTCTCATGTGTTTCCAAGTCACCTGAGGGTCAGTAGGTTGTGCTTTACTAGGTGGTTCTGCTTCCAACAGCAGGTACAGCTGGGCCTCCTGTGGCTTGGGCTCAGCTACGCTCCACATTTTTTCATTCTGGTGCTAAGGATGAAGGACCAACAGTGACTCAGGAGGAGCCATTTTAATTACAATACAAAGTCAAGAGTGGGAAGTTCAGAAACACAACAGCATTTCAAGCTCCTCCTTGTTTTGTATCTGCCAATATCCATTGGCCAAAGAAAGTCCCATAGCCCACCTCAAATCAAAGATTGGGGAAGTATACTCCTTCCATGGATATAGAGAATATTTTTGAACAGTATCAAGTCTACCACAGTAAGAGAGCTATGATATAGAGCCCAGTATTTCCTTTTTGTAATATTTTTTTTCTGAAGTGTAGAATTTGATAAATCTTAACATATGTATACACCCATGAGCCCATCATCACAATCAAGATAATAAATACATGCACCACCTCCAAAAGTGTCATCACGTACTTTTATAATTCCTCCATCTCACTCCTCCCACCAAATCTTTAGTTCCTAGATAATCACAGATCTGCTTTACTATAAATATGTATACATTTTGTGGATTTTTATGTACATGAAAAAATACAGTATCAACTTTTTTTGGTCTGGTTTCTTTCATTCAGCATAATTATTTTAAGATTCATCCATGTTGCAACATGTATCAATAGTTCACTTCTTTTATTGCTGACTGGTATCCTATTATACGAATATATAATTATTTATTAAACCTGTTTATGACATTTGGGTTTTTTCTAATTTTTTTACATTACCAATAAAGCTGTTATGACCATTCATGTACAAGTGTTTGTATAGTCATATGCCTTCATTCCTTTTGGATGAATGCCTACAAGAGCAGTGACTAGATCATTTGAGTGTATATTTAACATTTTAAGAAACTACAAACTGATTTTCACAGTAGTTGTGCTGTTAACCTTTCTGTCAGCAGTGAATGAGAGTTCCAATTCCTCCACATCTTTGCCAACACTTGATCCCAGGATCCTGAGATCATGACCTGAGTGCAAATCAAGAGTAGGACACTTAACTGACTGAGCCACCAGGCTACCTGAGATTCTTTGTATTTTTTGGTAGAAGACCTTTTTCAGATACATGCTTTACAAATATTTGCTCCCAGTGTGTGGATTCTGTTTTTTAATTTTAATAAATCTCAGTTTATTAATTTGGTTTTTTTATATACTATATTTTTGGTGTTGTATTTAAGAAATCATCGACCAATCAGAGGTCATAGAGACCTCTTCCATTTCCTTCTAGAAGTTTATCTGATGTTTCCTTCTAGACGTTTTCTACTTTTACATTTAGGTCTATGATCCATATTGTGTCAAATTTTGTATATGATACAAGGTGTGAAACAAATCAGTTTCCTTGCTTGTGTGTATAAAATTGTTCCAGCATCATTTGTTGAAAAAAACTATTCTTTCCATGGAATTTCATTTGTACCTTTGTCAAAAATGAATTGTCCATATATTTGGGGAACTGTTTTAGCCCTCTAGTCTGTTCTATTGATCTATTTATCTGCCTTTACATCAATACCACCATGTTTGTGTTATTGTGGTATTGGTATTGTATTGATGATTCTGGGTCCTCTGTATCTACATCTGAATTTTAGAATCAGCTTATCAATGTCTAAAAAATAGCCTGGTTATATTTTTATTAGAATTGCATTGAATATATAGGTCAATTGGGAAAAATTGACAGCTACACAACAGTTAAGTCTTCCTACCTATGAACAGTGGCGTATTTTACCATTTATTTGGCTCTTCAATTTTTCTCACCAATGTTTTTAGTTTTCAGTGTACAGAAAACCATAAAAATAGTATTTTTATTTCAATTTCTAATTATTCATTGCTAATATATAGAAAAATTAATTCTTAGATCCTGAAACCGTGTAAAACTCAGTACCTTTTATGTAGATCCATTGGATTTTCTACATACAGAATCATGTCATCTGAGAGTAAAGTTTTACTTCTTCCTTTCTAACTTGGGTGGCTTTTTTCTTGCCTTATTGTACTAGCAAGACCGTCCAGTAAAATACTGAATAGTTACAGTGAGGATGGATATCCTTTTCTTATTCCTGACTTTATGGAAGAAGCATTCATCCTCTCACCTGAATGTAATTAAGTATGATGTTACCTCATAGGTTTTTCATAGATGCCCTTTATTGGGTTGAGAAAATTCCCTTCTATGTCTGCTTTGGTGGTAACTGTTATCAGAAATGAGTGCTAGATTATGTTTAATGATTTTTCTGCCTTTATGAAGATGATAATGTTTTTACTAGTTTCTTAATGTAATGAAGTAATTGTTTTTGAATTTTCAACTTTTCATTCCAGGGACAAACTCCACTAGGTCACGATGTATTCTCATTTTAATATGTTGTTGGGTTTAATTTGGTAAAATTCTGTTTTAGAACTGTATTCAGTGAAGGATATTGGTCTGTAGTTTTCTTTTTCTGTAACGTCTAAGTCAAGTTTTAGTCTCAGAATAATGCTGAACTCTCCTCCTCAGTTTCAGAGTTTAGAATTGGTATTGCTTCTTCCTTAAATGTTTAGTAGGGAAGAAGAGTATTTTTCTTCCCTAGTGAGTTTTGGTAATGTTTGTCTTCAATTTATTAGTCCATTTCATCCAAGTTGTCAAATTTATTGACATAAAGTTGTCCTTAATATTCTCTTATTATTTTAATATCTGTAGAATCTGTAGTGATGTCACCTCTCTCATTCCTGTTATTGATAATGTGTAAGTTTTCTCTTTTGCCTAATCAGTCTGGCTGTAGGTTTATTAATTTTTTTGACTTCTGAAAAAGTCAACTTTTTGTTTCATTGATTTTGTCTACTTACTCTGATCTTTATCATTTTTTCTTCTGCTTAATGTGGTTTAATTTACTCTTCTAATTCCTGAAAGTAAAATATGTCTTCACTGATTTGATTCCTCTCTTCTTGAATATGGCATTTACTGCTACAGATTTTCCCCTAGATATTATTTAGGCAGCATCCAAAACTTTTTGTTATGCTGTATATTCATTTTTACTCTATTCAGAATACTTTTTAATTTCCCTTTTGATTTGTTCAACTCATTGATTATTTAGAAGTATGTAATTTCTAAATATTTTGAGATTTTTCTAGAGATTATTCTGTTACTGATTTCCAATGTAACTCCATTGTTATCACATGCTCTGTCAGATACTTAAATCCTTTTAAATTTATTGAGACTTTTTTTTTTTTTTAAAGATTTTACCTATTTATTTGACAGAGAGAGACAGCGCGAGAGAGGGAACACAAGCAGGGGGAGTGGGAGAGGGAGAAACAGGCTTTCCCGCTGAGCAGGGAGCCCAATGCAGGGCTCGATCCCAGGACCCTGGGATCATGACCTGAGCCGAAGGCAGATGCTTAATGACTGAGCCACCCAGGCACCCCTTATTGAGACTTTTTTATGGCCCAGAATATGGTCTATCTTGGTGTATGTTCTGTGTGTACTTGAAAAGAATGTGTATTCTGCTATTCTTAAGAGGAATGTTGTATTTGTTTGCTAGGGTTTCCATAACAAAATGCCACAAATGTGGTGGTTTACACAACAAAAATTTATTTTCTCACAGTTCTGGAAGCCAGAAGTCTGAAATCAAGGTATCGTCAGATTTGAGTTCTTTTGAGGCCTCTTTCCTTGACTGCAGAGGGCCACCTTCTCACTATGTCCTCATATGGCCTTTCCTCTGGGTGCACACATCCTTGGTGTCTTCTCTTATAAAGGACACCAGTCACCATGGATTAGAATCTCACCCATATGACCTCATTTAATTTCATTTACATTTCTAAAGACTCTAACTCCAAATAGAGTCACATCGGGAGTTAGGGCTTCAACACAGGAATTTTTGGGAAACAATTTACATAGCAAGTATTATATAGGTGTCAGATCCAATTGTTTGGTTGTATTGTGCAATTCTTTTATATCCTTAGTGATTTTCTGTCTATTTGTTCTATCAATTAAAGACAGAAGAAATTGAAATCTCTGACTATAATTGTGGATTTATTTCTACTTACATTTCTATCAGTTTTTGCTACATTTATATTAAAGGTCCATATTTAGATATAGACTTAAACTGCTTAGGATTCTAATAAACTGGTAAACTGATCCTTTTTCATTATAAAATTATCTTTTCTGTTTATGGTAATACTATTTACTCTGAAATCTAATTTGTTAATATTAAATATACACTCAAGCTTTCTTTTGGTAAATGTTACCATGTATCTCTTCTTTTCATCCTTTTAGTCTGAATCTGTTAGTCTCTGTATATTTAAAGTGTGCTTCTCATTGGCATCATATAGTTGGTTCTTGCTTTGTTATCCTATCTAATAATCTCTTCATTTTATTTTGGGTGTTTAGAACCTTATATTTAACATGACCAGATATAGTTAGGTTTAAATCTATCTCATCTTGCTATTTGTTTTCTATTTGTCCCGTCTATCCTTTGTTCCCTTTTTCCTCTTTTCTAACCTTCTTTTGGATTTTTTTTTAGTTGAAGTATAGTTGACACACAATGTAACATTAGTTTCAGGTGTGCCAACATAGTGATTCAACTTTTCTATACATTATGCTATGTTCACTACAAATGTAGTTACCATCTGTCACCATACAATATTATTACAATACCATTGACTATATTCCCAATGATGGACCTTTTATCCTCATGTTGTATTCATACCATAACTGGAGGCCTCTATCTCCCACTCCCCTTCATCCATTTTGCCTATCCTCTCACCTCCTCTCCTCTGGCAACCATCAGTTTGCTTTCTGTATTTATGGATTTGTTTCTGCTTTTTGTTTGTTCATTTGTGAGGGTTTTTTTCTTTTTTTTTTTAGATTCTACATAGAAGTGAAATCATACAGTACTTGTCTTTCTCAGTCTGACTTATTTCACTTAGCATAATACCCTCTAGGTCTATCTATGTTGTTGCAAATGGCAAGATCTCATTCTTTTTTATGGCTGAGGAATATTCCATTATATATATGTACCATTTTTCTTTATCCATTCATTTGTCAATGGACACTGGGGTTGTCCCCATATCTTAGCTATTGTAAATAATGCAATAAATATGGGGTTGCATGTATCTTTTCAAATTAGTGCTTTCATCTTCGTTGGGTAAATACCTAGTAGTGGAATTACTGGATCATACATACTTCTGTTTCCTGTTTTTAATTTTTTGAGGAAACTTCATACTGTTTTCCACAGTGGCTGCACAAATTTACATTCCCACCAGTAGGGCAAAAGGGTTTTCTCTATATTCTCTCCAACACTTATTATTTCTTGTTTGTTTTTTTTTTTAACTCTAGCTATTCTGACAGGTGTAAGGTGATATCTCATTGTAGTTTAGATTTGCATTTCCCTGATGATTAGTGTTGTTGAGCATCTTTTCATGTGTCTGTTGGCCATTTGAATATCTTCCTTTAGAAAAATGTCTATTCAGGTCTTGCGTCCATTTTTTAATTGGAGTATTTGTGGGGTTTGGTGTCATGATGTATAAATTCTTTATATATTTTGGATATTAAACCCTTATCAGATATATCATTTGCAAGTATCTCCTCCCATTCAGTAGGTTGCCTTTTTATTTTGTTGATAATTTCTTTTGCTGTGCAAAAGTTTTTTACTTTGATGTAGTCCTGATTGTTTTTGTTTAAGTTGCCTGAGGAAACATGTCTAGAAAAATGTTGCTAAGGCTGATGTCAAAGAAATTACTGCCTATGTGTTCTTCTAGTTTTATGGTTTCAGATCTTACATTTAGATCTTTAATCCACTTTGAGTTTTTTTGTGTGTGTATGGTGTAAGCAAGTGGTCCAGTTTCATTCTTTTGCATGTAGCTGTCTAGTTTGCCCAACACTATTTATTGAAGAGACTGTCTTCCCTATTGTATATTCTTGCTTCTACAACTTCACAAATAGTGCAAGAACCTTATATTAGTATAGCAACTTTTCTCTCCTCCTGGCCTATCATTGTTATACATTTTACTTTTACATGTTAATGCATCACACTAAACTGTAATTTTTTATGTTTAAATAGTAAATTATCTTTTAGAAAGAAATAAAAATATTGTGCATATTTATGTATATATTTACCATTTCCAGTGCTCTTTGTCCTTTGTGTGGATTCATATTTCCATCTGGCATCATTTTCCTTCTTCCTGAATGTCCTTTAATCTTTCTTGTAGTGTGGGTCTGCTGGTTATGAATTCTGTCTGTCTTTGTATGTCTAAAAGGTATTTCACTTTTATTAAAAAAGGATATTTTCACTAGTTATAAAATTCTAGATGATAAGGTTTTTTTTCCCAGTATTTAAAGATGTTGCTCCAATGCCTTCTCACTCTCATTCTTTCCAATGAGAGATCTGCTATAATCCTTATCTCTATTGTTCTATATATGATGTGTTTTTTCTGCCTCCTTTAAAAGCTTTTCTCTTTATCATTGGTTTTGCAAAACGATTATATTGGTATAGTTTCTTCATGTTTGCTGTGCTTAGGTTTCTTTGAAATTTTTTGGATCTGTGAGTTTAGAGGTTTTATCCAATTTGGAAATTTTTGACCATTATTTCTTCAAATATTTTTTCTGCCTGTTTTCTACTCAGATACTAAAATTACATGTATATTATACTGCCTGAAATTGTCCCACAACTCGCTGATGCTCTGTTCATTATTTTTAATTCTTTTTTTCTCTCCACTTTTATTTTGGGTAGTTTTTATTCCTATGTCTTCAAGTTCACTAATCTTTTTCTGCAATATCATCTCTGTACTACTAACATCCTGTATGTTTTTCATCTTACACATTTTAATTTTCACCTCTAGAAATTTGATTTCGGTCTTTTTTATATCTCTCATGTCTTAATTTTTTTATTACATGGATTATAGTGATAATAATTGTTTTATTGTCCTTGTCTGATGACTAACATCCATGCAAGTTCTAAATTGATTTCAAAGGATTTATTTTCTCCTCATTATGGGTAATATTTTCCTGTAATTTCACCTTGTTGCTGGATATGTTTTTTTAATCTAAAATATTCTTGAATTTTGTCCTGGATGTAGTTAATTTACTTGAAACCACTTGACCCTTTTGAGTCTGGCTTTTAAAATTTATTAGGTGAGACCAGAACTGTGTTTAGTATAGGGCTAATTATTCCCCACTTCTAATGCAACACCCTCTTGAGTACTCTTTCCACTGCCCCATAAATTATGCAGTTTAAAACATGCTTAGGGAACCAAATTACTTTTGGATATTAGCATAAGTTAAACCTATTTAGAAAAGTAAACCAGCTACAACATCCATATCAGGTATCTCAGAGACAGGAATTCTAGATTTTCACAAGTTTGAACAACCCACATCACTGCTTTCATCTATCTGTTTATAATGTGAGACCAAATGTCTTCATACAGATAAATATATTTGAGTTTACCTCCACCTTCTGTACAAACTCAAACAAGGCTAAATGTCAGAGTCCTTTCTCTCTTAGGTCCTCATGTGCGATATATCCAAAAACCTGACAACAGACCCTGCTCCATCACGGATTCTGTCAAACGGTTCCCCAAAGAGGATGCCACCGAGGGGAATGCCACCAGCCCACCGCAGAACCCACCTACCAACCTCACTGTGGTCACTGTGGAAGGGTGTCCCTCATTTGTCATCCTGGACTGGGATAAGCCACTAAATGATACCGTCACTGGTAAGATCATGGCATGAGGACTGATACTCTGGTGGGAAGCATTGATATGTGAGTGTGGTACCTGGGTCAAACTATGTCCTATGAGGTATATCTCAGGGATAGCAGAGCTGTATTGCCAAAAGTGTCATATGATGGGAAAAGTTCATCTGTGTCCCAGTGATGGGCTTCCTGTTAATTTAACAGATCACTTTAGGTTGCATCCCTTCCATCTCCTCTCAGAACTCTTTTTCACAGTACAAAGATAGATCTGATCTTTTCATTATCAAGAAAATTACAGATAACATAGGAGAAGTTGGCAGTACTGATGATATTTAAACCAGTTTCATTTCACCAACCCAATTTCTAGATTGACCTAGAAGTTTCCAGTAGGCTGAAAAGTATTCAATTATTTTTGGAGAAATTTTTTTAGAATTCTAATCCTGGTCAATTTTCTGCTCATCTCAGGAAATTTTAATTCTGCTATCACTCACCTAATCCCTCTAAAAATGACTGTGAAAAATAAGAAATGAGTCATTCTTTGAATTTATTATATGGGAATTTATTTATTCATAGTGAACAGGTTATTCAAACGAGGGAGGAGGGAGAAATGACTAAGAGGCTGAATCAGCTAGAGGAATACAGCATATAGGGGGATTACACAAAGCCCCTGCTATCCTTGTCCTGCTATGCCTGGGACAGGTAGACAGGGTCTAGAGGGGCCCACTGAGAGGCTGTCAGGATGGAAAGAGGGAAGTACACAGGGGAAGTGGGGAGTGGGAGACTCAGCATCTGACAAAAAGATTTTCTGTGAATAAAGAGGAAAACAGCAGTTATTTTTCCTCAGACAAAACTGTTTGCTGGGCAATTTCTGCTATAAACAGCTTATTTTTGCTTAGCTGGCCTTTTTTTATTTACCCATATTTTGTGAATTTCATTTATCATGTAGACCTTGCTTTTGTTTTAAGAAAGAACCAGCCATTGCCCATACTCCTTGGGGATTTGCCTAGTCCTGCTTCTTTACTTGGGACTATGCCAGTAGGTGCTACCATCCCAATATCTAAAAAACAATCTCTAAGCATTGATTATCTACATGGATTAAAAAGTCCGAAACTCCCAATTCATGTGCTGTGCTCTGTTTTCATGACCAGACTCTAATTTTCCAATCTTTCTAATAAATAGATTATGTCTTGTTAAGTAAATTTTCTCTTAATAGAGCAATAATACTCTCTGAGGGGGGAAAATACCAAATATTCAGTGTTAGTTCTTTATAGATTCCTTATATCTTTACTGTTAATGAATTTATAAATCTCATATTTTAATTTTTTTCCATATTTTAAGGTAAGAAATATGGACACATACTAAGTGGCGGTCTTTACCTTCTAAAATATACTCAGAATGTGTCTATAGATGTTCATTCCAAACATTAATATTCTATTTTTATGGTGTTGGTGGACTTATGAAAAAGTTATGATTGCTTTAAAGCATTACAAATGAAAGATGTATTTACAAAGCCCGAAAATATACATTCAAAAGCTAGAATTCTGAGAGAAATTCTAAATTTTTTTTATGTTATGCTAATCACCATACATTACATCATTTGTTTTTGATGTAGTGTTCCATGATTCATTGTTTGTGTATAACACCCAGTGCTCCATGCAATACCTGCCCTCTTTAATACCCATCACCAGGCTAACCCATCCCCCTACCCCCCTCCCCCCCAGAACCCTAAGTTTGTTTCTCTAAATTTTATTTATGAAGGTAACTTCTGCATCCATTTTGAAAACTTGAGTCATTTAGGATAAAAATAGTATTAAATGAGCATTTAAAATTGAATCAAAAGAAAATTAGAGAAGATATGCAGTAAGAGTTTCTAGTACTAAGAGCCTGGGGTAATATTAAAAAGAATATTACACAGTCGATGAGAAGTATCCTAAGCCAAAGATGTTTTTTGAAAGTGGTTGCTTTCATGCATAGTCAACTGGAGTGAGATATAATTTTTTCTTTGGGTGACTAAGCAGCACTTGAACCTTTCCAATTGGAATCTTTCAAATTTTTGTGACCCTAGTTTCAAAACACAACTCAGGGATAATAAAAGCAACAGCAATAATAGGTACCACCTGTTGAAAAAAAACATGCAAAATACTATTAAGCACCTTCCATATATTCCTAGTTTAATCCCCACAAGCAACACTATGAAGAGATATTATTGACATTTTACAGATGGGAAAACTGAGACTGAGATCGAGGCAAGTGACTTGGTCTGTCTTTTTTCATTGAGCCATACAGTGTCCTTTTTTTTTTTTAAGAGGGGACTAACTAGCCCCCCCATGCCCTTTAATAGAAAAGACATGAGTGTTTTGGGTCCCTCATATCAGAAGCACATCTAATCCTGTACCCAACAAGCAGTTTCCATTTTTAAAAAATCAATTTTACTTACATTTTGATTATGCCCATCTTTTTCTAGTAAATATTGCTTCACAGCTGAGGAAAAGATATAAAATGGATATATTTGAATTCAGGGTCCTCCCCTTCCTTACCTTTCTACCCTCTGTGAGAACAGAAAGCCAACTGAGAGATAGGTTGGGAATAGAAGAGCCTGAGAAAGGAATACTAAATAAAAGCCATTAGTCCTTTGGTAGCTGTGCTAATGTATCCAGGTACAATGGCCATTGTCTTCTGGTTTAATTTTGAATTTTTGGAAGGATAGTCATACAAAATTATTAAGAAAGAGCTATCCTCTTTTTTGATTTTTAAAATATACTATTAAAAATCCTTCCCAAATTAAAATTGGTGATTATGTCTTCCTGAGTCTTTCATAGTTTCAGTTTTATTTCCAGTCGTCATCTCCCATTTTTGGTCTCAGTGCTAATAGCAGAAATCCCCAGTAACTTGCCACCTCCTTTGCAGCCTTCCCACTTTCCCTGGTGGCTACCACTTGTGTATTTTGAATGGGGTTCGTTGTTGTTTGTCGTTTTTTGAGTTTTTAATCCTCTGCATGATCTTATGACATACATTAAACTGAACCCCAACTGACAGCAGGGAAAACCAACAGACAAATTTATAAATTATGCTCTTAATCTGAAAGACTTTCTCTTGATTAGTACTGTAAGTTCATAGAAACATGCCTTTAAGTGAAATTTATGGAGATCTCTATGCAAACTTTAAGGTCATAATTTTTTAAAAAAGGATAATTATCAAGAAGGCATATGTAAGCAATAGGTATAAAATTTTCGTAACTTACATAAGCAGTAGATACAAAAATCCCATAATTCTATAGTTCAAAATAATGAACTGTCATTCACTATTTGGTTAACTGTTATTTGCAGCATGATTTTAAACCCAAAGTTTTTTTGTAGCAGCACCATGAATGCAGTGGCCTTTTCCCCAGCTATATAATAAAGCTCCATGGAGAAAGAAACATGGCTTCTACTCAAGTACCACTTCTCATACAGTGCTTTCCCCATACTGAGCATTCCAACAAGAGCAGACTGTCTGACTTGCCTAGCAGAATCTTTGGTTACCAGTCCAAAGCTACCACAGGAGCACCATCAGTCTTCACAGTTACCAGGCCTTCCGTATTCCAGTAAAGGGAAAGCAGAAGTGGTCAATGAGCAACTCCCAAAATGCTTTGGGACCTTGGTCATCCACTGACCATCCCCATCTGGGAATTGCTAATGTGTAAGATCAGTACACCTCAAGAACTGCAATCTAAACTGCTCACTTTTATGAGAGTGACTTTATGATGCTGTTAACCTTAAGAACAATTAAATCAGCCGAGAGGTAAAGACAAGTATTTGTTGGCTTTTTCGCTTTTCAGAATATGAAGTTATATCCAGAGAAAATGGGTCATTCAATGGGAAGAACAAATCCGTACAAATTACAAATCAAACCTTCTCCACAGTAGAAAATCTAAAACCAGATACAAGGTAAGCCACCTGTGCGCTTACAGGTGAATTCTCAGAGTGCAAAAGTCTTACCAAGGGCATGAAAGGACATCATCTGTCTTTGTCTTAAGGGACCGTGTAGTCTGCACTTCATTCTTTGGCTTACTGGGCATAGCAATGGATACCTCTAGGTCATATTTTGCAAATATGCAAGTCATTGGTGGGGACACAAGAGTTGAGACGGTGGTCTTGTAAGTTAGCACTCTAGGGGAGAACAATGAACAACAGAAGGTCGTTAATACCAAATGTTGATGTTAAGTACCAAAATTTAGAGAAGGAAAGGTCTGTGGACCAGACACAACGGGAGTGTGTATGATGTAAACTCAATTTGAAAACAGAAGAATTTGGCTGGCATGCTGGCAAGAGGAGGGCAGGGAAATACAAGCTATGTAACAGATAATAGATGACAGTTTGTGATAGTTAAGGCTTCAAATAACTACAGACCATTCCCAGGCATAGCCGTCCTTTGCCTTGGGGGTCTTTTCATCACAAACAAATGAGAATCAATTTTTGAAAATAGAAATATGTACTAATAGCAATGCTCTACAATAAAAAACTTTTCTTGGCATCTCTTATTACACGTTGGTACCAGGTTGTTTATGTTACTGTGTGGTTTTGTCATTTCTTTTTAAATCTAAAATACCCAGTGTTTTATCAGCTCATTGTACTGCAAGAAAAATAAGGGCCTTACACACTTCTAGAAATGTAATAGAGAAGGTTTTTTTTGTTTTGTTTTATGTGGCTAAATCATCAAATTTATTGCTCAAGGAGATTCTCGAATGGATACAGCCAAGCATTTCCTTAGTAAAGCCAGTGTACTAAATTCATTTGGGGACTAAATATTACTTTCTGTGGAAAATCAATTTCTTTTCTCAAACTCCAGAACACTGTTTGATAAGCTGTTTATGCTTTCAGTTAAAATGAAAACATCTTCACATCTTAAGTTATAATACACCAAGCAACAGAGATCAATTTTCAGAGAGACACAATCAGGAGTTTTTCCAGATCGAATATTTCACAACTTGATGAAGTTTCTTGGTATTTAAAAAGATCAGCAGAGGCAAAGACTGGAACTCCAGCATTAGAAATTTTTTTTCATAAGTTTTACTTACATCTTTCATTGTCATCAGTTGATTGAATTGAATCAGATATTGAATATGACATTCAAAAGAGCCTATTTTAGTTCTGATAGCAAAGAACCTCTTTTAATGTTTTCAGGAAAAAAGGAAGCATCTAGTTCATTCTAGAAGGTTTGCTATGTATAAACTCTAGTCCTATACTGCAAATATACTTTCCATAAGCATTTTTTTCTTTAAAGTTCTCTATTTTGAGCTGTAATATGGAAAATTTTACAACTGCTAATTTTTTTAAAGGATTTAAGTTAGCCAAAATAAGCATGTATTTCAGTAAAAGCCCATTTGATGATCTTGGTTCTGTTTCCTTAGTGAGATTAACAGGGAGAGAGAGACTATTTTTAACATAATTATTTTAAGGAAAGAGTAAAAAAGAAAAAGTTATTTAATTTGGACCTTTTAGTAGGTGGATTTGGGCTTACAGAATGTGGATGGTTTATAGTTTCTTGCTTTTTATTCCATTTAATACATTGAAAGGCATATTTAAAAGCATCTAATTTCTAAATGTTCATTGTGTTCCTTTTCTGAATTAGGCGATCCTCAAATCTTCTCAGAGTTCACCTCTTAGTCATGATCAGAAGTAGAAAATAATGATTTCAGTGACGTTTTTAAGCCTGATTTGCTTATAAAAGATCTGTGTTTCCATTCAGCTAACATTTGTTAAGTGCCAACAATGTGGTTGGTGTTGTGACTGCAAACATGAATAAATGTGGTGCCTGCCCTTGAGGATCTTGAGGTAGGGGAATAGGCAGTTAGTAACCAATTATTCTACACAAAGTGGTGAGAGCTCTGGTAAAAATATATACAAGTTGCAAGGGGAGCCCAGATTTGGTGGCACTTTACAAAGTCTGGGGAAGTTGGGAAGACTTCCTGGAGGAGGTGACAACTGGGCTGAGGCTTGAAGAATGCATAGGAAGGAGCTAGCTGGGTAACTGTAGTAGGGGAAAGAAATACCGGAGAGAATAGTCTATGTCCACACAGAGTCCCAAATGGCATGGTTGTGTGCAGTTAAGAGTCAGCTACTTTCACCAGTGAAAGGGGTGAAAAGTGGACAGAGACAGTGAAAGCAAGAGGTGGAGGCGAGGCTGTGGAGGGCCTTCTGTGCTAGATCAGGGAACTTGGTCAATAGACGAGGAGACCCAGAAAGATGGTAACTGGGAATGAGTTGCTCCAAGTTTCATTTTAGTATTGTTATGACTTTGATTTAGTTGCAACAATCACTTTTGATACTAGAGTCACTTATAATGAGTAACGGTTGGTAGAATAAATCGAACAAAAACTTTTTGTTAATGTCTTGCAAGAGTGCCATTTTGGCATCTTGCCTAATTGGCCAAACAGGTGCATAAGAGAAAAGTACCTCTGGGCTAAGCTGCATTTCATTCTGGAATCACAGGACTAATTAGTCATGGAGTTCATGTCTAGCTTCCGGTCGTAGTTGTCGTAGGACTTATGCTAATCGTTTCTGGAGTTTACCTCAATTGTAAGACTTACACTAATTGTTTCTGGAGTTTATAGCCTTGTCCCTTTTATCCTGCCCTAAGGTATGTGCCTTGCTTGTCACTCCTGTCCTGATGAAGGCCTGATGGACCTTCTAAGGAGGGACCCCTACAACTACCCAAATCTCAAGATGAGCAAAGCCCAAAGGAGGCTCTTTCTGGATTTGTCTTTGGGAAAAAGTAATATTAAATTTAGAAATCCCTGAAATCAGAATCCCATGCAAAGTTTTGCAAGTTGGCATAAATTTGGGGCCATTCAGTGTTTCTATTTGGCTTATTTTATGTTATTTTTAGAGTTTGGTATAATTGAATGAAATCCATTCAGATATAAAGACTGTTACAAAAGAAAAAAAGGACTGTTAATATTCATATCTATGATTTGACCAGGACTATGCTGATAGTCTCTGATGGGTGATGATTTAAAAGTTGTATATCAGCAGTTTGAAAGCATTTCCTCATTGGTGACAGATACGATACACAGGGATATAAAGGTGCTCTAATGAAAATTGTTTAGTCTACAGTTTGTGGGACTTTCTGGTGGTCAAGTAGTTCAGTAGAGCCCAGTCCCCAGTAAGTGGGAATGCATTCTCTGATCTCTTAAAGGTATGCTAGAGATTAATTTGTTCACTTAATAGGCAAAAAAAAAAAAATGTTTTCAGCTGAAATATTAGGTGTTGAAACCCCTATTAATAAAAATAATGAATTAAGGAAGAATAAAGTGAAGTTGAATTATTTCATTTAATTTGAGATTACTGAAGCCTAGAAGCACCTGGGGAAACAAAAATAACACCCATGAAACAACTGGAAAGCATGGTAAGACAGCATAAAAGATCACGTGGGACCTACACTGAAGTCTTGCAATTTAAAAGAGGAGAGGAAGTCTCACAGAATACTTGAGACTAGACGTTGATGGTAAAGGATATAATTGAACGGGACAGATTGGCAAGAAAAGAACGAGCAACAACAAACAGTATTGTTCTTTCAAATTAAGGCCACGTGTATGACTTGGGTGAATTATAAGTAGTCCTCCGAGTTACTACTGACAGGGTTACAGTCAGAATAATAAAATTATAAGTGCCAAAGATAGGTTTGTTGGCTTTCTTTTTTTTTTTTTAATGCAAGCTTTTTCCATACTATCTTATGTTGTTAAGGCAAGATTTCTTTCCATTATATCTTTTCTGCCCCAACATTAATTTCTAATAAAAGGCACACTATAAACTAAAGAGGAGGTATGTACAGGATGCAGCCACAAGGTGGTTCTTATTACCTATAAAGAATGACTTCAGTCACATTTCAGTGGTTGGGGAAAATTGTATTCCCAATAGGCAAACTTTGAATTATAGTTGTTAAAATCCACCACCACCACCACCACCACCACCCACCCCTCCGTGAGGTTCTGGAATTCCCTCTCTGAAAACCTAGGAGATAATAACTTCGGAAAGAATTACTGTAGCTGTGTTCCAATTTCAGGAGACACATGTGTATAATTTATTTTAGTAGCATTTTCCATCATTCCTCTCGGACTGAAAAACATGAGATCTAAAAAAAGGTGATAATTACGGACCATTTGTTACACACCGGAATGGGAGGAGGAGAGTTTGGCAACACCGTTTAACCCAAAAGAATCAATGCAGAAAAAATAGATCTCTAGAGCTTTGTAGGTTAAAAATTCCAAATAGCCTACAACCAAAAGTACAGTGGACTGTGTTACCTTCTCCCTGCCTGTTGTTATGACGTTGCCAGGTTTTTATCTCCTCTGCAGAAGCTCAAAAAAACGCCGGCAGGGAAGGACCAGCCGGCAGCTGTGTTGCTGCGGGAGAGTTTGGCTACACACCAGTGTGAGCTGTTTCGGTCTGTAGAGAGTGGAGCCCCATGGCCGCTCTGGGGCACCTGGCCGCAGTACCAGAGGTGACACAGTAGGGACTACCCAGCCTTGCCAACAAATGCTTGCAGCGACGGTGGGCTTGGGTCATTCATATCTTTGCTCGGGGAAGAGGGGCCATGGTGTGGAGTCATGACTGTTTTAGTCAGATGAAGCAGGAAAGATGAGCTAACGAGAGGCACACTGCTATGCCACAACTCCATCTCTTTCTCTCCATGACCCCTCTCTCACCCCTACCCCTAAAATACAAAGAAAATATCGGTATGTTGAATCAGTACCCAACTAGCCCACTCCCCAATATTTATTTTCCATTTATTTCCCCCGTGAAACCTCAATGTGTGGCTCTTGTTGAACTGAAAGAAAAAGAAAAATACTAAGAAGAGCCTCTCTTATCTGCAGCCAACCACTTTGTGTGCAAAGACCACTATGATGATTTTTAGTTCTGTGAGCAGAAGAACTGATAAAGTATATGTCAAACAATAAGTCTTGTACCGCTGCTTAAGGGGATGGGAAGTTTGGAGTAACTAATTGATCTCAAAGTCTCTGCCATTTCTAAAATGATACAGTCTTATGATATCCAAAGACATCACAGAATCAGTGGGAAACTGGAACTGAAAATAAACCCCAAATCTGGGTTAAGTCTTACAGCAAGTAGCATTGTCCTGATAAACCATTTTTCTTTGAATCTGTATCTGTGGTCTACAATTTGTTTTCAGACAGATTGTTTCTAGCACACATTTGGATAATCCATTGATAGGCTAGGTTCTTCCTGATGGACAGGCTGGACAATGTAGGTGGACACACACAATTGCTATATGGAAAACAAACAAACACACAAAAAGCCCCATAATCCCTGCACATGAGCCCTTCTCTCCTAACTTGCCTAAAAAACTGAAGAATCCATTGTGTGTGCCAGATATACATGGGGCCCAGCAATTTCCTATGGAAAATGTATTCTGTCTGGTAATTAAGATATAAATCAAGTTCACTTAGCATATTCAAGTATTTCTACTGTCCTCTGTAGCCTGGCAGGTTTCTGGAGAACAGTCCTTCCTCTAAAACTAAAACATCCTGAAGTTTCCTATAGCTGACAGCAGACAGTTTGGGACTATTGTTTATGTTGTTTGATTTAATAAAATCTTGGCACTAAAAGTAAACTGGAATAGAGGCAGCAACTTCTCATAAACTATAATTCTGGCTGAACAAAGCAGGCATGTGGAATAGCCGTTATTCCCTTATTCATAGTGTTTTTGTGAGTCTGGTCTCTGCAGATTCTGTATTAACTTTTCAACATCTTTTCTCATGGGCTTTGTAGAAAGGAGTGAAATGAGCTACCAGAGCATTAGGCCCTTTATTGAGTTTCCTTGTAGGTGGGGTAGCAGGGCAATTGCTTCATCATTAAAGAAGAAAGAAATTTAGGGGATTGCTCAGTTTTGCAACTTTTCTTCTGGCGAAAGTATAGCTAAGAGCATGGAACTCCACTAGTCTATAAAAAGAGCAATTATTCTTTCACATGAATATATCCTTTTCATTACTTTTCACTTAGAATTCCCTAGTACGGGCCGGGGGGGGGGGGGGGATGGTGGTGCCAGAAACACATAGCATCACTATAGACTTGGAGTGCAGCCCAGATCTGGAATTTCTTGTCCCCGTAGAAATGGGAGATACAAGAATGTCCCTGAGGACCTGCTGGGCAGCTGGTTGATGATACCGGACACCTGTTGTTGCCCTGATCCTCTGCCCCCTGGCCCTGATCAGGACTTATTTTATCCTCTAGTAAGTGTCCCTGCAGCTCTGCCCTTTTGCTCCTTATCTGTATTCCCAGGTCAATACAAGGTCTACATGTGGCAGGTATCCAGAAATGCCTGGAGAACTGATTGATTGGAATTCTCTTTCCCTTTTGGAGTGCCATTACTCATTTTTCATATTCTACTCTTCCGTTTCTCTCCCCCTGACTGAAGCCCTACAAGGGCTCAAATATTTCAAGACTACATCAGGGTAAAATTAGCTAACCAAACCACTCAGACCAACAAGCAGTTACAGGGTGGCCTTTCTATATAAAAGCAAGTTGCTTGAAGTTTGAGACTTTTGTTAGAGTGAAAACCAACTTTTTAAATCAATGGGAGTATATAAGTAAAAATTCATCAAATAATGAACACTATAATTTAGCTCTATTATCGGCAAAAATAGAGGGAAACGGTTATAGAGAGAAACAAAGGGAGGGAAGGCAGGAAATAACAGAAAAAAGTCTCCACCCTAACCAAACCTGAAGGTTAGTTCAGATTTGATCCTACAGGTTGGAGTGTCCCCAACTCTGACAGTTTTGACCATGAACTACATGTAGATCCTACTGTTTGTAACCCTGGTTTTTCACTTTTCTATGAATTGGTATTTAATTCTTATGCTGATTTTCACAGTTGTTCTCAAACTCTACCCTTTATTATCCCACTCTTCCGGAATAATGTTTTAGTACTTTCTAGGCTTTATTGAAATTTTAGAACTTTTTGATACTGTTTTTCTTAACCTATGAAGCTATTTTGATGGCAGGCAGAAAGATTCATCTGCTGAGTTTTTGTTCCTCCCAATAACTCACTGGCTATATCCTTATTATAAACTTTACAACCCCAAAAGCAAGTATGTAGAGTTCTGCCTTGAGAGTTCTATGGCAATGTTTGTCAAGTTCCCCAATAATAAAATCACCTTTTAAAAAATTTTCTAGAGATAGAAGTTTAATACTAGAGAATATTTATAATCACTATGTACCAGGCACCTTGCTTTTATATGTGTTATCTCATTTCTTCCTCACAAAAAAACTCAAAAGGTATTTTTATACCCTTAAATAACATTATCCTCTTTTTTATATATGAAAAAATTGAGGCTCACAGAGTTTAAGGAACTTACCTTAAAGTCACATATTAGTGAGCTGTGACCCCAGGTCTTTGTGGCTCCAGAGCCCATGACCTTAGCCACAGCACCTTGCTGCCTCCTGAGAGGGAGGCTCAGGAAGATTGGTTTTGTTTGGATCTGTTCCCACTGGGGCAGAACCTGACATGGCATCCTGTCAGTGCTGTTAGTCGCTTGGCTTGTCCTTGGAGATCCAGAGGCTTGATTACAGTCGTCATCTGGACTATACTCATTTAGATATTGGTTTTGATGACATGGGTCTTTATAAATGGCTTTTTAAAATTTAATTTTCCTTTTTTTTTTGAGAGAGAGAGAGTGAGCACGGGAGAGGGGGGGCAGAGAGAGAGGGAGAGAGAGAGAATCTTAAGCAGACTCCATGCTTAGTGCAGAGCCTGACCTCACAACCCTGAAATCATGACCTGAGCCCAAATCAAGAGTCGGACACTTAATCAACTGAGCCAGCCAGCTGCCCCGAATTTAATTTTCATTTTTATCTGAAGTATATGTATATGGCTTTACAAGTCAGATGCTACAAAGTTGTTCATTCCTCTTCCGAAATTCTGCTTCCCAGAAGCAACCATTTTCAATTTTTTTTTCAGCTTTATTATGGTATAATTGACCAAACCCTAAGATATTTAAAGTATATACAACATGATGATTTGATAAACATACACATTGTGAAATGATTCCCCCCCCCCCCATCGGTTAATTAACAGAACCATCACCTTGTATATTTACCTATTTGGGGGTTGAGGGTGAGAACTTTTAAAGTCTACTCTTAGCACATTTCAATCATATAATGCAATGTTATCAACTATAGTTACCGTATTACACATTGGATCCTCAGATCTTATTCATCTTATAACTGAAAGTTTGTTCCCTTTGACCAAGATCTATTTCCCCCAGGCCCTGGAAACCACTTTTCTACCCTATTTCTACAAGTTTGACTTTTTTTGAGATTGAACATATAAGGGATACCATGCAAGCATTCCCATTACTCCACATCCTCACCAGCATCTGTTAACCTCTTGTCTTTTTGTTAATAGATATCCTAACAGGTGTGAGATAATACCTCGTTGTGCTTTTGATTTGCCTCTCCTGGACAACTAGTGATGTCCTTCATGTATCTGTTGGCCATCTGTGTATCTTCTTTGGAAAAAATGTCTATTTAAGTCTGTTGCCCATTTTTTAATTCAGGTACTTTTTTGCTATTGAGTTGCATATGTTCCCTATATATTTTTATATTAGCCCCTTAACACATACATGTTTTACAAATATTTTCTCCCATTCTATAGGTTGTCTTTTCTTTGTGTTGATGGTTTCCTTTGCTGTGCAGAAGCCTTTTAGTTTTATGTAGTCCCACTTATTTTAGCTTCTGTTGCCTTTATTTTTGGTATCAAATCAAAAAAATTATTGCCAAGTCTGAGGTCAGGGAGATTACCCCCTATGTGTTCTTCCATTAGTTTTGTGGTTCCAGATCTTATATTCAAGTATTTAATCCATTTTGAGTTAATTTTGCGTATGGTATAAGATAGTGGTCCAGTTTCTTTCTCTTGCACATGGCTGTCCAGTTTTCCCAACACCATTTATTTGAAGAGACTGTCCTTTCCCCCAATTGTATATTCTTGTCTCCTTTGTCATAAATTCACCATATATGGATGAGTTTATTTCTGTGCTATTATGTTCCATTGATTTATGTATCTGTTTTTATGCCAATACCATACTATTTTTTTGGTTACTAAAGCTTTGTAATATAGCTGGAAATCCAGGATCATGATGCCTTCAGCTCTGTTCTTTCTCAAGATTGCTTGGGCCATTGTGGGTCTTCTGGGGTTCCATACAAATTACAGGATTCATTGTTGTATTTTTGTGAAAAATGCCTTTGAAATTTTGATAGAAAATGCATTGAATCTATAGATTTCTTTGGAAAGTAGGGAAATTTTAACAATATTAATTCTTCTAATCCATTAACATGGAACATCTTTCCTTGTGTGTTTTCCCCAATTCCTTTCATATTTCTTATAGTTTTCAGTGTGCAGATCTCTTACCTCCTTGGATAAATTTATTCCTAAGTATTTTATGCTTTTTGATGCTATTATAAATGGGGTTGTTTTCTTAATTTCTCTTTCTGGAAGTTCATTGTTGGTATATAAAAACACAACTGATTTTTGTATATGGATTTTGTACCCTGCAACTTGACCAAATTTGTTTATTCTAACAGTGTTTTGGTAGAGTCTTTAGGGTTTTCTATATTTAATACCATGTCATCCACAAATAGAGATAGTTGTACTTCTTCCTTTCTGATTTGGATGCCAGTATTTGGTTTTTTGCCTAATTGTTCTGGCTAGGATTTCCAGTATTATGTCAAATAAAAGTGGCAAGAGTGGGCATCCTTGTCTTTTTCCTGATTGAGAGGGAAAGGTTTCAGCATTTCACTGTTGAATATGATGTTAGCTGTGGGCTTGTCATTTATGGCCTTTATTATGTAGATATGTTGCCTCCATACCACTTTGTTGAGAGTTTTTGTCATGAAAGTATGTTGAATTTCATCTAATGCTTTTCTGCATCTATTGAGATCACATAGATTATACCTCATCTTGTTGAGGTGGTATATTACATTGATTGATTTGTGGATGTTGAACCATCTTCGTATCCCTGGACTGAATCCCACTTGATCATGTTCTGTTTGGATTATCTATTTCTTTATCATTCAGTCTTGGTAGGTTGTATGTTTCTAGGAATGTATCCATTTTTTTCTACATTATGCAATCTGTTGGAGTATAGTTGGTTATAGTAGTCTCTTATTTTGGGGGGGATCAGTTGTAATGTCTCCTCTTTCATTTCTGATTTTATTTGAGTCTTTTTTCTTAACTACTCTACAGTTTTGTCAATTTTGTTTATCTTTTGGAAAACCAGCTCTTAGCTTCATTGATCTTTCTATTGTTTTTCTGGTCTCTTATTTCATTTATTTCTATTCTGATCTTTGTTATTTCCTTTCTTCTAACAACTTTGGGCTTAGTTTGTTCTTTTTGTAGTTCTTTGAGCTGTAAAGTTAGGTTGTTTATTTGATATCTTTTTTTCTTAATGTATGTATTTATCATTATGTATTTCCCTTTTCATATTGCTTTTGCTGCATCTCTTAAGTTTTGATATATTTCCATTTTCATTTGTCTCAAGATATTTTTGATTACTCTTTTGATTTCCTCTTGGACCTATTGGTTGTTCAGGAGCATGTTGTTTAAACTCCACATATTTGTGAATTTTCCAGTTTTCTTCGTGTAATTTCTAGTTTCTCACCATGAGGGTTAGAAAAAAAATGCTTGATATGATTTGTTTTCTTTAGTTTTTCAAGACTTGTTTTGTGGCCTAAAATATATCCATCCCAAAGAATGTTACATGTGTGCTTGAGAATATGTATTCAGATGGAATGTTCTGTAAATGTCTGTTAGATCTTTCCAGTCCAAGGTGTTAAGTCCAATGTTTCATTATTATTTTCTGTCTGGATGGTACCCCTGCTTCCTTTGCTTTCCATCTGAATGGTATGTCTTTTTCCACCCCTTCACTTTAAGTCTATGTGTGTCCTTAAAGCTGAAGTGAGTCTCTTATAAGCAGCATTTACTTGGTTCTTGTTTTTTGTCCATTAAGCCACTCTTTGTACTTGGATTGGAGAATTTCGCCTATTGACATTTAGAGTCGTTCTTGGTAGGTTTGGACTTAGTATGGCTATTTTGTTCATTGTTTTCTGGTTGTTTTGTAATTCTTTTGCTCCTTTATTTCCTCTTTTGCTCTCTTCCCTTGTGATTTGATGATTTTCTGTAGAGGTTTGCTTTGATTGCTTTCTCTTTATCTTCTGTGTATCTACTATAGGTTATTGTTTTTGTTACCATGAGGCTTAGACCATTTATGAGTCTATTTTAAGCTAATAACAACTTAACTTCAAACACATACAAAAGCTCTACATTTTTACACTCTCCCCTCCACATTGTTTCTGATATCACAATTTACTTTTTTACATTGTTGTTATCATTAACAAATTGTTGCAGCATAGTTATTTTTAATACTTTCCTATTTTAAGCTTCACATTAGAGCTATAAGTGATTTGCCCACCATGATTACATTAGAATATTCTGAATATAGCTATGCATTTATCTTTACCAGTGAGTTTTATACTTTTATTTGTTTTCTTGTGACTAATTGGTATCCTTTAGTTTCAGCTAGAACTCTCTAACATTTGCTGTAAGGCCAGTGTAGTGGTGATGAATTCCAGTTTTTGTTTGAGAAACTCTTTCCTTCAATTCTGAAGGACAATTTTGCTGGGTAGTTTGTTTGTTTTAACTTTAGCATGTTGAATATATCAGGTCCACTCTCTTCTGGCCTGAATGTTTCTGTGGAAAAATCTGCTGGTAGTATTATGGAAATTCCTTTGTATGAAACAAGGTGCTTTTCTCTTGCTTCTTTTAGATTCTTTGTCTTGGACTTTTGACAGTTTAATTATAATGTGTCTCAGTGTGGATATCTTTAGATTCTCCTATATGGAACTCCTTGGACTTCCTGGATCTGGATGTCTGTTTCTTTCCCCCAGGTTAAGGAAGTTTTTAGCCAGTAAATTTCTTTACATGCACTTTCTGCCCCTTTCTCTGTCCTTCTGGGATCCATGTAATGCCTATCTTGGTCTACTTGATGGTGTCCCATGTGTCTCTTAGCTATTTTCACTAATTTTCATTCTTTTATCTTTTGGCTCCTCTGATTAGATGATTAGATTTGGCTTCCTCTGCCCTGTCTTCAAGTTTGCTGATCCTTTGGCCCACTTCACCTAGTCTGCTGTTGAACTCCTCTAATGAATTTTTCAGTTCAGTTATTGTATTCTTCAGCTAAGTGATTTTTGTTTGGTATTTTTTAAATAGTCTCTCTTTGTTGAAATTCTCGCTGTGTTCATGCATTTGTCTCTTGACCTTGGTAAGCATCTTTATGACTATTACTTTGAATTCACAGGTAAATCATTATTTCATTGAGATCTGTTTCTGTAGCTGTTCCTTGTTTTGTTTGGAACATATTCTTCTGTTTCTTCAATTTCCTTGATTCTTTGTTCATTTCTGCACATTAGATAAAACAGCCACCTCTCCCAGTCTTGATAGAATGGTCTTGTGTAGGAAATGAATCTCTTGAATCAGGCCAGCCCAAGTTCCTAGTTGTCCCTCAAACCTCTGAGGTTGTCCCAGCCACCTGCTTTGTTGTTAGTGGCTCCCCTTAGCTGAGGGTGCTCCAAAACCCATCAGTGTCCCAAAGGTGAGAATTGCAATCAGCATCTGGATGCAGGCTAATATAAACTGGACCCTCAGAGAGCAGCTCTGTTAAGTGTACTTAATCCCCCCTCGAGAGAGACACTGGAAGATGGGCATTTTTGCCTGCTCTCTCTGTGCTAGGCCCAGGATATAGCCAGTAGGAGTGCTCCTGTACCTGTTAAAAACTGCTTTGTGTGCTACAGGATTATGGGACTCAAGAATGCAAGCCCCATTGGTTCTCAGAGCCAGGCAACAGGGGACATCCCTTGAACAGCAGCTCCAAAAGCTGGGGTGCCAGACATTTGTACACTCCTTCTAGGGAGATACTGGTGATTTAGTTTTACTGTTGCAGCAGGCTGGAGGGAGGGCAAGAAAGGCGTCCACCAGTTTCCCAGTCTCTGGTGAGGACTGCAGCCAGCCAGTACGTATACGTTATAATTAGAAGCCTCACCCTCAGATAGCAGGTTTTTAAAAAATTTTTTTAATTTAAGTTCTATTTAGTTAACATAAAGTGTATTCTTAGTTTCAGGAGTAGAATTTAGTGATTCATCAACTGCATATTACACCCACTGCTCATTATGTCAAGTGCCCTTCTAATGTCCATCACCCAATTACCGCATCCCCCCCACCTCCCCTCCAGCAACCCTGAGTTTGTTTCCCTATAGTTAAGGGTCTCTTATGGCCTGCCCCCCCCACTCTGTTTTTCTCTTATTTTCTCTTATTTTATTTTTCCTTCCCTTCCCCTATGTTCATCAGATAGTAGCTTTTAAAGTATGCAAATAAACCTCTTTCGGGGAAGACTGGTATATGGGTAGTTTTGCCTATTCCCTCTGTGCTGAGCCCTGGGGGTTTAGCTGGTTAAGAACTGCTTCTTGGCTACAGTCCTGTGGGACTTGTGAATGGAAGCCCTATTGGCTTTTAGAACTAGGTGTTTATGGGCCTCCTCCCTCAGGTGGGAGTCTTAAAAGTTGGGGTACTAGATGTGAGGTCCAAACCCTTTGCTCCTCATGGAGAAGCTAGGAGTTGGGAATTTGCTCCCAATTATAGGACACTGTGCCAGGAGCAGGGTTTATGGCAAGAGTGTGTCTCAGCCTTTCCTACCTGTTTCTAAGTGGGTATTCATTCATTTGCCCAATGTGTATGAGCTGCTTGGCTAGTTTCTAGATCTTTCAGAGAGAACTACTCCAGGTGCAGCTGTATATATGATTTGCCTGTGGGAGAAGAGGTGCTCAGGAGCCTTCTAGTTCACCATCTTAGTCAACTCTCTTCCATTTTCATTTATTTTCACTATTTCTTCTGTTAATTAAATCCATATTTCTAGACTGACCATTTCTCAAAAAGGCAAAATACATTTCTTTGTTCCATGTGTTTGTTTATGGCAGTATCTCCTAGAATCCCTCACCGTCCTTTTGCCCCTATCGCCTATATCCTTTGTCTAATTTTACTCCCTTCCTTTGTGGCATTCCTTGAGAAATACATCTTTAGAATAGATTATTATATGGAAGATAATATTTTTGAGTTCTTATATGTCCAGAAATATCCTTGTTTTACTGATACTGTTGTTTAGGCAGACACAGATTTTTGAAAAAAATGAAGACTTTTAAAGGTATTGTTCGATTGTTTTGTTTTGTTTTGTTTTTTTAGTATTTTATTTATTTTAGAGATAGATAGATAAGAGGGGAAAGCCAGGACCAGAGGGAGACGGACAAGCAGACTCCACACTGAGTGCAGAGCCTAACGTGGGGCTCAATCTCACAACCGTGAGATTATGACCTGAGCTGAAATCAAGAGTCAGATGCTTAACCGACTGAGCCACCCAGGTGCCCCTGTTCATTGTTTTCTAACTTCCAGTGCTAAGAAGTCAAATGTTATTCTGAGTCTGGATCCTTTGAATGGGACCAATTTTCTTCTCAAACTTTTAAGATCTTGTCTTTATCCCAATGCTCTAAAATTTTTCAACTTGTCTGCTTTGGTTAGTCTTTCTTCTTTTTTTAACTTTTGCTGAGGATATAGACCTTTTAAATCTGGAAACCCATGTCTTTCAACTCTGAGAAATTACTTACTTTCTAGGA
Source organism: Phoca vitulina (assembly GCF_004348235.1). Taxonomy (NCBI): domain Eukaryota; kingdom Metazoa; phylum Chordata; class Mammalia; order Carnivora; family Phocidae; genus Phoca; species Phoca vitulina. The sequence goes on along the minus strand of NW_022589711.1, from coordinate 25,549,502 downwards.
TAATTGTGCCCCTTTTCCCCATCTCTCTCTTCTGGAATCTACTACTTAGGTGTTATATTCCCTAGAACAATCAGATTTCCTTATTTTTGCTTATTTTTCATCTGAGTATTTGTCCTAGTATTTGTATAACCTGATCTTCCAAAACTTCTATTTAATGTTTTATTCTACGTTCAAAAATAACATCTTTTATGAAAACTTTTAATAGCATCCTATGCTTATTCCCTATGTGAAATCAGTATTTTCTGAGACATTACTCTTAGACCTTGAGTGTTCTAAATCTCGTGATTGATAGAATGTGTTACCTGAGAAAGATTTTGCCGCTTCAAATATTTTCTTTGTGTAGGGTTTGATCACCCAACAATATAGGCCTTTTAGTTTCCCTCCTGTTAATTAAACTTAGTTTTAAATGGTTTCTTCAAAACTTGTCAAGTATCATAAAGTGTTGGCAAGAAAACAGAAAAAGTAGCATATGAACATCTGTGGGGCTGAAGTCTAAATAACAGTGAAATAAAAAGACATAGAGATGATTCCAGCAATCAGACTTGGCCCAAGCACAGGGTTTTTGGCAATGGCCTGGAATGTGGAATGCACTGCCCGCTTAAATCAAGGTCCAGATGCTTGTAATTTCTTTTTTCCAGTTTCCATTCACCATAATGGTGTGTGTGTTTTTTTAAGGTCCTCAGGCCTCTGAGCAAGAATTTAATCTTTAGAAAATGTTCCATGCCCAAACATCTTATGTGCATGCAGTTTATTTAAATGAGTGACATGGTTTTATATCAGCATTCTTATTGCAAGTGATAATGGCACCTTATATCAGTTGATTAAGTTTACAAAATGCTTTGATGTGTAGTCTCACTAAAAACCCTGGAAGCTTTAATCCTCATGGCACAGTTTGCAAAAGCAGACAGTAATAGTACAATGATTAAGAGTCTCATTGTTCTTAACCGAAAAATAGGGTAATTCTGATCTTGTAGCATTTGTGTGTGTGTGTTGTATTACTTTATATATGTACAATTAATGTGTCTCATATATAGCAAACAGTGGTTGCCTTTGTTGTAATGCTAGAATCTGTCATCTTAGAGATTCTAGCTGTATTGTAATGCAAGGCCTCAGTAGTCAAGAATCTGATTTCCTGGAGCTCCAGAAAGTTGTTACTTCTCCACTTAGTATCCTCTGTACCAAATGGAGCTGTCTTCCTTCTGTTTTTCACTCATTTATAAAATGTATTTCCATCTTTTATGTGTTCTGCATTCTTATTCAATTACAAACTTCTCAAAAATGGGAATTATCTCCCAAAGGCCTTGTACAAATTTGAGACTCGAAATACTATCAGCTGACTCAAGTTGATTTTACACTCAAAATTATTTTCCTGCTAAGTCTGCTGTTGAAAAGAACTCTTAGTTTCAGGCAAATGCAAACAGCTTTAATGCCTGAATTTCTTTTTTTTTTTTTAAGATTTTATTTATTTATTTGACAGAGAGAGACACAGCGAGAGAGGGAACACAAGCAGGGAGGGTGGGAGAGGGAGAAGCAGGCTTCCTGCTGAGCAGGGAGCCCGATGCAGGGCTCGATCCCAGGACCCTGGGACCATGACCCAAGCCGAAGGCAGATGCTTAATTACTGAGCCACCCAGGTGCCCCACTTCCTGAATTTCTTAAGAGGATTTGCTCTAAGTATCCTATGAATGAAATGTGTCATACTGCATAGCAAGTTAATGCATAATTCTTAGACTCAAACATACTTAGAACGCCAAGGCATCTAGGTTTGTGTTTTTTTAATGTAAAGAGTTAAGGCCTAGCCTATATGAATCTGCTTTACACAGGAAAAGTCAGTATTTGTGCCCATGCTCTTCATGGTGATACTACCATTTCCCTATTGTGGAGATGTGGCTTCCTGTGATGGACAGAACACCAGAATTCCAGGAGACAGAAACAGGAAGTCCTTGCAAAGAAATACTTTCATGTGCATCTGTTCCCCTAGCTTAGCCTAGTAGTTCTCAAATGTCAGTGGGTATATGATTCACCTCAGGAACTTGTTATAAATGCCTACTTAGACCCCCTCAAAAAATTGATTCAGTAGCCAAGATGAAGCAAGAAATCTGCATGTTAAACAAACTTTCCCAAATGCCCCTCTGTCATGTGATTCTGACATAGGTAGTTCAAGCCCCACAAGGAGAAACAGTGCCTAAGTCTGAAGCCATACCCAGGGTTGGGATAGTAAGAAATAAAAGGCAACCTTTCCATTAAGTAGCTAAGTAGCTAAAACATTTGAAGGAAAGAGAGACTCCTTGTTGCTGGAATTAGCCTGGGTCCACCACATACCTCTTTACTCTATGTTCCTTACCAACTTGCCTAGTTGCTTCTGCTAGTTGGCTGTCTTTTTAAAAACTCCAATCTTTTTTATTAACTTAATCCTTATACAAAACATTAGACAAGGTGTCTGGAAAGTAAAGAGTTTATTTCCCCATGATGCTTCTCAAATATATGTGTACTCCCTGTCCTCATGATTTCAAAATAGAATTAGGAAGGATTTCAGTATAACAAAGGAAGGTTGTTTCCTACCCCTGGAGAATATATTACAATTTTTAAAAAAAAAATTTCTCTTCTACACAGCTACGAATTCCAGGTGAAACCCAAAAACCCACTTGGAGAAGGCCCACCCAGCAACACAGTGGCATTCAGTACTGAATCAGGTAATCACATCAACAGTAATGTAAAGGGCCACAATGTTTTGCCTAAGGAGCTTCTTTGAAACCCAGCTAAATAAAGTGTATAAATAAAGCGTTTCTTGAATTTTGAAAAAGCAAATTGGTAAAGGTAGCCTTCAGGAAACTACATACATCTTTTCTCATTTCTTTTGATGTCAGAAAAAAAGGCGTATCAGTTTAAAAGATAAAAACTGTATCAGTATACTCAAAAAACTAGTGAATGAATGCTCCTCTGTATGCTTAGAATCAATGCCTAGAATCAAAATATCAGACAGTCATAGGACATCCAGAAAGGGAATTCATTTGGTAGTTTTTTTGATGAGCAGCTGTGGAATTTTCTGACCTTGTACACTCCAATTCCTTTAAAAGAGACATCTGTACTCACAGCATTATTTGTGTCATTTTTACACCAAATGCACTTCATGGCATAGTGGTGATTTTACCACCAACAGTTTCTGTCTGAATCTGAAAGAGGAAGCCTTAAAATGGAGTGAGAACCTGAAGAGCAACAAAGATCCCAAAAGATAAAGCTGAGTACCTGGCAGGAGAGACTGTTCAATGGAAAAGAATTCTAGAACAAAATACACTTTCAAATTCAGTCTTTAGCAAGAGTGTACCACTCTGCAAGTCAGACTGAACTGTAAGCATCCACCTTCTTCCCTACACCACTGGCACCCTGGGGCTTACTTACCTAACGTAACATCTGACTCTCGTTTGCTATTTCTCTTAGCGGACCCAAGAGTGAGCGAGCCAATTTCTGGTAAGTACCTATCTCAGCATGAACACAACTACATGCTTTTCTAAACTGATTCAACTAAATAGGCATGGCAGAATTTTGGTCATGATTTCATTTTAGTCCATTTAGTCTTAGAATATCAGCCAGGTGGGAATGCTTACCTAAAACATTCCCTAACATTGAGGAACCTATAATGTTTGGGGAACAAGTTGGGTATTTTGAAACTTGCTTTCATTCATATGCCAGGGCAGCTCAAAATTTGTGTTAAATAAGTCAAGATATAACATCCTCATGTCCATTTTTAATGACAAGTCACATTAAAGCATCTGTTTAAATTGTATACTATGCTACCAAAAAAACCCACAAAAAAAAAAACAAAAGCAAAAACAAAAAAAAAAAACCCAAAAAACTAAATTTGCTCCTAAGGGGACGCCATCTACATCTAGCCCTGCATAGGTTATTTGAAACCTAAACATACTGCTTATTTCACTATTGACAGGAACTTAGGTGGGAGTTTATGTTCAAACTCATACATTTCTTTGACTTCAATATTTAGCACTGGAGAAAACCAGGTATCAGCAGGTTGACAATGAACTTTGCAAACGGCTTTTTATAAAACATTTAGGACAGCTCTTCGATACCCAAAGTTGAATGCTAAACTCAAAGCATGTGTTTTCCTTATGCAGCAGGGAGAGATGCCATCTGGACTGAAAGACCCTTTAACTCAGACTCTTACTCAGAATGTAAGGGCAAACAGTATGTCAAACGGACGTGGTATAAAAAATTTGTAGGGGTGCAGCTGTGCAACTCTCTCCGATACAAGATTTATCTGAGTGACTCCCTCACAGGTAAGTAATACCACCTGCTCTGTTTCAAGCCTTCGGGGAATGCTTTACAGTGTTCCGTAACATGGCCTTTTCTGTGGCTAGCTCCAGACACTAAGGTGTGATACAAACACAGTTCTTCCTTCTGAGCAAGATGTTACTGAAATACTTAGCCTGGGATTTGAGGCATGCTATTAGAAATGTAAATAATGAAAATGCAATATGAAACAATCATCAAGGAAAACTTGAATGTAAAGGCACTTGCCCCACTGAAGCTCAATTTTGTCACAGCCGCCAGGGACAGAGAGCCTACTGATAATAAAATAAGTGTATGTAACAATCATCATGGAAGGAATAGGGCATACTTAAGATTTCAAGTCTCCCAGAGACAGGATCAAAACACCTGACCAAAAGAGTGATAACTCCTTGCTCCAGGCTCTGTGGCACTGTTATTTTCTCTTTTGCATTCATGCAGTAAAAATTTTAAACAAGGCTGGCCCCAACATGGAAAGGTAGACATTTGGTCAGTCATTCAACAAACAGCTGCTTTGTTCAGAGGTTTTCTAGGTGCTAAGGACAAAGCGGTACACAAAACATATTCTGCTTTCTTGCAGCTTATATTTTAGTAGAGAGAGACCACAAATATGTAAATAAAAATTGCATGTAGCGCTTTGAAGAAAAATTAGAAAGGGTGAGAAAATGGTCGAGTGGAAGCTTCTTTAGTTAGAATGGCCTCTCTGAACAGCAAAGGTTTGTGCTAAGAAGAAAACTAGAAGGAACCACCCCAGCAAAAATCCAGGGATGAAGCACTAGAGGTAGAGAGAGAAAGGCAAAGGCCCCCGCCGGCACGAGCCCAGCCAGTGCTACTGGTGTGGCTGAGGCTTAGTAAGCGGAAGGTCAGGCAGGCAGGCGTAGAATCATGAGGAGCTCTGACACCAGGTAAGGATTGGGGGTTTTCTTTTGACTGTCATAGGAGACTGCAGGAGAGATTTATGCAGAGTAACATGATCTGAGCTGCATTTTAAAAAGATGATCTCTGGGAGTGGGGGGAGGGAAGGAGTAAGAGAGAGGAAGGAATAAAAGCAGTGGTGGCAGCTCGAAGACTTCCATAGTTCAGTCAGGAGACACTGGTGGCTTGAGCTACGGTGAAGGGGGGGGATGTACAAAAACAGAGAAGACTCTATCTGAATACCTTTGAATATTTCAGAATTGTCCTCTATCAAAAATAGTAATACTTCATGATCCTTTTAATTTCTCGTTCCTTAGGAAAATTTTATAACATAGGCGATCAGAGAGGCCATGGAGAAGACCACTGCCAGTTTGTGGACTCGTTTTTAGATGGACGCACAGGACAGCAACTCAGTTCTGACCAGTTACCCACCAAAGAAGGTATGTTTTCTGAGCCTCCTCTTAAGCAAGAGGATTTTACAAATTAACACAGAGAGAATTCAAGCTAAGGAAAACAATCACTTTAAAAATAATTCTGCAGTACTACTGCTCTAATTATCGGACTAGAAAAAAAGACTTTCACGTTAAGACCTTAATAGAAGTGTTTCAACTTTCCTCCCAGTCCTTAAGACTCTATTTTAGAGCTAAGGGAAATTACACACAGACATCTATAAAGACATTCTACTTCAGGAACACTTCAGTTTGCAAAAACAGCTATAGAAGAGTAGTGTTTCCCAACCTTAAATCACTCCTGTATTACCTTATAGTTATACAGAGCACACTTATACAGAGCACACAGGCATTTTTTTATTCCCTTATTATTTGCCACATAAATATAGTTGAAACTGAACAATTCTGGTAATGAATAACCACTGTAACTTGCTAAAGACATATTAAGCTGCTCCATGAGGACTTAAAAGACTGAAATTTAATCCTTAGCCAGGGCAGGAGAGAGTAAATTAATGTCCATATTACTCAGCAGTCACTAAGAGGTTTCTACATTATTTGACTCATCTTTTCAGCAACACATTCTGTTCAATGGCATTTAAGTCCTCTTTTACTGTGGTTGGTGTTTTTATCTGTGAACCCATTAACAGGAAGTTGCAACTGCTGCCTCTCAGGAATGGGATATAAAACATACTGTAAATTGTGTATATTGCCAAAACATTTTACATTCGCAGCAAAAATTTTAATCATTTAGTGTAGAGTCCTTGAAGGAAGATTTCAGCTAAATTTAATTTTTAGAAATTTAGCATTCTTAGAACTACCCTTCTTTTGTTTCCTAACACTGTAGTAAATAGCACCTTCATAGACCACGACCAGTCCATACCGTGCAGAGACTATACTAAACGTGCTCAATCACACTCGAAACACAAAAGCCCTCCGACTCTGCCCCTCTTCGGCTTTGTCTCTCAGACACTACCAACCGGCTCATCCCACCTTGTTAAAGCACAGGTCAGAGGAGTTTCAGGTGCCCCTCATGTTTAGCCAGCCATTACGACCTCAGGGAAGACACCGGGCTCTCTGTTGCTATCCATTTCCTAAAATACTTCACCTAGAGTAACATTTAGCCATTTAAGGACACCCTTCAATCTGTGAGTGGTGAGGGCAAAAATACAGCAGCTATTAAAATAAAATTATTTTCCTTCTTAGGCTATTTCAGAGCAGTTCGTCAGGAACCTGTCCAATTTGGAGAAATAGGTGGTCACACCCAAATCAATTATGTCCAGTGGTATGAATGTGGGACCACAATTCCTGGAAAATGGTAGATGCTGCAATCAGGATCAAAAGTGCCTTCTGTTTATCATGGCAAAAAAAATAATTGGAAACACTATAGTATTTGTCACATTCATTTAAAGCTATTATGTTTACTATGTATTAAAGTTTAATAGCCATAGTAGATGTTTATTAGAAATGTTGCTGAGAATATTTATCAGGTTTTACAAAATCATTTTAAGAAAACAAGATATTGACATTAACAGGATAACATTTTTAGGGAAGCTGGCTCCCTATCCATGGTATTTTAAGAGATCATTTGTATATTATTTATCACTCTGTTGTAATGATGTTTTGAGATACTTTTATAACAAATTTAACATCAAAAACTAATATACTTTTAAAAAAATATTTACTTTTATTAAAGTGTATTCTTCTTACTGGTGAGTTAATTCCATAAATCTCAACTTGGTTTAACTTATTAGATCAAATTATCTGAGCATTTGTATCTGGGGGAAAAAAGGTCCTAATATTCATGTTTATTTAAACTTCAAATTTTTAGCAATAGCTAAATAGCTTTTCTGAAGCATTTCAATAGTTAACCATTCATGCCGATATACATTTCCTTAAATCTCTGCAAATTACTGAAAACTGTTTGAATCATTAAATTTGATTTTAGCTGCAAACTGAATAGAATTATCTGATCTACTCAATTTCAAAATACACATTTTGTTCTTTCTCTACCCATAAATATGTTACAATGTCTGAATGTACTTTGTCAAACTATCCCTTTAAGCAGGGATTTGTCTTCATACTGTTGTTAATAGAATTCTAATGAAGCTGTACGTAGAGACTGAATGTGAAGCCTGAGCAAAAAAGTAATGCATGACATCCCTACCACTTTACAGGCTATGTACTCTGTTTTTAGACCTCTAGGAATGAATGTATCAGAGAATGTTTTCGTAATTTTGTCTAGCTCAACCTGTAATGAAAATCTCATTTATTTTTAAAAAAAGTCCTTCATTTGCGGAGGGACATGGGAATGGTGCATTGTTGCCCTCTTTCTGAAAGGACCTTGCCTCTGCTTCAACATGCTTCAAGTTTATCGATGCTACATTTTGTATTTTTCAAGTATAAACTCTGCAATAAAGAGATGTAGTTTTTTTAAGACTGAGTTCTTCATTTCTGAATGATTCATCTCTATAAGTTATTCAGGATCTACCCAACCCCCCATATCTGTTGTGTTTGTTTATATGTAATGTTAATTTGTCTTCCTCTGAAATCTATTTTAAAGAAGTTTCATTGTTTTAAACCAATGATTGATTATTAAATGCATTTCTTTCAAAGTTGTCAGGACAAAAAATCAAATGGCACCGTGTTTCTTGGAACAGAAAACTGTAAGTTAAAATGCCTATACTTCATTTTGAGACCAAAGAGCAAAAAGAATTTTTTTTCTCATGTAATTTAGTCGTTAAAACATACAAGACCACTAATGGATTCAATTATCTTTATTAACCTATCAATGTTACATTTTATACATAATACCTAGTTGTTTTCTCAAAGGGATCTATATTTTAGTACATCATGTTAATAATAAAAAGCCAAGTTAAGATGGCTAAACTTCAACCTAGCGTTTTAATATCCTCCGGACAAGGCAAGCTAGAAAGTCAATCACTTTACGCACATCAGAGTAGTGTTCCAAAATAACTAGGCAGCTGCTACACTTTTAAGCAAGGGAAGAAAAAAACTTTCATTTTGATCTTTTTGTGTTCCAGCAAATTATACTTTCAATTTAACAGCAACAATGATATCATAAAAAATGCTCTGCTTTTTAAATTTCTGAACTTCAATACAAATTAAAATAGTAGTACTGGAGTCTTTTGGGAGGCAAACCGCTATCAGCTACATTCATCAGTGTAGCTGAGCCTCTTTATCGATAACCAGGTCCAGGTTGGGTATAGCCCTGACCAAAGGGAGGGCGGGTGCGTGCATAGGGGTTAGGCCCACTAGGAGGTGGAGTCATAGTACTTCCAGGAGGTGGAGTAAAACCTGGTCTCGGTTGGTAGGCCCCGGGTTGGCTTGGAGCCATTCCAGGTTGTGAGGCAGGGGCCACAGTATAACTGGTAGGCTGAGAAGTTTGGGTAGTGTAAGTCTGTGGAGGGTAACTGCTCGCCTGGTACTGCTGTGGTGGTTGAGCAGGCAGCTGCTGAGGCTGGCCAGCAAAGGCAGGAGCCGGTGCCTGGGAAGCTGGCTGCTGGCCATATCCCTGGAACTGCTGAGGTTGTTGGGGTCCAGTCTGCTGACTATAGCCTGCTGAAAAGGCAAAATAAAGTACATATAGATCTTATTTTTCTTTTGGTGAAAGGCTTTCCAGAGAATTAGTCTTACTGTTATGGACCAAAAAAGATGAGAAATTTAAACTTATTCCTAAGTATTTATATAACAAGTAGAGTAGTATAGTCCATCCTATAATATCACTTCAAAACCAAATAGTATCAAAACAAGATATTTTCTAAACAGTTCTTTTAAACCCTCTAATCTAAACTGAAACCACTCTATATTTCATTACAAATGCTTCTATACTACATAATCCCTAAGAGCAAATACCTGTTGTAGCATAATTCCTAGTACAGAACAGATGCTCAAATGATAAATGCAGGAATTAACGTAAAGCTAGTCATTAACCTGGTGTGGAGGAGAGGCCTATTTAACAACTGTACCAAGTAAAAACACATTGAGACAATATTTTTAAATGAAGCAATGGTGCTACAAATACATCTTACTGTGCTAATGAGATGCTTTAAGGCTCACTCACTTTCTATAAAAACTAAGCCATTTAAGAATAAACTTTAAGTACCCATTTTCACAATCCTTAAAATCTTTTAGATTCGGTATCTGATCTTTTGCCTTTACAACTCAGAATTCTGACTTAGAAGTAACAGCATAACACATAAAAAGCATATGATATTGCCCCACAATATCAACATCTACATTCATTAACTAGAATTTTTTTTTCAATTTTTTTAAAAGAACAAGTCGGCTTCACTGAAAACTTTTATCTCTACCATGAAACACACCTGCAGCTACTTGCAATGAAACCTCTCCAATGACTGGAATCCTGTCAGCATTAAATACCAGATACATAAGAAAATAATTAAAATATGTACAACCCTGCATTTAAAAAACAAAAAAAAAAGGATTGAATGAATTTGAGTATATTCTGAACTCACCTTGAACCTGGGTTCAAAATTTACTCATGAAAGAAACCTTTTTGACATAGTCCATGAGTAAAACTGGAAAAGGTCAGAGGGAAACTGCCAAACCAACAGTGTCAAAAATGGTCCAATGTTACCACCACCACTTACAGTCTCCAAGCAGAGTATTTAGTTGACTATCTCCACATCTCCCAATCAAATTCAAGTTAATAGGACTAGTGGGATCAGAAATACAAAGATGATGATTTGAAAACTAAATTTTACTCGAGTGAAGACTCTGACTAAAATCATTAAGAACAAGCTTAACTTTTAATAAGTAAATCAAGTATCTAAGGCATTTTACTTATGGTAGCATCCAAATACTGAAGTCAATTCATGATAAAATCTTGAATGTCATACAACTTCTCCTATCTTCTACATAAAATTTATTTGCTTAATTTTTTTACTGTAAGTTTTTGGAGAAACAGAAGGACTCAGCTTTTACAGTGAAAATGTCTATACAAGTTAAGACTATGAGCAAAATACTGCTGCCTTTTCATCCTGGCAGCTGAAATCTAGACTGGATTTTTAACTGAGTCTGGAAACAACCAGATCCTTAATTATTTCTCAACAGAGGGAATAACTCCTATGGGCCTAATGCCATTTCATTAGCAACCTATTAGTCTTTGATCATAATGTGGCAATGCTTCTATTATGTGTATAGCCCTACCCTCTCCGTTGAAACACTTTGGTGAAGAACAACAAAAATCTCAAGAAATGGAAATCACGGGATTTTTTAAAAAATTAATGAGTAGTGTAGGACAAGGGATCATTATGATCCACAAAGTCTAAAATATTTACTATCTAGCCTTTTATGGCAGATAAGTCTGCTACCACTGGCCTAGGCTGGAGAATGCAGAATGATATAAATAATTAACAGCAAAGTCAAGTACACTGGCTCTGAGTTCCCCCACTGAATGGCTGTGTGTCCTTCCATGTGTCACAACCTCTTTGAACCCTAACTGCCTCATCTATAAAATGAGTGGGTGAGACAAGGACAAATGGTTTCCAACCCTGCCTGCACTTTAGAATGACCTGCAATGCTTTTAAAATATCAAAGCCTGAGTCCCACTCCTAACCAAATCAAACAAAATATCTGGGAGTAGAGCCTAAGCACCTGTAACTTTCAAAAACAAAAAGCTCTCCAGGTGATTCTGAAGCACAGAGGGAGTTGAAATCCCCTGGATTAGAATGATGACTAGGTCTTTTCAGATCTGATATTATTTCTACAAATTATATAATTTATAACACCTTGACTTTAAAGGACTGCAAACCTAAAATAATCCTAATATCATAATCCAAGCTTAAACTCATCCCATTTACTTTACATAATTAAAAATTAGCAGCTATCAGCTAAATCACTCTATAGCAAATATAATCCAAATAAAAATTGCTATATGAGTTAAAGTATGTCAAAACTCTAATTAAAGATAGACTTTTATGGTCTAGTGCAGGAGTCACAACCTACTTTTTTCTGTGACCAGCCTGAGAGTAAATATTCTAGGTTTTGTGGGCCAGTCTCTGCTGCAACTACTCAGCTCCGCCACGACAGAGCGACAGACAGCATTAAGAATGAACAGGTATAGATGTGTTCCAATAAAACTTAATTCACAAAAACTGGTGACGTGCCACATTTGGCCCGTGGCTATAGTTTGCTAATTCCTGCTCCAGTTGAACTATAAAACTCCGTAAAATAAAATTCTGGCAAGATTCAACTTAGATAAATTATTTTTAATTACATGAACTTTTGATACTTAAATCTTTGGCTGTGAAACATTAAGTTAAACGTAAACTCTCTGATATAACAAATGTAAAATTACGTGATTTATAATCATCATGGTCAAAGCTACACTAGAGAGATTTCATATTTAAATATGGATAATCTTCAGTGGACAGAAGGTAAAAGAAAATACCCAGAATGCCTATTTAAAACAACTATATTCAACATTCTTAGCTGCCTAGATTACATTTGACACAAGTCTATTTTTATGGCCTGTTTTTGGTATTCCTACATACTCTGGGAGATTTAAAAACCTAAGTAGCTTAATTTGGTTCTTATTAAGATTGCCTTTTCATGTAAGAGGAAAATGTTAATATTTTTACAGTACACTAGAATTATATGTGACACATAATGGGCGAAAAGCATTTTTGCTGTTCTAAATCACCTGAGAGATAAGGAGATCTTATCAGTACAAGATAGCTTGAGTTAAAAATGTTTTCAAACTACAAGTTATTACAAAATCATCTATGACTGCTGACCAAAATGTTGATTTATAATAAAATATTCATGCAAAATATTTAAAAATAAATGTTATTTCCTCCCACAAATAAATACTTAACACCTCCTATGACAATGTAAGTATTACAAACCAAGGAGTTAAGAGGAAAGGCTTCAAGTTTAATGAGTACAGGAACAGCTCACAATCAGAGTCACCTCCCTCTGGACACGCGCTCACCTGAATACTGGATACCGTACTGCTGGGGTGGCTGGGGCGGCTGGGGCGGCTGCTGAGCACCATAGCCGGCCTGCTGCGGGTACTGCTGGTACATCTGACCTAAAAAAGACAAGGAAAAGAGGCAGGTTTAATTTGGCAGAGAGAAATACTTTCAAAGCACATTTAATTCTCTCCCCACCCGAACATGTAAGGACACTTAGTAACAAGACACAAGAATGTGTTTGTTCCCCTTTAAGTGCTGCGAAATAGAGAAGCATGAACAACTGAACAAATATAGCTGCTCTGCTGTGGATTAGTGGCAGAGAACTTTCAGCTGCAGCAAACACCACTAGTGCGGTCACTTCATAAATTCTAGAAAACAAATGCTTTCGAACCCAACTGCCAACAGATAGGTACTGCTAATGCTCAGTAAAAATCAACCGAGTCAAAAATCAAGAAATAAAAATCTGAGAAAAGGAACAAATACAACCGACAGCTCCTAAATCTCTCCCAAAGCACTGTATTTATTCTAAAGGTTTGAACCTTTGTTACCATCTGAATGGACTCTCTGGTAACAAGGAACTATGCGACACCTTTCATGGCAGACCTCAAAGACACCTGTGGCATTTTACAACAGTCTGTTTTTCCATCTTATGAATATCCTCGCCCATCATGCGGAATCTGATAAAGCCTAAATGGTCCCTCACTGCACACTTTTTTGAAAATGGCAGACCTGTTTAACATTGGGGATGTATACTGGGAAATGAGAGTCCTGTTTGGGGTCAGAACACAGTTCCTACAGAAAAACCTTTTGGACACACTTAATACTTGTGATTTTTTTTTTTTTTAAGATTTTATTTATTTGACAGAGAGAGACACAGCGAGAGAGGGAACACAAGCAGGGGGAGTGGGAGAGGGAGAAGCAGGCTTCCTGCGGAGCAGGGAGCCCGATGCGGGGCTCGATCCCAGGACCCTGGGATCATGACCTGAGCTGAAGGCAGACGCTTAACGACTGAGCCACCCAGGCGCCCCAATACTTGTGATTTCTAAATGAGGATTTATTGGTTCACATCTTTCTCATCTCTATTCTTGTTCTAATGGTAGATTCAGCTAGATCTAATACCTAGAGTAGCAGTAAAACGTGCATTTTAATATCTAGTTAATATTTAAATCTTTAATTATATACTGGCTCATTCTTTCAAAAATATTCAAACTACCTGCTGTTAATCAAAAGATTATGAGTAATTAGCATATTTCTGGCAGAAAGGGACAAGTGAAGAAAAGTCACATTATCTTAGTGCTACCACTCAAACTGAGGTACAACTGGCAGCTAGCACTCACAGCCTGAAATCAAGGGATAGAGCCCACTCCACTGGGCTCCCCACTCAGCCCTATGTACTGCAGCACTGAATGAGATATGCCTGTATTTATAGCCAGCTTATTTCCTAGCAAGCAGTCGTCTGCATTTTATGATAGAAATAAAATCTACTTAACTATTTTTAAACATTATATTAATCCTCTTCCCAAATAAAACAACAAAAAAACCTGACAAAAGTTTCTTAAATGCTTTCCTAATGGTTTAAGACTTACAGATAGTACAAAAAGTAGTACAGGAGTTAACTACCTTGGAAGATACCACCTTAATCCTAGATTGTATTTCATAACTAAATTTCAGAACAGAAGTAATCAGAATCTGGTATAGAAATATAATCAAAAGAGAAAAATATGTACAGCATTATGATAATAGGTTCTAATTCTGAGAAATTAGAAAAATTAATTCTACAATACAAAAAAAGAGGCAAAAAATACATGGCGGGGGGGAGTAAACCTTATTAGCAATCCCTATTTCAGATACAGAAAAATTAAGCAATTTACCTGGGGTCAATGCAGCGAATATGAACCATCACTGGAATGCAGGCAAAACTCTAGAGCTTTAGTTTAGAAGAAGTTCTGTATACATTTTCTCATTTACTATAAATATTAGCTTAGGTATCATCAAAAAAGCGGAGATTAAGGCTCCATGTAATAGGCTGCTGCCATCGGGGTGCCTGGGTGGCTCAGCAGGTTAAGCGACTGCCTTCAGCTCAGGTCATGTTCCCAGGGTCCTGGGATCAAGCCCCACATCGGGCTCCCTGCTCAGCGGGAGGCCTGCTTCTCCCTCTCCCTCTGCCTGCCACTCCCCCTGCTTGTGCTGTCAAATAAAATCTTTAAAAAAAAAAATAGGCTTTTGCCATCAGTGATTTTACAGCATAATTGTTTTCCTCAATAAAAACTGACAGGTATAATAACTATTCTTAAAGCAAGCACATATTCTATTTTTTCCCTAAGCTGCTATAAACCCATTATGAAAATGTCACCTCTGGGGTTAAAAGTTTTAGAGGTTTATTACTATCTCCACACAAAGTATTCCTTTTACTTACTTCATTCAAGTCCAAAACAGACTCTGTTACAATATGCTAAAAATGTAATTAAGAAGTCTGTGTTTAGTTGTAAAAAATGAGGAATAACTTCACACACTCATAAGAAGAGAACTATCGGATATATTACTAAGTGAAAAAGCAAGGTAGAGACACAGTTTAGAGTAAGCTGTGTTTTGAGTAAAATATATATATATAAGTTTTGTGAATTATATTTTCAGGAAGAATCACCAGATTAAACATCATAAAAACTACTATCTAAGGGAAGAAAGAGATGAGGATGAAGTAGAGTGTCACTGTGAACCTCCTGGGACTGCACTTTGTCACACAGAGTGGTAGCCAGCCTCCGGGACTAGACCCTGCACATTAGAGCACTCGCATAGGACTCCTGTCCATGAGCTCCTTGTATCCTTTACATTTTTTAGAAATAAGATTAACCTTACAATACAAAAAGAGCAAAGAGTAAGCCATAAACACCTGCGTATTCACTCTCTTGTGCAGTCCCCTTCTCACACTCAATAGGGCTGACCTGTATGTATCAATAGAATATTGCAGAAATCACGACATTTCTGAGGACAGGTTATAAAAGACAGCCACCTTCTACCTTAACTTTCTCTTGATCATTCATTCACTCTCTGCTGGGAGCTGCCGTGGCACGAGGTCACCTAAGCAGCCTAGGAGAGGTCCATGTGAGGAACCGAAGCCTCCTGACAACAACTATGTGAGAGAGTCACCTTAGAAGAGGATCCTCTAGCTCAGATTAAGCTTCCGAGGACAACCTCACGAGAGACTCAGAGACAAACCACCTACCTAAGCTGCTCCTAGATCCCTGACTCTTTCAAACTGCATGAGATAATAAATGTTTGTAGTTTTAAGCATCTGTTTTGGGATAAATTGTTACATAGCAACTGATAATTAAAATACGTAAGTTTTTAACTTTGGAAACATGTAGTGGTGACAGCTATTGAAAAATAAGACACATACTCAAATGAAAAATGTGAATCTAGTTATACTTCTAATTTGAACAAGCCACTGCTGTAATAGATAATTATGAGACAATTAAGGAAATTCAAATATAGACTAGTATGTAATGATATTAAGAATCACTTAATTTTGTTAGGTGTAATAGCATAGTTGTTATGTTAAAAGAAAAGCTTATCAGTAGACATGCATACTGAAATAATTGAGTGAAATAACAGGTAGGATTTGATTTAAAATACCCCAGCAAATTAAAAAAGGAGGGAGGGGCAGGAAGGATAGATGAAAAAAGAAATTCAAAACACTGGTAAGTGTTGAGGCGGCATGATGGATCCATGAGGAGTTCATTATTCTAGCTCTACTTCTGTTTAGGTTTCAAAATTTATATAATAAAAGTGATTTTAAAAGACTATTCAGGTCATGTTATCTTGTCACAGGATTTTACATATTTTAATTATATTCTTTTCACCTTTCTGGTTTGTCAAACAGCAATACCTCCTGGTCTCTGATGATTTTTAATGCTCTTCTCTGTATCCTCACCACTTATTTTCATAGTTTTGGAAACCACTCAACTGCATAGTTTTCCAGTAACAGAGGCACCAAAGCTTTATATGAAAAAGGATAATACTGTCCACTTCGTTTCTCTTCATGATGCTCAACATTTTGTTGATCTTTTTAATCAAACATATTAAGACTGAAATCCTTGGGGGGAAAAGTTACAATTCCAAGATCCCTTTTAAGGTATTTAAGTAAAACAACTCAGATTTGTTTTTAGATTATTTCATATTCTATTCTAAGAGACTGCTATGTTAACCTATTATTAGTAATAGATTTTTGATGAGTATTCTATTCAAATTCTAACCAGCAGCTGATCTAACTAACTGGTGATGTCAGGGACTCATTGTACATCATATGTCAAAAAGTATTCATTAAAATAGCCTACAATTTATCCTATAATAACTGACATCTTAACCTAGAGCTGTGCTATCCAATAAAACAGGCGGTAGCCAGGCTACTAAGCACCTGAAATGCAGCTAGTCGTAACTAAACATCCTGTAAGTGTTTTTGAAGTGTTTCTAAGTGGTGTCACACCCTAGATTTCCAATGTGCAATACAAAAAAACAGAATGCAAAACATTAATAACTTCTTAATAATAATTACATGTTGATACACCAGATACTGCATTAAGCAAAATGTATAATTAACATTAACTTTACCTTTTTAACTTTCTTAAATGTGATGAATTAAAAAAAAATTACTTATGACTTCCACTGTATTTCTTCTGGACAGCACTGATCTAGAGATTGACCTCCAGAATACTACTGATTGATGTCACATACTAATAACTGTACAATTTTTATAGTGTATGTTTTAATGTAAACTAAAAAAAAACAAAACACAGTTTCAGCAAGGCACACACTTAATGCCACCCTAAAGGAATTCAGTGCATATCCAAACAGTGTTAACCTGATGCCTCTGGAAAAAGGAACTTGGTTGCTGGAGGTCAGAGGTGGGAGAGAATATTTGAATTTTCACTGTTTATCTTTTTATGTTTTAAAATTTTTACCTACTTATAATTTTTCAATTAAAATAAACATAATAAAATAATGTGAGAGACATTAAGAGAGCATTAAATCTCATTCCTTTATAAGTGAACAAGCAAACATTATTTGGTACAATTATCCTTCCAACTGCTGTTCTACAACAGTATACACTGCTTAAGATGGGATATAAAAAAAAAAAAAAAAAGGAAAAACCGATGTCAGTTCACCTGAACTGAACAACATATTAAGACTAAAATCCTTGTGCCGCCTGGGTGGCACAGTTGGTTAAGTGTCTGCCTTTGGCTCAGGTCATGATCCCAGGGTCCTGGGATCGAGTCCCGCATCAGGCTCCCTGCTCAGCAGGGAGTCTGCTTCTCCCTCTCCCTCTGCCTGCCCGTCTGCCTACTTGTGATCTCTCTGTCAAATAAATAAATAAAATCTTAAAAAAAAAAAAAAAAGACTAAAATCCTTAGGAAAACTATTTACAATTCCAAGGCCTCTTCTATGGAATTTAAGTAACCACTAAACTCCCATCATATCCAAACGCTGGCGTTTGCCTCCCTGTTTCAGCCCACACCCGCTTCTGTTCTAGTTTGTTCCAGTTTGGGCAGTTTCAGCTTAATACAAAGTGAAGTTAAACTATAACTAAAGTTGGCTGAGAAGAGGCTGAAGCAGTAAGAAATTCTTCCCGAACTACCCACTCATCAGCAAACTGCCACCTGCTAGACCCTAGGCCTAGAATTCATCCAACAGGACGACTCTAAAATAGAGCCACAAGAGGACTCTATTACCTAAGTGCTCCGTTCCTTTTAGGCTATGAAGTTTTTTTTTTTAATATGATTGATAAACTCAGTCACTTACTTCTGGTGCTGAAAATACACCATACCACCACTTGGCCCCTTTATAAAAATAGTTAGAGCACCACCTGGTGTTTGTTTTAAAGTGGAATGTGTATAGTTTCTAAACTTCAGTGCCTGCTGTCCTGAGCTTGTGGCCTCTCAATCCCCTCCAACCATGGTAATGAGCCTTTTATCTGTTTAAATACTCAGCTTTCAAGTTATATTTTATTCGGCACTAGAGACATTCTTTTAAAACCACTAGTTTTGTCCAATTTTCATAATTTACAGTGACAGAATATCAAAACCCAGAGAGATTAAATTGTTCATCCAAGGACACATCATTTAGAGAAGACAAGTTTGATTTAAAACACACTGCTTTTTTTCCACAAAAGACATTGCTAACTGCACAAAAATTTAAAGGGCTATTTATCTTTCAAAAAAACTACACTGAAGTTATGCTTTACCTCTATTTTAAAAATCTTTCCAATTACAAAAATAATACATAGATGCAAGAAGGGAAAGGAGAAGGAAATAGAACAGCACCTTAAGTATGATGCAAAATGAAATGCCACCTCAGTGGGTCACCTCTGCCCCCCCGGGTTACCACTGACTGGTGACTGCTATGAATCCTTCCTGTCTTTTACCATGTATTTATTATATTCACATAAGCACTTTTTCAGGGGTTTTTTTCTTTTCAATAATCAGAAGCATACCTGACTTCTAACCCAAAAGCATACCATGTCAGTAAATCAAAAATTTCTGCAACTGTATTCATAGCATGAATGCTTATGTAAGCTCTTTACCATCACCAACAATGCTGCCATAAACATCTCTGCACATTTACCTCCCCAAATAGGTGCTCTTATTTCTATTTTACCTTCACTCTGACCTGCTTGTGTCTGAGCTCCTGTATACGGGGGCTGCTGTGGCTGAACTCCTGGCGGATGAGCTGCAGAGGAGGAGGAAGCAATGCTGTCGGGGGTTCCTGAACGGTCTTCTGCAGGAGCACTGGGTGGCCCTAAATGGTCATGACAAGTCAGTTCAGTCTCTTTCCCCAGCAAGCTCAGTTACAAGCCCTTTCCCCAGCAAGCTCAGTTAATAAAGTTTGCTTAAAAGATCCTAAAAATGAAAAATACTACAGAATAAGCATAACCACAAAAGCAGCCTTTTACAGTGAATGTGTCTACTTCATTTTTCCCTTTGCTCCACTCTCTTAAGAATCCGAAGCTACGACTGGAAATCCTTCCCTATAAAGTGTAGACTGTTATATTCCTAAGTCCTAACCTCCCCGGGCAAAAATCAAAACTCATCTCTGCAATACCACTATCCTCTACCTCATGCTATCTAATTTATGTTGTAGATCAACCAAAAATATTTCATTCTTCAATGGGTTTCCACTGCCCATAAATCAAGTTCAACCCTCTAGTTTGGTGTTCAAGGGTCCAAACATTATTTTCTCACAATTCCTCCTCCCACAAGCCCCCTTCAGCTGAAACTAACCTATTTCCTAGTCCCACAATATATCTAATATTTTTTCTCTCTCCATGTATCACTGTTCCCTCCAGTCCCATTTTCATGTACCTAAATATAATGTTCTTTAAATCCCAGGTACTACTCCACATTTCCAGCAAGCCTTCTTCACCCATGAATCCTTTTTTCCATTTGTGAACTTCTATAAAGTATACTTTTATTATGACCCTTACCAACTTCTACTTTGCATTTCTGAACAGTTCCCATCTTCCTCTTAGGTTATACAAGCTCTTTGGGCCAGGCTCCTTTCTGATTCTTTTTGTCTGCCTTTCAAAGACTACCTCTCAAATTCTTGGAGCCACTCAAATTCTTCTAAAGTAATGAACAAAGAAGTAAATGGAAAAAATTCGCCAGAGTTCCAATCCTGTGACAGTCAAAAAACACACTCCAAAGACAACTATAGATATGTTTACTCCTTTAAGTTCTTTCTGTTGGGCAATATAGAAGAGTGCTTAAAAGCACAGATTGTGGAGCCAGACTGCCTAGGTTCAAATGCCAGTGATGCCACTTATTAGCTCTCTAATCCTGGACACACTACACTTCATCTCCTTCTGTGCCTCAGTTTCCTCATCTGTACAAAAGAAATAACTTCTACTTCACTAAGGTTACTTTAAGGATCAGGAGTTAACAAGAGCTTATAGCAAATATTTAAAAAGTATTATATCATAAGAGCTTATGAAAGTGATAACCATTTAGAAAGTTCCACAGAGGGACTTGCTATTACTAGCTAAGTTCCCTGAGGGCAAACCTCTATCCTCTGCACTGGTGCATCCCAGAACTCAGCACTGTATTAGGCAACTTTGTAGCTGACCAAATGGTAGTCCAGGTAATAATGAGAACTAAACTAGGATAACATAGTGGTAATGAAAGAGAAACGGATGGTTACCAGAGTAAAATGGTCAAGTGCTCGTTACTGATATTTACATAATGTAGATAAATACATCTACTCTCCTACAAAAGACACTATATTACTGAACTAAAATAGTACATTATTTTGATCCCTCTCTTCTCTCTTGTATGTAACCTATTAATGTTGCCCATCCTATCTTTGTAATATTCTATTCCTCCTTCCCATGTCCACATTCACAGTCAAGCTTTCACAACGGCAGACCTGAGTAATTACAAAGTATCCTGGCATTTTCTATATGTACAGTTTTTCTTACCTCAATATACAAGGCTAACAGAAAAATGGCCTTCAAATAATGTGAATCATATTAATCATGTTATTCTGGTGTGGCAGATACTATACTGTAATCAAAATTTTAAGCCTGACCCTATATATAACTACTGACTCCTCTATCTGCCATTTCCTGAAGTCTTAAATATTAAGAAGCTGTATATTAACTCAAATTTCAGTTGCTCTACAAAGGGTTTTTCAGATGTATCACTTGTGTGATGTCTTCGTTTGCCAAGAACATACATCATATACACATATTTGTCTTTCCAGAATTTCACACAATTCTCCTTAGTGAATAGGCCCATAAAAGTCTCAAAGAAAAATAAAATCAATAGACTGAATCCTATATTTCCAGTTACTAATGACGGCAAAGTAAATGGTCAGAGGTAACAACTAAAACCCTGGACAAAATAGTAGAAAACAACTATGTGAAATCACTGGAAGCCAACCAAATGTCAGCAAGAAACCAGAAAAGTTCACTCCCAATGGAATTACAGTGGCTAAGAATTGCAAGCCCTGACCTCTGCAGCCCCAACAGGAGAAAGCTATAGTGTGAACTTCATGGCTGGCCAACTAGCTGGAAATTTGAGGGGGAAAATCCCTGGATTAAGAGAGCCACCGAAGGAATGAGACCTAAAAACTAAGTATAAGCTCTGCCTAAAGTCCTCAGTGGGCCACAGAACTAAGAGGCAGACACATAAGAGGGCTCAGGAAAAAAAGCAGCACCAAGAGTTCAAAGGGCTGAGCAGAGATATTAGCTGCTATATTCCATGGGGACAAAGAATGAGTAGTTTGAATCTAAACAAGTTAACTCCTTGCCAGAGAAATAGTAACAAAAAATCAGTCACTACAACATATTAACTGTAATGTACAGTTTTCAATAAAAAATTATCAGATATGCAAAGAAACAGGAAAATGTGACCCATACTCAGAGGAAAAAGGCAGGCAAAAGAAAGTGGACTCCAAATAGGCCCAGATGTTGGATGAAGCAGACAAACATTGAGCAGCTATTATATTTTTATTTTTTAAATCATAAATATTTTTAAAGAATTAAAATGCATCAATGAGTTAAAGGGAAATATAGTCTTAATGCAAAGGTAAGGAATCACAAAAGAAAAAAATAAACTATACAAAGAATCAAATGAAAATTCTAGAGCTGTAGGTGTAATTAGAATACAAAGAGAGAGAAAGCAGAAAAAAATATTGAAGAAATGATAGCCAAAAGTGAAAAGAAATCATAGTATAAGTGCTGTTTTAAGGTTAAAACCATTCATATAAGAGCAGTTTCCACACAAAAGCACTTTAACCAAAAATCTACATTTAAATTTCAATTTCTCTAGTTTAACATCCAAAGAGAGAAGACATCAAATATAATTTAAATCCTACAACAAATCTGAAATAAGATTATAAAATGGTTCAGATTCTTTTAAAAAATATAAACTTTCTGAATTCCACTTTTGATAAAATTTACACCAACAGTGGTTATTCTTTATAGGGTAGGGTTCTACGACAGGGAGAGCGCTTAAGAAAGCTTTCCAGGTGCTGGAAATCATCTAGATCTTCATCTTACTTTGTGTTTTATACAGGTATATACAAAAGTAAGAATTCATTGAACTGAACCTTTAAGATTTGTGCACATCACTGTATGTTATTCTTCTATTAAAGAAGGAAAGGAGAAGGAAGGAAGGAGAGAGGGAATGAAGGATGGAAGGGAGGAATTCACTTACCTGAAACCTGATCATCTGTTAAGCCAAACGCTGACATGACATTTTTATTGATTTCATCTTGGTTTTTTAAAGGATCAAAAGCTGACATACTTGCTGCCATAACCTGAGTAGACTGTTTTCCAGAAGAATCAGAAGCAGCAGGCTTTTCATCCCTACCATCCACAGTATCTATGAGAGGAATAAACAAAAACTTGTTTCCATTTTATCTATACTTAGTGAGGCCTAAAAAATACAAAATAGGGAAAAATATATGTGCATATAGTCTGAAATGTTCAGAAGTAAGTATCTCTGAATACAGAGTAACTGTTAATTCTACTTTCCTCTTTATACTTGGATTTTTTAAAATCAGAAAAAAGGATTAAAAAGAAATTTTAAAAACTTTTTCAAAAAAATTTTATCTACCTCTTTCCCTAAGAATTATTACATAAGAAAAAAAAAAAATACGAGCTCCTTAACAGAGAACATTTTGCCCCCTTTTCTGGAGCCCCATGACCTACATATATCCTACAATCAGATATTTACTGAACACTAATGCTTCATTTTGCAAAAGGATAAAGAAGCTTAACTGAAGTTATGAGATCAACTCTTATGTTTTATTTCTACTTGTCTATTTGTTCATTATTAATTACATGGAAATCTCAAACCAACTAATACATTAATTTTTACTTTTTATTTGCTAATTAGTACTTTTAATTTGCTATGTCTCCCTTAAAATACTTTATTACAGTTGAAATGATGTGTCTGAGATTTGCTCAAAATAATAGGGGTGGAAATGTATGGGAGTCTAGATGACATGATACTATGAGTTGATAATTACTGAAGTTGGGGTGGGTACACAAGATTCATTAGAGTACTATGTCTACTTTTGTATATCTTTCCATAATGAATTATTTTTTTTAAATAGAAAAATAAAATTTTAAATATGAGCATGTAAATTTAAAACCATGCATTTCTTCTAAGGATACTAAAGTACTCAACAGGCATTTGTACCACTACATTGTGAAAGAAAAGGGATTCAAGAATAACCCACATTTTACAAATAGGAACCTGAAACCAAAAAGCTAACAAAAATTAAAAAAAGATATCAAAAACAAAATAAGTAAAAAAAGAATACTGCTAACCATTTACTCAATTAACAATTACTTTTTTCTGTTACCAAGCAAGTAAATGAACATCAGTTATTAGATTATCTCTGTGATCAAGACAAAATTTATCTTGTGAAAAACTGTAAGTACTAAATAGAATATAAGCACACATGGGCTTGCAGCTCCTATTCATCCCTATCATTCCTCTGGTTACACTAATATTTCCTCCATTTCTAGAAGAAAACTCCTACAAGTACTCCTTTAAAATAAGTTATTCATCTTCCCCACCAATTTTCTTCCTAATTCCTAATTCCAAGGCTACACCCCAAAAACATATCACACCAATCTTGTAAGTTATTCCCTCTCACACTACCACCTTCCACGACCTGTGCATCCTTCTACTTACTACAAACTAAATCCATCAGGAAACACAATACTATATGCCCACTAGCCTACTAGTTGCTCCTACTAGCCCATTAGCTGCTACAGCTACTGCAACAGGTCAATCCAGAATCCAAGGTAGCCTACATCATATTCCTCAGAGAGGAAGCAAGTGTCCAAGAACCAAGAATTGACTGCAGAGGTAGACCACTGAAGGACGTATTTCTGGGTGAGGGCAAGCCATATTGTTCTAAAGAGTATTGACAGCTGACTGGCAACACTGTTTTGTAGACTAGACTTCTAGTTTCTGGTGTATGATATTTTTGGTTTTTATGCTATTTTCCTGATTATTAAGTCCAGATATGTTCTAAAAGCTTAGAAGCTTAGGCAATTTCATAGAAGGCAGGTGGTCAAGAGGTAAGTGATCTTGCTAAGTACAGGAGAGGAAACAAAAAATATACAACCGTCTGTAAAACTAAAGCACAGAATGTATTATTCAACTCATTAGATAACTGGGATAGGATACCCTGACAAGAAGGGAGGCCACACAAAGAAACAGTATGTGATTTAATTTCCAAGATGCAGAGAAGAAACCAGTTTTAACATCTTCTACATTAACATCGGTGAGAAGTTAATAATAAAACATATGAAAACAAAGGGTTAATAAAGAGACGTAGTAAATATAGCGGCAAGAAATACGTGCGAACAGAAAGGTTGTTTCACCAAACCTGAAAGCTTATAATTCTATTCCTTATAGCAGAACACAGGCTACTATAGGTTATTTCTGCACAGCACTGGCTACACTTGCTGAATTTCCATCTAAGTTTCTTAACATTCTACAGATGCTTAAATCCCCTGAAATTATCAGCAAATGTTGTTGTGTCAGCATCTATGAATTCTTCTGACAAAATGGTCAAAAGTTTTTTTCAGATTCTTGACCTAAAGTTGGAGCTTTTTGTCAGGCCATTTGCTTTGACCTGAAATATAAAAAGTTTCATCTTAAAAAGGCCAGTTAGATCTTATTATAGTAGTTCAGCCAATCTCCAATATGTTCTGAAATACAGAGGTGGAACTAGAAATTACTAATCACCAAATATTTATTGGGAATCTATTATTAATACAATTCCACATAGCTGGAGGAAGAGAGGAAGAGGCAAATTAAAGAAAATGCAGATTTACACTATATCTAAACTAAAGAAAGAAAACTCCAAAATTTAAATGGAACCAAAAATACAATTTCTGAGAATCTAATGGCTTCAAGAGATTATAAAATGCCACTTCCCCACAAAATCTTTTTTTTTTTTTTAAGATTTTATGTATTTATTTGAGAGAGACACAGCGAGAGAGGGAACACAAGCAGGGGGAGTGGGAGAGGGAGAAGCAGGCCTCCCACGGAGCAGGGAGCCCGATGTAGCGCTCGATCCCAGGACCCCAGGATCATGACCTGAGCCGAAGGCAGATGATTAACGACTAAGCCACCCAGGCGCCCCTCCCACAAAATCATCTTCTATTAAGCCCGTTAAAGAGTCTGGATGACTCTATAAAAAAATTACTATTTCATAATATAGACGGTTTTAAGCATGTAATTTAAATGCAAACACAAAAATTGTAAAAAAAAAAAAAAAAAAAAACCACATAAGTTTTTTAAGTGCAACATCTAAGAATATTAAAAATTGAAGAGAGCTTGGGACACCTGGGTGACTCAGTCAGTTAAGCATCTGCCTTCAGCTCAGGTCATGATCCCAGCATCCTGGGATCGAGTCCCGTATCGGGTGCCTTGCTCCATGGAGAGCCTGCTTCTCCCTCTGCCTGCCCCTCCCCCTGCTTGTGTGTACACTCTCTCTCTGACAAATAAATAAAATCTTAAAAAAAAAAAAAAAAAGTTGAAGAAAGCAGTTTTTTTAAACTCTACTTTCAAGCCCTAATACATAAACCTCAGTCTACACTGTTAA
The DNA here is from genome assembly GCF_004348235.1 of Phoca vitulina. Classification (NCBI taxonomy): domain Eukaryota; kingdom Metazoa; phylum Chordata; class Mammalia; order Carnivora; family Phocidae; genus Phoca; species Phoca vitulina. The sequence goes on along the minus strand of NW_022589711.1, from coordinate 25,523,252 downwards.
ATATATTTGGTCCAAAAACTTTACGTCAGTTCCAAATTTGTCAATAAACCTTGCTTTAATATAAACAGTACGTCATCTATAAAATGGAAAAAAAATAAGTTTCTCTTTGCATATGATTAAAAATTGTGAAACTTAACAATATACCATTTGAATGTAGTAATCTTATTTTATTTAAAACTACTTCATATGCCACATAAAACTCATGAAATAACTGCAATTCCTAAGGTGCATTAATTATTACAATGAAAAGGGTCCAAAAGAGTCAAAGGGGTTTGAAAACTGACCTACTCATAAATCCAGGGGTTTAAGACTAGTTGTAAAGAATCAACCAGAGAACTGTAAAAACGGGATTCCTGAGCCCTGCCTTCTAATAGGTCTATAATGAGATCCAGCAACTGGTAAAATAAAATCTCCTGGTAATCCTAAAGGACGGCAGGTTTGAATACTAGCAGAGAGGCAAGAATAAGAAAAGGTAACAACAGGGGTGCCAACCTACTCCTACTTAAAAAGTTAAAAAAAAAAAATCTGCAAAAAGGTATGAGTATATAAAGAGTATAATGCTAGGCAAAAAAAGTCAAAGAAAGACAATACCATATGATTTCACTCATGTGGAATTTAAGAAAGAACACAAATGAGCAAAGGAAAAAAAAAAAGACAAAGATTCTTAACTATAGAGAACTGATGGTTACCAAAGGGGAGGTGGGTTAAACAGGTGATGGAGGTTAAGGAGTGTACCTGTCTCAGGAGCACTGGGTGATATATGGAATTGCTGAATCACTATATTGTACACCAGACACTAATACAATACTGTAAACTATATTGGAATTAAAATAGTAACTTAATAAATTTTGTTAAAAAGACGTAAGAAAAATAAAGCAGAATAAAATGGATTCACAGTCTACCATTTTCAGGAATACTGGTGGAAGGTCCTGGTTCTCCAGGTGGTTCCAAACTATCCAACAAGCGATTCACTTTATTTCGCAGTTCTATTAGCTCTCGACGGAGATATTTCACTTGACTCGATTCAAGGGGTCTTGGTTGGCCATTAACTGGAATAAAAGCATTAATTTGCTTAAAATTAGGCAATGTTCTTAAATAATATATCAACACAGTAACAGCAATAAGGAAAAACAAATGTAATTTCTTTAAAAAGTGAAACAAAATCAAACAAGATACCTAATGATGTCATTTAAATAACTCTTTTTAAGGAAAGATTCTTTATTACTAATAATTTATTTTTTGGAAAAAATATATATTCCTCAGTCTTGGTTGATGCACATCTATGACCCATGATCATAATGGTTAAAAAAAAGTTTTATTAGGATAAACTACAGTAAACTAAGGTTTTAACGTATTTTTAACAGAAATTATGTACCTTCAAAAGCTCATTTTTTCACCACACTATTCTTTTATGATCTTGAAGTAATATTATAAACACCTAAACACCTTATTCTATACGTATGTGTTAAAACGTGCAACATGACAGGTCTGTTATCCCTCTTGCCTACTTTTGACCTAAAAAAAGAAAAAAACAGCCACCTAAAATAACTGACCTAAAAAGTAACCTATTAAAAAAAAAATGCAGAATTCATGAATCCAAATCACCACTGTCCTTCAAAGTAGTTACTTCCAAAAGCAGTATATTAACCACAGAAAGTCAGAGATTATTTAATAATCATTGGGTTTTTTTTAAATGAAGGTTAACATTACCTCATTTAAATATTTTGTGGAAATGACTTTCAGCTGACTTAAAAATTAAAAAAGGAAAAAAATAAAAGAAATCCTTCATCCAGCAACAAAGGCTATCACCAATAAGGTTACTTAAAAAAAAAAAAAAGTACGACAAGGCTCTGAGTGCAAGCTTCAAGACAGGAGTCCAAAAATTAAACTCAACTAAAAGGCTTTATGCATTGCTGGTACACATATATACAAATTCCCAAGGCAACAAATTAAAAAAGGAAATCCATTTGAAAATAAAGGCTCAGGGATTTTTTTGTTAGGTAAGTTGCAAACATCAAACCATTGATATAAGTTTTGTGAAGACGACCCTATTTTATACACTCCCTATATAGTTATGAGGAAGTTCAATACAATCTCCTACCTACATCAATTAATTACTCACTTTTTAGGGTACTACTGGGTTTTCTCTAATATCTAAAAAGGAGAAAAGCAGCTCCTGACAAGCAGGAACTGGCCTAGTCCTGTAAGACAGGCCTTAGCGCTGCCGGAAGCTGGCCTGGCTGGCACTCACAAGTAAGCTGTGGTGTTCTCTTGTTCAACATGAACAACTTCAAAGAACACCAACAATCAAAGAAGATCACTCTGTGTGATAGAGGAAGACAAAAACAGAGCCACTGCATAATCATGTGAGAACACAGACAAAACAAGAACAATGACCAAACCACAAAAATGACCAACATCCCTGGCTAAAATGAGTGACTACTGCTGTTTTACCAATTGAAGCTTTAGCCTCAATTAATTCCTCCACCTTCTGCATAAGACTTAGTAAGATAACTCAATCAGGACCAACCCCACCTCCCAACAGCATCCAATCTAGGGCAAGTCCCACTTCCTTGAACTTTATCCAAAAATCATCTAACATAAACCCAAGTCTATGAAAAATCCTTTCTAATACTTTTCCTGAGACATCCCATTGTTCATGGTGTTCATTCTGCCTCACTGCAATGTATTTGTGGTATGCCCCTTTTCATCCCTCACACTGCTTATTTAATGCCTTCTTTCTTAACTTTAACCTTTAAATAGAGGTTGCTACTTTGTATCTTCTCAAAATTGTTGATCCTATCAATTCCCTGACTTCTAGCTCACTTCTGCTCTTTATTATTTTTTCCTTCTAAGTTATTTGTCCTTCTTGTATTGAATGCTACAAATAATCCCTTCAAGTTTACCTTTGCACACTCTAAAAATTTTGTTATATAAAAGTCATAACTAATTACTTCTAATTCCCATTATAATTCTTCTTTGACTTGTTACTTTAAGTGTATTTTTATCTTAAGAAGTCCATAATACGTGTTATTTTTGTCCAGTGGTTTCTAATGAGGCCAGAGAATGTAACTTCTAGGGTATCTCTTCTCTGATATTTATTGAAATTTGTTGGAGGGGCGTCTGGGTGGCTCAGATGGTTAGGCGTCTGCCTTTGGCTCAGGTCATGACTCCAGGGTCCTGGGATCGAGCCACACATCGGGCTTTCTGCTCAGCAGGGAGCCTGCTTCTCCCTCTCCCTCTGTCTCCCCCCTGCTCATGCTCTCTCTCTCTCCGTATCTCTGTGTCTCAAATGAATAAATAAAATCTTTAAAAAAAAAAAAAATTGTTGGAAAAACTACTATATGGTCAATTTTTATAAATGCCCATATGTACTCAAAAAAACTATACTCCTTCCTGATTGCTAGATGCGTAAGACCAAGCCAGATTTTGGTTTGTTCAAATTTTCTCTATCCCTACTAATTTGGAACCTGCTTGATCTACCAGTTTCTAAGAAGAGTATTAAAAGCTCTCCCATGATTGTGAATTTATTTTTCCTTAGGGAAAAACCTAAGGCTATGTTGCGTTAGTGTTCAGATTACATATTCCCAGTGAATTATACTTTTTATCATTATGAAGTGACTATTATTAATGAATTTTTCACTTAGAGTCCATTCTATTAGTATTACCAGCTAGCTTTGGGTTTGTCTAGTATATTTTTTAGCCCTCTAGTTTCAAACTTTGCATAATATTTTACTATGTCTCTTTTTTTTATTTAAATTCAATTAGCCAACATATAGTGCATCATTAGTTTCAGATGTAGTGTTCAGTAATTCATCAATTGTGTATCCCACCCACTGCTCATAAAAGCACATGCCCTCTTTAATGCCCATCACCCAGTTATAATCAGCATGTAACTAGATTTTGTTTAACTCCAGGTAGAGGCTATCTTTTAACATGTACATTTTGTCCATTTGTGTATTGTAGTTAGTATTTTGTGCTTTCTACTTATCAAGCTTTCTCTCTGCTTCTTTTCCTCATCATCTAGTGAACCACGTAGGTACTCTGTTTCCTCCTTTTCCCTCTAGTGGTTATTTCTAGTCTTTTTCGAATCACTCTTACATTTCAGACATGTATACTTCAATTTTTTAAAATCTAAAGTTAATTAGTATGGGAAGATCCCAAACAATACAAGTTTTTAAAATATTTTAATTCCTACCATCCCCTCCTGTCTTGCATATAATCAGCATTTTTGTCCCATCTTGTTTTTATATTCCTAAAGCTATTATTTTTTTTTTTACATCAGTGCTCATTTAAATGTACATGTTAACAAGTTTATTTGCTCACAATCTCTTCCATGTTTCACCATTCTTCTGGACTCAACTTCCTTCTTGTTTGAAGAACTATTTTTAAAAAATTCTTTTAACAGGGCCCATGAGTGGTAAATTCTCAGTCTTTATTTGAAAATTTTTTTTAATTTTTATTTTTATTTTTTTGAGAGCGAGCACATGAGGGGTGGGGAGCAGGGGAGAGGGGGAGAGAGAATCTTAAGCAGGCTCCACGCCCAGCACAGAGCCCAATGAGGGGCTGATCTCATGACCCTGAGATCATGACCTGACCCAAAATCAAGAGTCAGATACTTAACCAACTGAGCCACCCAGGTGCCCGGAGAATGTTTTTATCTCCCCTTATTCCTCAAGCTTAGCAGAATTCAGAAAGGTACTTTCCCAGTTATTTTTTTTCTGAACAGTCTAAAAATGTTACTTTCCTGTCTCTAGCTTCTATTATTACTATGAAGAAGTCTACCCTAATTGCTTTGTAGGTGATCATTCTTATTCTCTCAGGCTACTTTTTAAGATCTCTTTGCCTTACATATTTCCCAGTTTCGTGACAGCATGTCCAGTGGAGTTTTATTTTTACTTATCCTGCTCAGGACTCACTGTGCCTTCTGAATCTGATAGCTTATTTCTTTTATATAATTCTGAAAATTTCTTTAGCCATTATCTCCTCAAATATTTCCATTCCCCATTATCTCCTTCTTTAAAGTCTTAATGGAAATAGGCTGGACTTTCTCATTCTCAAATTCTATCTCATATTCTTCATCTCTGTTTTTGTGCTTGATTCTGTAATTTCTTTAGCTTACCTTCCAGTTCACTAATTCTCTCTTCAACTGTGACTAATCTGTTGTTCTACCATTCCACTTTGTATTCAATTTTAATGATTATATTTTTCATTTGCAAAAGTTACCTTGATTTATTTTTAAAATCTGTTTATTCTTTTTTCATAGTGCCTTGTTCTTACATTTCTTTTTTCTTCTTTTACATCTAATAACTTTTAGTGTGTATTTTATAGATGAACACTTCTATTAACTAAAGTTCTTAGAAGTCTCCCTCCTACTACTAGTTGTAGCCATTGTTTCTTGCTTACATGGACTGTTTCACATGTCTTACTTGAACTCTAAGTTTACCAACAGGATTCTGTCTAGGAGAAGCCTGTGACCTGGATTGAGAACACACTCCTTCTAAGAGATTTCTGCCTCTCTTTCTTACCATATTTTTATGGTAGTATCTGGGCTTGCAAGTTCCCTAACTATGCAGATAGTTTAAACTTAAACCCAGCCCACCTAGGGGCCACAGTTATAAATCCTTAAAGAAGCCTTCACAAACCCAACAGCCCCAGGGTACAAGAGTTTCCTGTATCAATTCCTTGACTTTTCCTGTATCAATGAAGAGGTATTTTTCTTTTATAATATTCTTTTTTAGAGTATAGTTCACTGAGGGTCTAGGACCCAAGGTCTCTATAATGTAAACACCAAATCATTAGTCCTTAGATTATGCAGAATAAAACCTTGACCATCACCACCAAAAGTATACCAAGTCTCAGCCCTTGGTCCTTCTAGTCCTGGTTTTTAATTTCACCTATCTTTTGGTCCCTGGACATTTCTCTTACTCTCCTGAGCAAGTTCAGGTATATATATCAAAAAACACATTTGTAATAGTTGATCTAACTTGTCCTCAGTATTTCTGGAAGGAAGGTTTTCAGTTTTCAAACTTTCAGGGCAACAGTGGTTAAGTATCTCAGATTCAATATTGTAAAACGATACCTTTTATCTAAAAAAATTTTAAGCAGTTTTTATTTGTTATTAGCATTTTAAAATCTGATTCACATTCATCCTTCCTAGATGGACATGAAATAAATACAAATTAAACCAACTGGTCAACATCATGTTTCATAGAACTGTAAGGTTCAGTGCCATGTAACTTTTTAAAAATGCTAAACAAAACATCCAGAAAAAAAGCCCAGATTTTATTTTTTACATAATCATACTACCACTTTAACTCTGTAATCATTTCTATTTTATCCCTTAAGAGTTACACCTCACAAATTTGTTAATGTCAATAGAAAACAAAATCTAAAGATTATAATTAATCTTACATTCATTTTTTATCAAATCTACTTCTAATTTAATCTTTTAAGTACACCTCAAAAAATAATGTCTACAGTATGAGGTCTATATGTTAAGCCCTGAGAAGTAAAAACATGTTATAGAAGATAATTATATATACTAAGAACTTAATAAAATAAATAAACTTAATAAAACTAAAACTTAATAAAGGTAGTTTTAACCCTGTAATTGTTTTCAATCCTGGAAATACTTCTATAAGTGGCGTCCATTGCTACATAAGGTACTGAGCAGATGGAGAATTTAAACATGCCTACTTCCTATTAATCTTCAAAAAAAAAAAAAAAAAAA
>NW_022589711.1:25469407-25516419 GCF_004348235.1 Phoca vitulina | reverse complement strand
TTCAGATATAGCTAAAAAAGTTATCACTTAATTCTGAGTCTTTAAAAGGAGTAAAGCTGGGTGCCTGGGTGGCTCAGCCAGTTAAGCGTCTGCCTTCAACTCAGGTCATGATCCTGGAGTCCAGAGATAGTGCCCCACATCGAGCTCCCTGCCATAGGGGAGTCTGCTTCTCCCTCTCCCTCTGCCCCTCCCCACCACTCGTGCTCTCTCTCTCAAATAAATAAAATCTTTAAAAAAAAATAAAATAAAAGGAGAAAAGCTAAAAAGTCTTCAACAAAAATACAATTGACAATATAATAAATTTATTAGAAGGTTTGCCACTTACCAAATAATGTCAGTTTCAGTATTCTACTACACTGAATTGCAAAAGAAAGGTCAGAACTATCAAAAATTGTTATAAGATCTCCATCTGGAATTTAAAAAAAAAAAGAAGTTTCAGATTTGTGTGTCAGTAGTAAACCAGGATATACATTAAATTAAAATCTAAATGTAGATCACAGAGCATAATTAGAATCTCCCATAAAAAATTTAAGCAAACATTAAAGGATCTAGGAAAGATGTATTTGTTCAAAAGAATACTAAATCAATTTTGCTTATCACTTTTATATCAAGGTTATTTATCATATCCTCATAAGAAGAGCCAAAACATAACTAAGATTGCTGTATTAAGTGATCTTTTACAAGTCACCAGGATATTCATGGTAGCAATATAACAAATTACTGGTTTAGACTAAAATCTTTCCATTCCAAAAAATTTAAATATATTTATCAAAAGTTAAAGAAGTACAGATTCTCAAGATTCAAATTTTAATCCTAAGTACAGTAGAACACCAGTGATACAAAGGGAGGGGAAGCTATTGTAACAGTAACTAAAAGGATTACTGACCACTTTGATATTAAGATGAAAACTATTAACTCTTAGAAAAAATATTCATATACACAAGATTCTGTAATCTCCTAGATCAAGGTTAAAGAATATTATAATCAGCTGCCTGTTTCAAAAGCTTTCAAAAGGCTAGGGGAAAAAATGTTCTCTAGAGAGAACAAGAACAGAAAAGCAGCCACATGCAAGGAGTTGATCAGGGGCCTCTGCCAGGTATCTTCACAGACACGGGTGGGTTCGGGGCGTGAGGATGACAGTTCTGTCCTGGGGAGGCTGCTCCCAGGCTGCTCTGCTACACCAATTTTAACACTGATTAGACAGATTTATGTTGAACAAAGGTGGCAACAAAAGCCATAACTGAGAATTTTATCATTGTTTTTAGATCTTTATAACCAGACCCACTTCTTAGAACATATCTAATGTTCAACTTCAGGGATTCTAAACATATTTTTAATACAGTATATATGTAAAAGAAAACCTTCTCTAACTACCTTTTTCATTTTCTGAATTTTATAACAGAAATAGAATATATATAGCAAAAACTTTACCTAAGCCAGTCCTCCACCCTAGTACCCAACAGTCTATGAAACACAAATCTGTACAATTCAAAACACTTAGAAACACCATGAAAAAGAAATTCAATGTGGTAACTGGATGTGGAGGACAAACTTTCAACAATGAGAACACCCTAAGCAAGGGGTCCATAAACTGAGACCAATGGTCAAAATCCTTGTTTATAGGACTGTGAACCAAGCATGGTTTTTACATTTTTTAAAAGGTTTTAAAGAAAAATAGACGAAATGGAGGCCTTCAATGACCCACAATGCTAAGATATTATCTGATCTTTTAAAAGTAAAGTTTGCCAACCTTTGCCCTAAACAAAAATAAGGGAGTTAAGAGAAAGCCAGATAAATAATGAGGTCAGTTTAAGTTATACCAAGTTTGAGGTAAATTAAGACACACATTTGGAAGTCAGAAGTGAAAGCCAATGTATTTTAAGTAGATGAGATTATACTAGGGAAGAGAACAGGAAGAAATTGCTCTCCTTTCCTGTCCTTTAAAACAGGTAACTCTAAAAATGAGTTTTGGGTAGCGTTAGATCATACTTTATAAAAAAGAAAGAATTACACCTGTAGCTAAATGGCCAGTTTAGCTGATCCTCAGTGATTTATACTCTCCTTCCACAGTGTAGGTTGTTGGAAAGTGGGCCAACCAGGGACATACCCAAAGCCACTGACCTCTCAGCAGAGCCATGTGACTAGGGTCTGGCCAATGTGATGTGAGCAGAAATGATATACATTACCTCAAGGCCAAGAGACTACAATCCCCCATGTAATCCTCTATACTCTGTCTTCCTCCATCTGCCTGCTGGATGTTAATGCTCAAGGTGAGCTTATAAGCCATGTGCTGAACACTAGAGAGCTTCTGGCAACCTGGGTCTCTAAATGATTCCTTGAGTGTTAAACCACTGAAATTTTAACATTTCTATTATCAACAGCTGGTATTTAAGCCAGCACACAGAGACACAGAGAAGCAGCTATAAGTGATAAGAAAACTAGGACAGCAGTGGCAAAGATGTTAAGGGATAAGAGTATTTTTAACAAGATGGTACGGGTAGCAGTGCCAAGTATTGAGATCAAGGTGAAATAGACTGAAAATAAATTCAGTGGTAAGAAAGAAACTAGTAACCACCTAAAGCACAATTTCAGTAAAGGTGTTTATAAAGAAGACAGGTTTAAAGAAAATGAAATAAAGATAATCTACTATTAAAATTCTGCTGTGTGTTTCATGCAACATTTGTCATGTAAAATCCACTACCATAAAAATGGTTTTGTGGTAAGATGAGTCTAGGGACATTGCATACTATAAACTGACAACGTACGTCAGCATATTACATGTTCTGAAAATTCCTGCAGTAAAGAAACACATTTCTGTTTCAACCAGCTTTCCCACACTTAGTGGGCCATGAAAATCTTTTTCATTCAATACCTACTGATGAGTGAAAGTTTGGTTTTAAAAGCAAAAAGAAAACCAGAATTGCATGGGCAAAAAAGAAAAAAAAAATGCTTGTAAAAATATATATGAAAGTTCTATCACTTAAAACCCCATTTCTAATAATAAATCACTTAGCTCTTTAACTTATAAAAGAATTATAATTAACTACATGAACATCCAATTAAGTGGGTACTCAATTACTACAGAAGGGAACAAAATTTTTATTGAGATAGTTCAATAGAAGATAGGAAAAAAAAACCCCACATATAATACCTAGACTTCTAATGACTAATTTTAGAAACAATCTTACCTTCATCTTTATACTTTATTGTAACTTCATCATTACTCAGGAGTTTTCCTCTGAAAACTCGCTGCATCATTAGCACTAATTCATCATAAGTAATATCTTCATTATGAATTGGAATTCGTCGAATATCCTCCCCAAGTTGAGCTTTGATGATTAGCTTCCCACTTAGGTCCAACTGTCCATTCATGTTGGACTCCAGGATGTTGTGTACATACAACTCTACAGAAAGACTGATAAAATCGTTTTGATGATTAAACAGCTATAAACACTTATCTTAAAAGTTGAAAAGCAACACTACTATTAGAATCTAAGAAACTCTGCCCTTCAAAATAGAGTCACCGTTTGAACGTTACCAGGTTAAAATGGTCCAGAGATAACTTTACTATGTGCCTTAAAAAACAAGTTTTGTTGTTTCTGTCTATTATTATTTTACCCACATACCTAACCGCTTATCTGACATTACCATTTAGATTTCTAACTTAAGATGTCCAAAAACAAACTCCTGATCTTTCCCCCAAAATCTGTTTCTCCTGTAGTCTTCTCTATCTCAGTGACAATTTCTTCCTTCTAGCTGTTCATGATTTAAAAAAAAAAGTCCATCAAATAGCCAAAAATCTAGCTGCCACTACTTTTAAAATATCTCTATATTCCAATCCCTTCAGTACCTTTTCCTCTACCAACTTGATCCAAGCCACTATCATTTCTCGCCTGCATTACTGCAAAAGACTCCTAACTGGTTTGCCTGCTTTTTTACCTTTGCCTACTTTTAATCCATTCTCAACATCAGAGTTATCCTGTTAAAATAAAATCTAACGTCACTCTGCTTAAAATCTCCCAATAGATTCACAGCTCACTTTTAGTAAAGGACAGAACTACAAGGTCAGGATCTGGCCTCTGGCCCCTAGCCAAGTATTCAACCTCATTTCCTACTTTTATCCCTGGTTACACTGCTGCACCCATACTTTAAGTTATCCTTCTCAACTCAAGTCTTTGCACTTGCTGTTCCCTTTGTTATGAGCCTTTTTCACAACTCCCATATGATTCAGATCTCTGATCAAATGTTTACTTCTCAGAGGTTTGTCCTGACCACCTAAACTAAAACGGATCCTCTTTCACTTTCTTACTCTGCTTCTATTTTCTTCAAAGCACTTATCACTACCAGACATTAAGAATTTATTAATTTTGTATTGCCTTTCCTACTAAAAAATAAAGAAGTAAATGATTTTGTTCATTGTATTCCTGAGTCTAGAACAGTACCTAGCACATGGTAGTCATTCAGTTTTGTTACATGAAGGACAAATAAATACTGGCTTCCACTCTATTAGCCTATAACTAAATGACAACCCTGAAAAGCATGTGTGAACACTAAAATAGAGTCTCAAATTTTTCTCTCTAAAGTAAAAAAGACTTCACTAATATTTTCTCTAGTCTTCCTATTTGGGGAACTTAAGGAGAAAAGGCAAATGAGTAACATCCTCCTGAGCTTTCTAATAAGACTGTGCACTACTGTCTCTTAATATTCTGTAACTCACCCCTCCCCAAACCTTAGTGGGTGTGTATGATTAGATTCCATATTTATGTCCTTCTAACTTTCCTTAAATGAATGTCTCTAGTCCTCCTTGCCATATTCTGAAGAGATTACATTTATTAATAATATTTTTCTTTCTTTCTTTTTATCTTAGAAAAGTATACTCTTTTTCCATGATGCACTGACCCACAAATCACATACTGATAGCTTGGAAATAAACTTCCCAGTTGTTGTAACAGATTTTTTAAAATTCTGCCATTTAGTGAGGATCCAAAGTCAGACTTGAAGGCCTATATCCTCAGATTTTCCCTTTTTCAGCAGGATGAAATTCAAGCTCCCTTTAGCCTAATATTAAATACCCTCCACGATTTGTCCTTCCCCTTGCTTCTTTCTACTCTTCTACTCTTCCTTTTTTTTAATACTTGTATTGTATTTCAGAGCTTATATTAATAATATATTTTAAAATGGGGCATTAAATACTATATCTAACACTCTAAGGTCAGTTCAGAACAAAGTGGATTGTGTTCCTACATAGGGATGTTAAGCTTGTCTTAATGTAAAATAGAATAGTTTTTTATCTGCCAATGCTCACAATGGACTTCTCATGAACACTGTGATTAACTGAAAGCTCCATAAAACCTCTTCACCTGTTAGCCAAACTACCCTCTTCATTCAGGAAACATTTACTTAATACCTACTATGCGCCAAGCTCTGAAGTATAATCACTTCAACAAAATGGTAAAGATTCCACCTTGTTTACCTTCCAGTCTGAAAGAAATGAAGAACTTCAGTAAATCAATATGTTATTCCTCCTACCCACAGGATGTGTAAACCAGCAATAACATAGTTAAGGACCACGGCTTAGCTTCAGCAAGATGTTATTATCTACTCTTAAAAGCACCTAGAATAGTGCCTGGCATATAGTAGGTATTTAAAGACTTGTTTTTGTTCCCTGAACAAAAGATGAATGAGAAATAATAAAGTTCTGATAAGGGATTGGGAGAAGAAAGCTGTACTGTTAGGGTCAGTTCCTAAGACAGACCTTCACATTGTACCTTTTTTATGTAGCCAAAAGTGATCCCCCACAACAAACATACTCCTAATTAAGAGAAATTTCCAACATCAGATGTAATGAATAGTACATCCTTTTGATTGTGGGAGGATTGTTCACTGCTCAGTTCCAATGGATCTGAAAACATTAGTCTGTTTTTTACTTTGAATCTGCCACATTTGCCTGCAAATTCACTTATTCCTTGGTGTTTCCCATGCACTGTAAACTACCTGTGGCTAGAAACCAGGGCTTCTTTCAGAAGGCTGTCCCCAGTTTGTGCAGACATCTCCTCAAGACATGCACGCAATCATCACAAAACTAAGGACACCACAAAATTTTCCTTTCCTGGAGAAATCCCATTCCCACATTTTCTTATGTAACAGAATTCAGGTCCCCTTTTTCTCTAACTCCAGTCACCAGGTAGAGACTGGTATGAACTACTAGTTGCCAGGACTGCTGGGGAGATCCTTACAGCATTTTCTTCTCCCATCTTGTCCATACCCGACTCCCTCTTAAGTCCAGAAATGACACAGCCACTAATTTACCAAACCCTCCAACAGGAACACTGTTTTAAGCACTGAAGAATAAAGTGACATGTCCAGAGGCACATAAAAAGCCAGTCTCCGGAACCAGAATCTAGGTTCAATGGCCAAACCTCCAGTTCCACTAACCCTGTGGGTAAAGTCTGGCACGAATTCAGAGGGGCCTGCTTAGGCACCTCCACAGCGTAGCAATTTTAAGAAATTCAAGCAAAATCAACCCTTGATTATTCCAAAGAATCAAAGGAGTCACAAATCCTGCCTGACCAGTAAGATGGAAGATTCCCACTACCAGCCCTGTGACCTTAGGCAAGTACCTCTCCAAGCCTCACTTTCATCACATGCAAACTAAGAGTATCTAAACTTAAAGGATCTTTGTGATGAGTAAATGATCTTGTGCATCTAAAATACTTAGTACAGTTCATAGTAAAGTAAACAAAGTTCGCTATCATCATCACTATAAAACTGGGTTGGGCCTCCAGACGGCGCTTAAGCCCTGACAGAGCTAAGGAACAAGGTTCCTCTTAGGTGACCCCAATAAACTTATTTCCATAGGCGCTATTCTTCAACCTTCTAACCTTCCAAGGCCCTCTGGGGGCTAAGTGCTCGACCACCCCAGGCCTCACAAAGCACCTCTCCTCTCCTCTCCATCTGGCAGTCCAACCCCATGGAGCCAGGCAGACTCGGGAGTGAGAGCACTTGCTGGCCCAAACAACCCCAAGAGACCCCCGAGGCCCGCCTCCCTGCCACCGTGGCCTGCGGGACTCCCATCCCCTCCCCCTCCACAGCTTCCCTTCCCCCCTCGACGGCCCTCCCGGGCCCCTGTCCCTTCCCACGGCCCCCCGCCCGGTATCCGCCGGTTCGAACGAGGCCCTCCCAGCGCTTCCTCGTCTGCCGGCCCGCCTTGTCGAGAGCGGCCGCGCCCCCGTCCCCAGCCGCCATACCGGCTTGCCGAGGCTGCCGCGGCCGCCTCCCCGCGGATCTCCGCTGACCTGACCGGTGCGAGGCCGACGCCGGCGTCGTGGGGTGGCTGCGGTCACGGCCCACTCCGGTGCCCTCCGCCGGCGCCGCCGCACCTCGCTAGCAGGCTCGCGCGGGCCCCAGCCAATCGCACGGACCCACCAAGCCTAGCGAGATCTCGGGCCCAGTACGTGGCAGGTGGGGGAAGAAGAGGGGCGGGAACAAGAGAAAAAAAAAAAAAAATCTGTCCTTTCGCTCCGCCTCACAGCAGGAGGCCAACCCACAACGCATGCGCAGCGGCAGGGGCACGGGGCTGACTGTGCCCGGGCCTGCGTGGGCCGGGGCCTCTGCTTTCTCACTGGATGACGGAGTGTAGCAGTGTGAGCCGAACGGATGTACGCAAGCGCAAGGCGTGACCAGGCACTTCCGGTTTTCCTGAAAGCTTGAGATTCCCGTCTGTCGCCCGTGGGTGGGGCGTGGTTTGCTGCTCTGGACTCGAGAGCCGGTCGAAAGTGGGCGTTTGTCCAACTTTGCGACCATTGTAATTCTCCTAGCCGTGTCTGGAAAAAACGAATCCTTTTTTCCCGCCTTCCTCCACAAATTCATTCATTCATTATTGGGCGCCTACGCTTCTTCCAAGCACTGTGCTGGGAATGGGGATGAATCCGTTTGTGAGCAAGGAGTTCCTAATAGCGTTTATGAGACAGGACGAACCTGTGAGTGTGTAAAAGGAAAAGGCTACTAAGAATTCCGGAAGCCTTTTTTGGGGGATAAGGTAGCGTTGCCCTATATACTCTTTCCTTCTCTCTTATTGGTTTTAAATAAGCGTTTTTATGTAATAAGTGCCCTGGCTCAGACTGAACTCTACATTTTGTGGAGGGAAGTGTTGAAATCTAGGGGTGAGGGAGTGCTCTTTTAAAAGTTGCAAGCAACTTTTGCCTTAAATGACGGAGACTAAGCAAAATGCAAGTCGAACTCACGTGGTCCCCAGTTCACCAGATATTCCTGAAGGACCTGGGGTAAGGTGAATTCAGGGTGAGAAGGTATGTTCTTTTAGTACTGGAAATAGTGTGATCTTTTTGCAGGTAGAAGTCTGAAAAATTCCGTTTGAGAGTGAAATATGTGACTTTAGAATGCTTTTTGCCTCTAAATTGTATTTTCCAACACTGCGTGTATTGCTCTTTGATCAATTGCTTGCAGAGATTGAGGAGCAGAGGAATAAAGGAATGAAAAAAAGTTCCTGACTTTCTCCAAGACTGTTCTTCATTACTCGTTATTTAGAACTGAGTAATCCAGATTTGGGGAAATGCACAGCTGTCCAGTAACAATATTCTAATGTCATTGAGACGGTTTGAGATTGGGTAAAACCACACAATTATGAACATATTCCCTGAAGAAAGTGAATTATACCACTGTCAATTTTCCTAAAAGGAGGATAGATCCTGGGGCAGGAGATAAAGAGATGAACCTTAGCCTGGAATAAGGGGAAATAATTTCCTCTCTTAGACTCCCAGGAAAGAGGCACTCACTTGAGTCCTGCCATTGAGGAGAAATACACCGATCCTTGTTGCACTGGGACCAGCTAGAAGCTAGGAAAAGAGGCACCCATAGTGTGGTCTTGTGGAGAGGTTGGTGCATTTGGACTCTGAAAGCAGCTTGAGGTTCTTTATGTTATAATTACTTGATGCTTCATCCCCAAACAATTAGAAATCTTTTTAAATGTTAAAACCTATTCCCAGCTACCACTGTGGAAATTGAAAGATGAGGTAGTGATGTTTCCTCAGGTCAAAGCAACAGTAGGATCTGCACAAGGCAAGAAGTGAGAAATGAGAGAGTAAAGCATCATTTGGAAGCCAGATCAGAGACTCAGGTGACATGAGGCAAGAAGGATGTCTATGCAACATTAAAGCATTTACCCAAGATTCTCCAGAAATATACATTTAAAAATTTTTAATGATGAACTTTATGAAAGATTTTACCTCCTGCTATCCCGGATGCAGGCCTACAATGTGATTAAGCATGAAATCAAGGACACTTGAGTTTATTTATGTCATAGAGCAGGTTTAGAGAAGCACAAAAAATTATCAGTTGAGTGTGTCAAATTGCCCCTTTAGGTTATAAACACCTTAATAACCAAAACCATATCCTGTTCATTTTCTTGTTTCAGCTTAATACTAAATTGTCCACAATACTTCAGTAACCTTTCCTCTTCCTGATCCTATAGAACAATTACATTTTTAAAAATAAGAGCATAATGAACAGCTGGAACTCATTACCTAACCCAAGTATTAAAACATTACCGATAAAGGGGCACCTGGGTGGCTCAGTCGTTAAGCATCTGCCTTCGGCTCAGGTCATGATCCCAGGGTCCTGGGATCCCTGCATCGGGCTCCCTGTTCGGCAGGAAGCCTGCTTCTCCCTCTCCCACTCCCCCTGCTTGTGTTCCCTCTTTCGCTGTCTCTCTCTGTCAAATAAATAAATAAATAAAATCTTTTTAAAAAAATTACCAATAAATTATGTCTCCCTGTGTGCTTCTCCCGGAGGTGGTCCCTGTGCCTCTCTCCTGAATTTTTTTTTAAACATTGCCTGGTTTGTTTTTAAATCTTCTACATAGTTTAACCATATATATATGCCTATGGGATGTGTTGTCAGTTTTACTTGTTTATAGGCATTATGTAGAGTATCATCTCTGGTTTTCTGGAACAATTTTTGCACTAAATATTATGTTACTAAGATATCCATATTGTGACATGTAGCTGGAATTCATTTATTTTCATTGCTGAATAATATTCCTTTGGGAGAGTATACCACAAATTTTTAAAATCTGTTCTATCAAAATGTATTTAGATTGTTTCCAGTTTCTGCTGTGTGCCTCCATAAACATCCTTTAGTGTGTCTCTTGTACAAGAGTATCTCTTGTTACAAGGATTATTGAATAGTAGATTATGCAAATATTTAGTTGTATAAATAATGCCAATTCTTGGTATGACTAAGACTTTTGGGGGGGGAGGGAGTGTAAATGGTATCTTTTTGTGGTCTTATTGAAGACCATAAAGATTACATTATAACCCTGACTTTTTGTACCAAACATTTGACAATTAGACTTTTGGTCCCTTTTGAAAGCTCGTGTGATTGTTCTGTATCCTTGCTTATAATTCTGTCTTTGAATATATTGTTCACCACCATCCCTGCCTTCACCCAACTTGAAGGTTGTGATTATATTCTCTCTGTCCTTCCCAGCATCTGGCATTGATTGCCTGAGTGAATAAGAGGCACTCGATAAGTAACTGTTGAGTCAATGAAATAGTTATTACTGTTATCACAGTTCCTGATGATACAGTTCTCTGTACTTATGCTCCCAATAAATGCAGGTGATAACTGGCCAGGGAGTGATAACCTGAATTGAACTAGTTACCACGTTTACCAAGAACATGGCTTCTCCCGCTGTATGTGTAGACGCTGATTTTAGTTACTGCTGCCTTTCATTAGTGAAGCCAAAAAGGCTAAGTTATCATATAATTAGCACGTTTTAAACACTTATGGTCACATTTATTGGGATAGGCATTAAGAATATTGTTCTAGGGATTCTATAAGTATTTACACCTTTAAAATGCTATTAGAAAACATCTTACCCCCTTTTTTTGTGGAGAGTTTAGAAAGGTTCTGAGTCAGAAAATTGAATTTCATGCTCAGATGTGCAGATGAATCTGGTCTTAAAAGAATACCAAGAACAGTCTTGAATCAGAAATGCTGGAAACGTGAAGAAAGGCGAAGCAGTGTAAGGAAATACCTTTGACCCACCTGTAGCAAGGGGAGAATTGAGGCACTAGTTCAAAGGTTACTTTCCTTGTTCATGGACTTCTGAAGAAGGGTTAGATTTGAACCGTGGTTTTGAGAGTCAACTCACTTACATACCACCTTCTCTTTCTCCCTGAAAGTCTGTGGCTAGAACGCTTCAACGAGAAGGGAAAATCCCAAGAATGAAAAAGGTAGAGTCTCAGACTAGACGGGAAACGGGACAGAGACTATGAGCCTTGAAGCAAGTTGGATAAAGCCTGTGTTTCATCATGTTGTCCTTTAGTAGTATAAATCATTTTGAAAGTTTCAGTCATCTCTGCTACCCTCAGGGGAACAAAAGAAAGGATATAAGTTCCTCCTTGGGTGAGAATGTCAAAAGAGAAGTTATGTCCCTCCCTGAGAATCAGCTGTGTTGTAGCAGCAGTTGCTAAATAAAGGACTCCAAACAGAAGGGGAGACTCATGACGACCAAATGGGAGCCAGTTGGTCAGGTCAGCCTCCCTTCCATTGGCCAAACATAAAGATCTGTTTGTGTACACAAATGAAGCTACCACTCCATGCAGAGATGATGAAGGAGAAAAGAATGATATTTTTACTCTGTAACTTTGAGGGAGTCATTCTTAGCATTAGCTAAGGAAAATACTTTAGTCTGTCCTACCGGCTGCATAATCCAGTGAGACCCTAAAATGTTTGTCCTTATCATGGGGTTCTATATCCAACCCCTATTTAGAGAAATTGCTTCCTTGTAGGCAGTTCTTCCTAGGTTTTATATACCTAGAGGCTGGCACCTCCTAGGTATTCAATGTATATTATTGAATAAAAGAATACTAAGTTCCCCACCATTCTAAGGGGTAAGCTTCCAGAAACACAGAGCAGCCATCACTGGTGAGTTCCTAGCTCCCTAGCAGTATAGGATTTTATCTCTGAGAAATTTGGAAGTGTTCACTTTTCTTCATTTATGTCTCCCAGAGACAGAGCTGAGTTACATCTGTGCATTCTGTCAGAGCTTTGGTTGAAAGACTAATGCCTCAAGACCTACAAGGAGATCTCACAATTTTTCATTTGACTAAGAGTAGGTTTTTTTTTTTTTTTCAGCTCTTTTAAGAAACCCAGATGTCAGATTCCAGAAATCATGCATTGTCAAATCATAGCCTGGTACTGAGAGGCTCTCACATCTCTAATCTAACATTTATGCCAACGATCTTGCTTTCAGTCCCTCCATATAAATGTATAATTAAGCAGGGCATTTTTAAAAAGTCTTTTCAATGAAAATCCACTTATTATAAAAGGTGCAAAATACAACAATGAGATGCCAATTTTCACATATTAGTTTGATTAAAAGAAGTTTCATAACACTTTAGAGGAAAGGGTATAGCAACATAGACATTCACACTTTGTTGTGGGGGCATAAATTGATACGAACTATTTAAAGAGTGGTATGGTAACATTTATCAACATCCAAAATAGCCAACCCTATATGACCCAGCAATTCTATTTCTAGGGTACCAGAGAAACCCTTGCACGTGAGAACACAGATATCCCCTACTGTGTTATTTTCAGGTAAAAGACTATACAGCAATAAAAAGAAACATACACATACAGTTAGATCTCAAAAACATTTTATTAAACGAAACAAGCAAGTTTCAGAAAGTTATGTTACTGTGCAGGAAAGAGTTAACATACTAACTGAAACTGCTATCCTTAGAAAGAACAGCTTATAAGGTTGGCCTATGACTAGTGTCTAGGAACTTGGATTTCAGGAGCAGTCCCACTATTCTTTGATAAGAATGGTGCATTGAACCTAAACTCTACAACCAATGTGGCTTATGTTGAACACCTGCTTGCTTTCTGGGAGTCTGGAATTTGGGGATAAGCCAGCCAGAGGGTGCCTTTGTGACCAGCTCCGAATAAACACCTTGGGCACTGAATCTCAACATTTCACAAGTGTTGTCCCAAATCATTGTGGAGGAATTAAACACATCCCATGTGATTGCACTGGAAGACATCTTTTGGAAGCTTGTGCCTGATGTCCTCCTGACTTCAGCCCATGTGACTTTTTTCTTTGCTAATTTCACTATATAGTGTTCTGCTATAATAAATCAGAGCCATGAATACAATTCTATGCTGAATCCTATGAGTGCTCCTGGTGAATCACTGAACCTTGGGGTGGTCTTGGGGACTACTGAATTAGTTCCCTAAACCATTTATGTAAAAAAAAGGAAAAAGAAGCACGAGACTATGAATTTCTGCGGGTATATAATTTTATGTATACATATTTCTCGAAACCTGGAAGGTACACACCAAACTTATTACAGTGGTTAAGTGTGAAGAGACAGGGAAGGAAGAGAAGAGGGGCCTGGGTTTGATAGAAATTAGTCAAAGGGCACTTTGGCTCTATCCGGCGTGCTGTACCTTATTTCCTTTTTTTGAGAAAAATATATTCATGTAATACCTAGATGGGAAAATATTTTTAAGTTAATTTAAAAATAATTTCAGCTTGCATATAGACTCACAAAATTTAAGAGCTGGTGGGGAATTTAGAGTTCACCTAGTCTTAAAAAGGTAGAGCCTCAGGCTTCTACCCTGAGAGGCATGTATTGCCTTGAGTCACATAGCTTGTAGTTGGGACCACAACACCCAGTCCAGAATGCTTCCCTAATCTGCACCTGCTTGGTAAGTACTGTGGCCAGAAGAGCCAGTCTTCTTTCTTTGTTATTGCAAAGTCCAGAAGCCTCAACTGTTACAACAGGGTTGCATAGCAGCTTCTATCAAAGTTCAGCAAATTATCAATGTCATACTTCGACGTGTAACAAGAGCTGTACTGGAAGAAGATAAGAAGTGGACTACAGTTCTCTGGGGAATGTAGTTTGTAAGCGATAACAGCATTAAATCATACCACTCTGCTTTGCTTTTATTTTTTTCTTCTTTGTTAAAATAGGGGGTTAACATATTAAGCAATGGGACTTTTCAGAAACATGATCAGTTGCTTGCAAAAAAAGATTTATATCCTATTTCTACTTTTAAAATACTTCACAAATAAGGACTTTAAAAACTAATTTCCAAGTTCATATATTGCTTTGGGGGCTATAAAATGGTACAACCACTTCAGAAAACTGTTTACTGGTTTCTTATAATATTAAATATACACTTACTCTATGACTCAGCAATTGCACTAGTAGGTATTTCAAGAGAAAAGAAAACACAGAGACTTATATAAAAATATTTATATCAGTTTTGGGGACACCTGGGTGGTGCAGTCAGTTAAGTGACTGGCTCTTGGTCGTGATCTCAGGGTCCTGGGATTGGGCCCACTTCTGGTTCCATGCTCACCATCTTCAGTGACCCACTGGTGATACTGAAGCATGTCTTTGCATATACACAGCATTGTCTAACTGGGCAGCAACACTGAACATTACACATGACTCTTTAGTGTGTGCCCACAGCAAACTGGCATGGATGTGAACATGCTGCATTTCCAAATGCAATAGGCCTTTTGTTCATTCAAAATAGTATGCCCTCTCATTTGGTAGTTTACCCAGGTGGACACTTTGAAGAAAATGCAATGCCAATTTCAAGTAGTGTCAGAACAGCTGTGTTTTGGCCAAGATAGGTTTATTGGTTTGTTTGTTAAGAAGTATGTGACTTGCGTGATCATGTTTTCCTATTTATGCTGGATGTCAGGAAGCTTATGGTCTAATCTGAGACCCACTCCTAGCAAAAATACAAGACCATCTGACATGTTTCTTGGGGATTACCTTCTTTGCTCCTATGATTATTTTCCCTTCCTACTGATCTCCTTACTTAATCAGTTTTCAGCAGGTTTTGTATATCTTTTTCCAAATACACATTTAATAGGTTACATATATGTAAACGAAGTAATAGATGATGCATATGTAACACTACTTTGAAGCTGAGTTCTGTATGCGTGTTTTAATAATTAATTGCTAATAAAACTCCTCTCCCAAGATTTAGTGTTTTATCTTTAAGAAAAGGTGGATGGACACAGAGACAGATAATATGTTTGAGAGGAAAAAATAACGTTGTCATGGAAGGCCACCTGCCTGCTGTACAATATAATGAAGAGTTAAAGACGTCATGTATCTGTCATACATGATTCATTTGGCCTTGGTTGACATATTTATGTCCCTGTTCTTCATTTTAAAAGTTCCTACATTGTCCCTAACATATTCCTTAACACAAAATGAAAAATACTCTAAGCGTCTTATGAGGACATATAAACTCAAAAAACTGCTAAATGCTCCATAAATCTTTTGCACATTTTGAATCAAATCCAGAGTGAGCATTTCATTATATTAAAAAGAGAGAACAATAATAAATTAGGGGAAAATATTTTCACCAAATGTAATCATTGAAAGGCTAATAACTATAATAAACTATAATATAACTATAATAAAAGGAATTCATACAAATTTATAAGAAAAAATAACAATAGCTCAGTTGATAAATGGACAACACAAATAACCAAAAAATAAAATACCAAAGTAAACAAGTATATAAAAAAATGTTTATGGTACTCCAAATGTTGGTGACATTATAAATTAGTGCAATGTTTTCTTTTTTTTTTTTTTTTAAGATTTTATTTATTTATTTGACAGAGACACAGTGAGAGAGGGAACACAAGCAGGGGGACTGGGAGAGAGAGAAGCAGGCTTCCCGCAGAGCAGGGAGCTCGATGCGGGGCTCGATCCCAGGACCTTGGGATCATGACCTGAGCCGAAGGCAGACGCTTAACGACTGAGCCACCCAGGTGCCCCTAGTGCAATGTTTTCAAGGCAATATAATAATAAATACAAGGAATGTAAACAAATGTCCATAACTTTTGACACATTTATCCTAATCATTAGAGTTTACCTTAAGGAAATAATAAAAAAGAAAGGAAAAAAAAAATATATATATATATATACCAGTTTATTAATCATGAGTCACTACAATATTAAAAATTTAAATAAGCTGGAAATCCAATAGAACTTAGTAACTTATGCTATATTATGCAACCAATTATTGTAAGGACAGCATTACTGGGTAATTTAAATGAAAATCAGGATAAAATTTCACTTACTGTAATTAGTTACTTAAATTCTTATGTTTCAAAAAAAGAGCATAAGAAAACATGGAAAAACAGTCATCTTTGATAGGTTAGGGAGTTATGAATTTTGCTTTTTTGAAAAATATACTTTATAAATATCTTCCAAAATTGTCATTACATAGTCAGCAATGTTTTAAAAATGCAAGTAGGAAGCCATTTCCTTTCTCAGTAACTGTCCCCCCACCCCCATGCTTGCCCCAGGAATGGAACCTAATCCTGGTATCTCTGTCTTGGACCTCATCCAAGGAGCCAGGTACAAGAGGTTGCAGGGAGACATATTAAGGGGGTTCCACAGAGCCAGAGAGCTCCAGTGACTGTCAGGTGGGTATGATACAATTGGCACTTTTGGTCCAGGTTTCCCAAACATTTGCAAAGAATGCCAAGTTCTTTTGAATAAGGCAATGAGTTTGAGAATAATCTCCCTTGGTTGGTAACAGAAAAAGAAAAAAAAAAGGAGGAAAGGTGAACTTCAAAACGGGAAGGGTAAGAGAAAAAGCAATCCAAAACTCCAACAATTAAACAAGCAGCTCTGAACTGTCAGTTTAGACCCAGGAAAGAAAAATCTAAAGGTCAGGATAGTTTGTTCCGCCAAAGAAACTTCACGTGCTGCCACAAGCAGAAAGGCTACAGGGCACTGTTATCACACAGAATAAATCAGAAACATGGAAAACTGGCTCCATGTAATATCATGAGAACCAATACTCTGAGTCTCCCTTTCCTGAAATTTTCTTTTTAAGTCACCGTTTGGCTCCTATCACCCCTGTACTTGCTCTTCAACTTCCAAAGCACCAAATAATTAATTACTGCTTTCCTTACCCACCCCATTCAAACTCTGCTCAGACAAGGATCTAACTGGCTTATTCAGAGTAAGGGAAATGATTGATGAGCCCATCTTCAATGTAACTGTCCAAGCTCCACTCCAAGATATCCTGTCAACGAGGCCATTTCCCATCCCTCCACTTCAGAGTGGGCATGGGACTCAGGCTGACCCAGTATTCCCTGAACACAAAGCCTGTGGGCACATGTGGACACATGAGCAAGGAAGGTGTGCCAGTTTTTTGGTTCTTTGCTCTTCCTGCCCCTGCTTTACCCTGTATCACAAGGAACTGAGCCCCACAGTTTCCAGGCGCAGCTGGCCTTCACTGAAAGGAGGTTGCAGAGCAGGAGAAAGGGGATGTCAGTGGCCAATATTCAGCCATGTAATCCAATTTGAGGATGGAACCAAACACAGAAGGACAAAGACCCAGGATACAGGGAGAGATAAAGAATCCTAACACATTCTTTGAATTCCTTGCTTTTGAATTCTAGACCTAAAGTTGGCTCCATGTAATATCATGAGAACCAATTTTTATTATCATATCTTTTATGTATTATCATATATTATCATATTATCATATTAGTGTTATTATCATATATTTTATGTATTATCATATATTTTATGTCCTAAACCAGGACACTTGAGAGTAAAAGGGGCTGCTAGTAATACATAAGTCAGGATAACAGGTACAAATTAGAACTGGTTCAGGCAAACTAGAACATATAGTTACCCTACCTAAAATCAACTCAGCCTTTGGACTTTATAATTAATTGAGCCATTAAATTCTCTTTGACCCTTAACCTACTTTGAGTTGATCTCTATCACTAACTTCTTGACCACTGCATGAGGCAAAGGTTTAAATCAATAAGAATTACTTCCTAAGTGGTAGAATTTCAGGGTAGGCAGACAAGCATCGTCTGCTGTCTTATCCCCCACAATATGTATGTAAAGTTTGCACATTTTTGTATAGCCATTCCAGGAAAATTATAGGGAATTTTGGTTGCTGTACTCCCAAGAAGACTGAAAAAGTGCAAAGAAAACTAAAATCACCAAGGGAACACATATATACTCCACTCTCAGGCTAAAGGAGGCTCTTTGGTGATCTTTCTTTTCACTTTAAAGAGTCTCAGTGTCACTTCATCAATAAAAGGAGAGATGTATCAAGAACCAGAAGGAAATATACAAAGGCTTCAGTAACCAGCTCATTTTTTTGTGTCTCACTGCCCATTTCTTATACAGCTAAATCCTCCGGTCACCAAAACATGCTCTTTTTTTTGAACAGAAAAAAAAAAAAATCCCTTTCCAGAGGTTAAGCTGGGTGCAAAATCCTGAAGTAGAAATAAAAGTATAAGCACATACAAATTAAAATATTTACAGATCAAAAGTATTATTATACATAAGCAACTCCCTGCAGGGTTCATTAGGAGCCATTTTGTTCTGGAAGATATATTTTTCTCCTCATGTTCTTTTTAGTAAATTGTAAAAGAATTTGTTTTACCAAAGTTTGTCACATTTATGATATAAGTAACAATGATAACTTGACTTATCTTGAATGCTGGGTGGAATTCTTCACTTCATTCACGTGAGAATCTATTGAATAATAGAAAAACTACCAAATCCATTATCCCTGATGATAATAAACAACAGGTTTTACCTGATTCTTAGCCTTGAGCAAAATATATTGAGGGAGACTTTCTGGGAGGACTGAGTAATAAAGGAAAGAAACAGAATAAGCAAAATTTAACGTGAGTTGTACAAAAAGAGGATTACAAAAGGTAATAGTTTCACTGTCTAGATGCTTGAGTCTGCTTGGTCACTTTCAGAGAATGTCATCTCTTCTACAATTACAGATGGTTCCAGCAGCCTAAAGTGTTCACTTAGGGCTGGAAACGACCTGAGCATGTTATACATCCTTACACGCAGCCTCAGGGGGGCCACCGAGGGCAGCAACCTCACTCTCCCAGTTGACTGCAACAGCGACTTCAACACTTTGGAAGCTTCACGCTGGAAGACTTTTGTTTTGACAGTGTAGAGGATAAAAATTTGTAATCCCTGGCAGATAGAATAAAAGTTTAATGTTAGATCAGCATTGAGATACAGAATCAGGGAAGAGATTTATTTTACTTTGCCACCCACCCTTCTCATCATGCACAACAACTCCCCAACTCGAGTTTACATCTGCAGCAGCTGAGCACTTTGTTGTCTCAGAGGGCTGAGGTGATGTTCTTCTACTATGGAAAGTGCTACATGTAAGCGGTAGAGTTCAAAGACCTGAATTCAGGTCCCAGTTCACCACATGTTGGCTGTATCACTGAGAGGCGCTCTCTCTTCCTGATACCAACTGGGTGTCCCTACAATTCAACTGAATTCTGACACTAACAACCCCAGAGTTAGTGTCAGATTCCACAGGTTAAGGCTCAGACCTATAACTGCCTTCACTTCAGATGCTAGTCAGAAATATCGGGTCCCCACATTACCCATACTTCTGTCTGACTTGACAACAAAGTCGGGAGTTCCCACAACCCACCTCCCTGCTTCAGGTTTGATAATTTGCTAGAACTACTAACAGAACTCAGAAAAAATCTTTACCTACTATTACCTGTTTATTATAGAGGATACAACTCAGGGACTGCCAAATGGAAGAGATCCTGGAACAAGGTATGGAGGAAGGTACACCACCTTCCTGGCTCTTCAATATGTTCACCAACCTGGAAGTTCTCCAAACCCCTTCATTTAGGGGTTTTTACGAAGGTTCCATTATATGGGTTTGGTAATTATATCATTAGCCATGGGTGACTGACTCAATCTCTCGCCCCTCTCCCCTTCCTGGAGGTGGGGCTGAAAGTTCCAAGCTTCTAATCCAGGTTTGGTCTTTCTGGCAACAAGCCTCCAGCCTGAAGCTACCTAGGGACCCCAGCCACCAGTCATTCATTGGTACACAAAAGACACTCATATCACTCCACAGATTCCTCGGATTTTAGGATCTACGTGCCAGGAACTGAGGACAAAGACCAAATATTTATGTTTTAGTATACCACAGTAACTTCACTTTTTTCCTAACATCTTTTATCTTCAGTTTCTGAAGGAGGTAGATGCACTGTGGGTCAGTTAATTCTTCTTCGAGTTCTAACATTCTATGATTGTATAGTTCTTGGCATTTTAGTAACATAACTAAAAATCTCATGCATTTAAGAAAAAAAATTGTAAGCACTTCTATTCATTGCTTTTCTGTCCTTTTGATTCTGATACAAAGATCAGATGTGCATGAGAAATTAATCCACAAAAGCCTGAACACATTTTCTGTGCACTTTTTTCAAAATGAAAACTGCCCCTTAATCCTATTGGTATCAGACACTGCTTTTCATTTAATCCTCATCATTTAATTCTTCTCATTTAATCCTAACACCAACCCTGTAATAAGCCTTACTATCCCCATGTTACAAATGAGAAAACTATAGCTCAGATAAATTAAGTAACTTGCCTAAGATTACCCAACCAGTAATCACTGGAGTCGGAGTTGGACTCAACTCCATTTGGTTCCAAAACTCTTCTAGCCAACATACTACTCTGCCTCTTGCTTGAACTGCAATAGAAGGATATTATAAAGTATATGACAGCATCTAAGAGTCCCCCATTAATTTCTCATTAACATCCTTTGCTGGAAATAACAGACTAAATGACATCTGTAGTTGAGTAACAGTATTGTGCCAATGTTCACTTCTTGATTTTGATGATGTACAAGGGTTATAGAAGATATTATCATTGGGGGTGTGCCTGGGTGGCTCAGTCACTTAAGCAGTTGCCTTTGGCCTAGGTCATGATCCCAGGGTCCTAGGATCGAGTCCCATGTCAGGCTCCTTGCTCAGCGGGGAGCCTGCTTCTCCCCCTGCCTGCTGCTCCCCCTGCTTGTGCTTGCTCTCTTTCTCTCTCAAATAAATAAGATCTTTAAAAATAAATAAATAAATAAAATTTTTTTAAAAAGATATTATCATTGGGAGAGCTGGGAAAAGAGTACCTGGGAACTCTACACTATTTTTGCAACTTCTTGTTTTAAACTATTTAGAAATAAAAAGTTACTTTAAAAAATCCATGATATGGGGCGCCTGGGTGGCTCAGTCAGTTAAGCGTCTGCCTTTGGCTCAGGTCATGATCCCAGGGTCCTGGGATCGAGCCCCACATCGGGCTCCCTGCTCCGCGGGAAGCCTGCTTCTCCCTCTCTCACTGCCCCCTACCTGTGTTCCCTCTCTCACTATCTCTCTCTGTCAAATAAATAAATAAAATCTTTAAAAAATAAAAAATTAAAAAAAAAAAAAAATCCATGATATCTCCAGATTAGCATCTCTAGGGCCCAAGCCTTATAAGGATCTATTTCTAGAATCATATCCTATGAATACTGTTGTAGGATACTCCGGTGCTCTGGTAAGATCACCCAAAGACCCTGAGACTTTAACTAATAAAATCAATACATGTTGGCAAGAGATGGACCAGTTCTCCGACCAAAAACAGGAAGATTAATTTGATCATTATCCAACAGGTGATATTTACTCCTCTGATGAAGGCCTTGATGACACAAGGAAGGATGCATAGGGACATAGGTTTCAGAAGGGCAAAACTGGTCACTGGCCATCCTGATGTTCAAAGGAGAGAGATTTATTTTGAGGACATGAGAAATCCGGTCCTCTTTGTGGAGTACACTCTTTCATATTTAATTCTACGGCAAAGACAGACTCTCTGGTTTTGCGACTATTAGGAAAAGACCTAGACCATGGAGAATTCATAAAGACACCATCCTGTGAAACTGTGTACTTCTATACTCCCTAAAATCCCAAAGATGTTACTGAAAAACACAAAATGTATGGATCAAACTAATTCTCACTAGCACAAATATCAAATTTTGCTTTTTAAGTAATATCTATAGCACTTAGTAAATGTCTGTTAGAATTATAGCATTCTAAATCTAGAAGGAGGCTTATGTGTAAACTAGTCACTTTAGTGTACATAAAAATCAAAACCTTGTTTAAAGTGAAGATTTCTAGCTCTTACCACATAGATTCTGACTGACTAGGAAAGGGATGAAGCCCAGGAATAAGCATTTTAAAATACTATGTAAATTCTCACACAGGCAATAATATTCAGACCCACTTTGAAAAACACAGCACCAATTTTAACACCCCCCCATTTTATATTTTACATACTTCACTCAGAGAGATTGTATGACTTTCCTAAAATCATATGATCATTAATGGTAAAGCTGGAAGAGAGCCTAAATCTCCTTTTAGCCCAGTGCTCTTGCCATATGACCACCCTCAATTTTACCAGATGGTATTAACATTTTGTAAGGAGCCTCTATTTTATAATGTGCCCCTCATATGCATAGAGGAGAGAATATCCTTGATTATATCTCCTCCAGGTACTTTTCCATATTCCTCATCACTCTAGGCAACAAGCCCATGGGTCAACTGGCAATCCAGACTAAGATTGTCCTATTTATTTCCCTTCTGGGGAGTTTCAATTAGGTGTTAACAACAGTGAAAAACTGCCTTATATTCATCTAAATTTAGTGGCAGGCACATATCCATTGCTTGAGGCAGTAATTCTCAAAAGATACTGGAGAGGGCCACCAGGAATAGAGGGTGAGGTGCTTACAAACATTAAATGTGGTGGTTACAATTTAAACAGCCAAGCATCTCCCCACGCTGCACTATACGGACTTCTCGACATTTGTGGTCCAGTCAAATTCATCTAATGCTCTTTCCAATAGTTTCCATTTTGTATCAAAGACTTGTCTCCTCAGTGATATTTGACCAGAGCCAAAAACAACCAACATGAAACCAGCTTCCCACAGTGGTTACTACTCTCAGTGACAACAAGACAATCATCGAACACTGCAGTTGCTTCACAAAATATTAGACAAGTATAGCCCATCCTGATATCAAACATCCTGATTATCTACAATGAAAGATACACATGAGCATGTTTCTTGCATGAGAAAACTGGAAATCTAGTTAAGGAAGTGAGACTTGAATGTATAAAAAGTTAATTTTTGAGTACAAGAAGAAAAGGGACAAATAAACTTAGAAAACTACAATAATTCTATTTAATTTGATAAATTATATTTATTAATTTAATTCATAGTAAAATTAATAAAGCTAGAATTAAAGTCATCACTTCAAGAGTTTAAAGCCTCTAAGTAAATAATCTATGTGGATTATACGAATGTCAGTTTCCTAGGTTTGACAGTGTATTATAGTTACATAAGATGTTATCATTAAAATAGCTGGGTGAAGGGTACATAAGAACTCTTTGTACTATTTTTATAACTTCCTAGGAGCCCAAAACTATTTTTTTTAATTTTAAGGAATTGCATAAGAATGGGAATAAAAAACAAAAGAAGAATTTTGACCTTTTTGCATAACATAAAATCTTAGTAAGTCTATAGAATTTCAATTAAAAAAAAGATTACTGCCAAGAATTAAATGCCAAGCTAATTTGTGGTTCATGTGTCATGGTACCTAAAGAAAAATTACCAGGTAGGAAAGTCCTCATTAATATTTACCAGCTACCATATTACAAAGCTGTGATCACCAAGACAGCATGGTACTGGCACAAAAACAGATATATAGACCAATGGAACAGAATAGAGAACCCAGATATGGACCCTCAACTCTATGGTCAAATAATCTTTGACAAAGCAGGAAAAAACATGCAATGGAAAAAAGACAGTCTCTTCAATAAATGGTGCTGGGAAAATTGGACAGCCACATGCAGAAGAATGAAACTCAACCATTCTCTAACACCATTCACAAAGATAAACTCAAAGTGGATGAAAGACCTCAATGTGAGACAGGAATCCATCAAAATCCTAGAAGAGAACATAGGCAGTAACCTCTTTGACATCACCCACAGCAACTTCTTTCAAGATACATCTCCAAAAGCTAGTGAAACAAAAGCAAAAATGAACTTTTGGGACTTCATCAAGATAAAAAGCTTCTGCACAGCAAAGGAAACAGTCAACAAAACAAAGAGGCAACCCACAGAATGGGAGAAGATATTTGTAAATGACACTACAGATAAAGGGCTGGTATCCAAGATCTATAAAGAATGTCTCAAACTCAACACCCAAAAAACAAATAATCAAGTCAAAAAGTGGGCAGAAGATGTGAAAAGACACTTCTCTGAAGAAGACATACAAATGGCTAACAGACACATGAAAAAATGTTCATCATCATTAGCCATCAGGGAAATCCAAATCAAAACCACATTGAGATACCACCTTACACCAGTTAGAATGGCAAAAATTGACAGGGAGAGAAACAACAAATGTTGGAGAGGTTGTGGAGAAAGCGGAACTCTCTTACACTGTTGGTGGGAATGCAAGTTGGTACAGCCACTTTGGAAAACAGTGTGGAGGTGCCTCAAAAATTTAAAAATAGAGCTACCCTATGACCCAGCAATTGCACTCCTGGGTATTTATCCCAAAGACACAGATGTAGTGAAAAGAAGGGCCATATGCACCCCAATGTTCATAGCAGCAATGTCCGCAATAGCCAAACTGTGGAAAGAGCCGAGATGCCCTTCAACAGATGAATGGACAAAGAAGATGTGGTCCATATATACAATGGAATATTACTCAGCCATCAGAAAGGATGAATACCCAACTTTTACATCAACATGGATGGGACTGGAGGAGATGATGCTAAGTGAAATAAGTCAAGCAGAGAAAGTCAATTATCATATGGTTTCACTTATTTGTGGAACATAAGGAATAGCATGGCGGACATTAGGAGAAGGAAGGGGAAAATGGGGGCGGGGAATTGGAGGGAGAGATGAACCATGAGAGACTATGGACTCTGAGAAACAAACAGGGTTTTAGAGGGGAGGGGGGAAGGGGGATTGGTTAGCCCGGTGATGGGTATTAAGGAGGGCACGTACTGCATGGAGCACTGGGTGTGATACGAAAACAATGGACCATGGATCACCACATCAAAAACCAATGATGTATTGTATGGTGACTAACATAACATAATAAAATTAAAAAATATATATATTTACCAGCTACCTATTAAACAATTACTCAAAAATATACTAATGAGAGATTCATTAAGATTAAAAAGTCAAAATAACTGGACATTTCAGTATAAAAGGACTAGCAAAAGGCATTGAGACTATTTAAGCATAAGAAATTGTAGGTATGTCAACTATACTTCAATAAAAAGAATTTTTTAAAGAAAAGAAAATGCAATTGAGATAATTATCAAATATAATCCAAGTATTATAAATATCTCTTGAAAGAAAATAATGTAGACACTCTAATTTAACAACAATAATTGCGGAGTAAATTTTAAGTTGTACCAATAAACCAAGAGACCGGAAGCAGCTACACTGTGTTAATGTTTTTACCTCAAAAAGGGAGGAGTCAATATATATTGTTTTATTCTGGAAATTGAAAATTGTATCTTACAAAGCTGTAGTAATGTTTAATAAACAAAGATAATAATTAACAGAATGAAAATGTCCCAATAATTAAAGAAGGCTAAGTAAAAGAATGCATAATTTTTGTAGCACAATATATATAAAACTTAGGAAGAAATGAATTGATGTGAAAAAAGAATAAGATGACAGAATAAGATCAAACATATTAATTCTGATGGCTAACATTCAGCTAAATAGCTAAAAGTTTAACTTTTTTAATAAAATGGAAAAACAATGAGAAAATGATTTAAAAAAACACAAATCGAGGGGCACCGGGGTGGCTCAGATGGTTAAGAGTCTGCCTTCAGCTCAGGTCATGATCTCCAGGTCCTGGGATGGAGCCCCATGTTGGGCTCCCAGCTCAGCAGGGAATCTGCTTCTTCCCCTTCCTCTGCCTCTCCCCCTGCTTGTGCTCTCTCTGTCTCTGTCTCTCTGTCTCTCTCTCAAGTAAATAAATAAAATCTTAAAAATTAAAATTAAAATTAAAAAATAAATAAAAAATTAAAAAACACAAATCTAAATATATGGGATCTAAAATGAGGTAAGTCAAAATCAAAGTGCCACAGAAAGCTTAAAGATAAAAAAAAAACTGTATAAATAGATAAGATCAAAGAAAAACAAATTAGAAGTTGCTACATTAATATATGGAAAATCAGATTTAAGACAAAATGGAACTGAGAGTGACTTGTTATAATGATGAAAGATACAATGCACCAGAAATATACAATATCCATAAATTTCTAGGAACATGATAATACAGCATTAAATTGTATAAAGACAAACAGTAAGACTCCATATACAGAGGGAAAAGTCTTTGTAGTATTTTTCATCAGAGTAAAAGCCATCGTTCACTATGAGAGGAGGCACAGAGTTAAGCACAGAGAGAAATTCCGATTTCAAGATAAGTCTTTCAATAATGCATATTTGTCTTATCTTAGAGTTTGACATTCTCCATGCATATACACAAACAAAAATCCTCTAAGGTCAAACAGAATTATCTTCATTTTTAATCTAACATTTTTGTTCATTCATGTCACTATTTTTGCCATGATAAAAATTAGAAGGTGACTATAATCCTTAGTCTAAATGTTCTGCTTCTTAGAGTAGATGCCCCCAATATATTAATAGAATGGGTTACAAAAAAGAAAAAGAATATAAATCTTCATTGCCAATTTTAAAACAAAATATGAATGGAATATTTTTTAAAGATTTATAATTAAATATCTTGAGATAAGACTCAAGGAATAAAAACACCTTCAGTCTTATGTATAATTACATTATAAAAACAACTTCATAAGGTTCTGCTCTTCAAATCAACCCTCTTGCAGATAGCAACTATAACTCTGGACCAAACAGTTTTTAAAACCTACCTGAAGATACTGAAGGACAACTAAAAGCAGTCTGAAACTGGAAGGAGAATCTACAGTTGGGAAAAAGGGAACTGTAACTGGGTAGGATTCCTGTTTTGTTTTGTTTTTAATATCTTTTAGCCAGAAGGCACAGTCTGATCAGCCCACACAGGGTGACTAAACCTGGAGTTTAAATAGGCAGTCTTACTAGGTTGAAGAACTGGAAGACAGGGTTTAGGGCAACTACAGAATCTGAAAAATAAGGAAGAAATATTCAGACTATCCAGGAGGAAACAGAGAGCGGGAGGCCCAGATTCTGTTTATAAATTCTGCCCAAATCTCTAATTGACCTCTGAACTATAAATGCATGGAGAGAACTCTAAGAAGCCTGTCTGAGGCTAAAAAGACTAAACAGAGGTTTCCAATGTTGTCCTCCCTAGAGGAGATAGTTTTCAGTTTTAGTCCAGCTAAGTTAATTATATGCTAACTCCATTCTTGGTAGGAATAATACAGAATGAAGAGTTGCTACATGTATTATCTACAATGTCCAGGAAACAACCAAAATTACTAGAGTTAGCAGACAAGGATTTTAAAGTGTTACTATGATATGCGTAGGGTGTACTCATAACAAACCCCAAATTAGGAAATATCAGCAAAATAAAATCTCTGAAAAATGATAAGAAAAAAACTCTGAGGGTGCCTGGGTGGCTCAGTCGTTAAGCGTCTGCCTTCAGCTTGGGTCATGATCCCAGGGTCCTGGGATCGAGTCCCACATCGGGCTCCCTGCTTGGCAGGAAGCCTGCTTCTCCCTCTCCCGCTCCCCCTGCTTGTGTTCCTGCTCTCGCTGTCTCTCTCTCTGTCAAATAAATAAATAAAATCTTTTAAAAAAAAAAGAAAGAAAAAAACTCTGAAACTAAAAAAGTACAATATCTGAAATAAAAATCACTAGAGAGTAAACAGCAGACTGGAAATGATTAAAGGTAAAATCAATGTCCTTGAAGATGGATCACTAAGATGAATGTGATGAATAGCAAGAAGAAGGAATGAGAAAGAATCTGATGAATAGCAAGAAGAAGGAATGAGAAAGAATAAACAGCTCAGGGACCTGTGGAACAATATCAAATGGTCCAACATACATATAATTAAATCCCCCAAAAAAGAGAAAAGTAAAAGAACAGGATAGAAAAACTATTTGAAAAAATAAAGATAAAAAATTCCTCAAATTTGGTGAAAGATATAAATAAACAGATCCTGGGAGCTCAGTAATT
Source organism: Phoca vitulina (assembly GCF_004348235.1). Lineage (NCBI taxonomy): Eukaryota > Metazoa > Chordata > Mammalia > Carnivora > Phocidae > Phoca > Phoca vitulina. The sequence goes on along the minus strand of NW_022589711.1, from coordinate 25,488,345 downwards.
CCAAGCTGAATAAATGCAAAGAAAATAATATCTGGGCATATCTTGGTGAAAATGCTAAAAATCAAAGATAAAGAGAAGTTCCTGAAAGCAACCAAAAGAAATAATACAGTACATATGGCGGGGGGAAGAATATGAAACACTGAGGATGTCTCATTAGAAACTGGAGCAAGTTTGTGAAATGACTTCATAATACTAAAAGGGAAAAAACATCTATCAACCCATTATTCCATATTCAAGGATAATATCCTTCAAAAATGAAAGTAAACAGAGGAATAAAGAACTGGAATGGCAACAGAAAACAAATAGTAAAATGGTAGATATAAATTCACCCATATTAATAATTACATCAGCTCTAAATGGACTAAACACTGATTAAAAGACAGAGATTGTCAGAATGAATAAAAGATCTTACCCTTTTATTTGCTATGTACAAGATACATACTTTAAATGTATGTATCTACTTGTTACATACAAGATACATACTTTAAATGTAAAAGCACAGATAGGTTGAAAGTGAATGGATTAAAAAATACATACCATTCAACCAATATACACAAGAAGGCTGGAGATCAGATAAAATAGACTTCATGACAAAGAGTGCTATAAAAGTTAAAGAGGGACATTTCCAAAGGATAAATAGTTAATTTACTCAGAAGACATCACAATCATAAATGTATATGCATCTAATAGCAGAACTTCAAAATGTGTGAAGCAAAAATTGACAGAATTATAGGGAAAATAAACAAATTCACAGTCACAGTTGGAGATCTTAATACTCCTCTTTCAGCAATGGAGAGAACCAGACAAAAATATTGGTAAGGATAGAAATTTTAAAAAGGAAGAGAAAGAAAAAATTCAGCCAACCGCACTGTGGTCTAAGCTCCAATAGTAACTGTAACATTGTCCATATCAACCATATCAACCATATCAACCCTGGTGAGGAGCTGTCGTGAACCTATTACATGGGAGAAAAGGAATCAGGAGGTGTTTGCCAAGCCAGTTGCTGGACAAAATCTCTTCTGCTAAGAGAACAGGGATTAACATGGTCTAACCGTACTGCAATTATATTCTATGAACTGTGCCCAGGAAAGAACATAGTAGGTAAGTCATAAGGAGCTTTCTTTCCTCTTCCTTCAAAATGTATTGAAAATAGAGTCTCCTAAAGGTAACTAAGCAATGATTTTCAAGGTCACCTTTAGTTTAGTCCAGGGTGATATCATCCCCACCACTGCATGATCTGTTACCTTCAGACTAATCCACACCATACCTGAGTAGTGTTGAAAAGGCAGAACATGTAGTTGAAGATAATCCTGACGTCATCATTACTAATTAGCATAAAGTATGCCAGAATCCAGGTTACTCCAAAAACAACTGTGATAGATAATGTACTAAGAATCTTCTTTAGGAATGAAATCTTTTTTGTGCTAGGTAAGAGAAAGCAAGAAAGAAAACATGGTTTTATTTCTTAATACCATTTTACTTATTAATATCATTGTTACCCTCTAATTGAGAATACATATTCAGGTGCCCATATATACTATTTAACAATATTATGCATTAGGTAGAAAACCATGTTAGACCTATATCTGGGTAAAATCTGATTTAGCAAGCTTCATTAAGGAATACAGTGAAACTTGCCTAAAACTTAGGAATAAACAGTCCTTTATCTACTACTGCAGGCAAATACCACACACACACACAAAAATCGATGTTTTCTTTGGAAAGGAATTTTATCTTGGTGATTATTTTGTGGATCAGCCAGTGAGAAATTCCTTTTCTGGGCATCTGGGACCTTCCCACAATGTAGGGTGATATGGGAATGAAAGGTTCTTAAAATGTAAAAATGAAGGAATCTGAACTCAGCCATATGACTTGCCAGTGGGATGTTAGCAATTATTCCATAAGCAGAAGCTTGAAAGCATTTTGCTGGCCTTTTTTTTTATTGTTCTTTGGAACCCTGACACCACTATATTGAGAAGCCTGGACTGGCCTAATTGATGATGAGAGACTACACAGAATAGAGATTAGCTTTCCCAACTAAGCAGCTCCCACTCAAAACCAACCACCCACCCACCACCAGGCACAAAAATAAGTCATCTTAGATCATCCATCCATTTTCAAGAAGACCAGAACAAGTACCTGACCAACACTCAAACTTATGACAAATAATAAATATTTGTCACTCTAAGCCAGTAAGTTCTGGGGTGGTTTGTTATGCTGCAAAAGCTAACTGATACATGAAAGATAATTTGTTAAACAATGAAATTGTAACCTGCTTTTCACTGTGACTAAGCTAATTTAAGAACCATGAGCTGTCAGCCAAAATCTAGATATACAAAATTGTTGCTATCTGTGGCCAAAATGATACTGTTTCGTATAGAGGAAATATAACCTACTCTGCAATTAGGCTAAGAAAATTTTACCAAAATGTTTCTGCATTGCTAATAAAACAAAGGTTTGAATGATTATCAATGATAGACTCTTCCCCCGCATTTCCCCTCAATATGGATTATCATTCATATAGGAAGGATGATACTTACTCTTGATCAGTAAAGCACATATTAAAGATGATATTCCCACTAATGATGGTTGTTTTCACCCATCTGTTCATACCAAATGGATCCATTTGGTGACCAACAAAGCTCACAGATGTGCTTATAATAGATATACTGGGGATAAACACAGTCTTGTAAAATTAAACCTGGATTCATGGCCTCATTAGCACTGTTTTCTAACCAATTGTGATGTTGGAGGTGAGGTTAAGGAGAGTATATCTGTTTAATAGTTTCTATTCTTTACCTCTCCAACTGAAAGCTTTTTTGTTTACAGGGACAACAGTGAAAATGCTTATGGAGGTTAGGAAGGTTATAGTAAGGAGAGAAGCGGCACACACGGGAACTGATAAACCAGAGTGCACATGTCCACCTGCAGGAAATGTGGGTGCAATGTTGCCAGATGTTCCAATTTTTTCAAGAGAAAATATAATTTTTAACTGAAATCTCCCAATTTTTATATGTTTTAAACTAATTTTAAAAACTTAAAGCCACTATCAGATTCAAGAAACACATGTAAAATATAGCCTGCAGCTACTAGTTTGTAAAATGAAATACAGTTACTAGCATCTCCTCACAATCTTCTCATTTCTTTAATGATTCAAATCTGATTTCTTGAATATTTGGGGTTGGGAGAGAAATTTTCTTTTTTTGAAGTCTTTGTGTTTAGTTTTTAGTTGGGCTCATACAGCATGAAAGTGTATTATGTAATGCAGTTCCATATTGTTGGAAGATGAGGAGAAGATTCACTTTCTGAGACAAAGTTTAAAAGAAAATCTGCCCTGCAAACCACATCTCCTTGCCATTGTCCCAGAAGTCTGAAAACTCTTTTAGGCTCTGTGGATGTATTGTGGTGCTGTATTATGTACTACATGAGTCATGCCTGGAAGATCCCACTAATGGGTAATCTTACCTTGTCAGATTCTGGTTAGTCTTCCATATCACTTTGACTATAATGATAATAAATATAACAATATTGTTGATGAGGATAATGGTGATAGGTATCATGAATGACCACAACAACGGGCTTGATATAAGACCACCGTTTCCTGAAACTGCCAGCCAGCAGCTATGGGGAAAAAAAAATGATTTTAGTAGATTAAAAATGTTATACATACTGGTTCTCTATGCTATTAACATTACTGACATTCACTTTACTGAGAGAATTGCTAAAAGCCAATATCCCTTTGCATATTTGAAATGACTTTCAAGAATTCAACCACTAGAAAAAAAAATGAAAGACATTAGTTCTGTCATATTTCTTGATGTATGGGCTAGTGGAAAGGAAACAGCTTTTAAATCAGGCGGTGCCAAATTAAAAAGTCACTCTATCACTTACTAGGTGTCTGACTTTAGGCAAGTTATTCTTTTAGTTCATTTTTGAACATGAAGCACATCTAGGTGGCTCAAAATTTTAAAGGTACAAGTCATCATAGAGAGACAACTGTTCCTACAACTATCCTTAGTCACCTAGGTTAGTCTCTGGTGCTAATCAATGTTTCTTGTGTATTCTTCCAGATTTAGGTTATGCATTTGTCAGCAAATATAGTTTTTTTCTGATTTTTAAACAAATAATAACATGTGGTACCTCTATAACTTACTTAACAACATATCTTGGAGATCACTCCAGATGAGATTATGAAGACTGTCATTATTTTTTTATAGCTGCATAGTACTCCATTATTTTGTAATAGTTATTTACATAGTCACTTATTAATGGATATTCTAAAAGTTTGATGTTTAAAATATATTTTTTAAATATTTTAATAGTTATTTAACCTCACTGCATCCGTTTTGAGGTTTTTGTGGTTGTTATTGTTGCAAATGGTTATGGTGGTGTTTTTGTTTTTGTTTTTTTCCTCATCTGTGAGGTATAGTAATCACTTCCTGGCATTGTGGCAAGAATGAATTCATTTATTTAATAAGTATTTATGGGCTACATGCTATGTGATATCTAGTTCTAGATATCAGATATTAGCAGTGAACAACAAAAAAGCCCCAAAATTTCTTCTTTGTGACATGATACTATATATATAGAAAACCCTAAAGACCTCCATACTGTTTTCCACAGTGATTGCTCCAATTTGCATTCCCGCCAACAATGCAAGAGGGTTCCTTCTTCTCTGCATCCTTGCCAACACTTGTTGTTTCTTGTGCTTTTGGTTTTAACTATTCTGACAGGTGTGAGGCGATATCTCATTGTAGTTTTGATTTGTATTTCCCTGATGATGAGTGATGGTGAGCATCTTTTCAAGTGTCTATTCACCATCTGGATGTCTTCTTTGGAAAAATGTCTATTCATGTCTTCTGCCCATTATTTAATTGGATTATTTGTCTATCTTGAGTTTTGGAAGTATTAATCTTGCTAGATGCAGGGATAATAGAAGAGCACATGCAAAAGTAGGAAATCAGCTAGGAGTCTATTACAATAATCTGGTGGCTTGGATGAGAAGAGATGTTGGGAAATAGTCTGATTCCAGATATATATAAAAGTAAAGCAATGGATTTATTTCTAGGTTGGATGTGAGATGTAGGAGGATTAAGGTTGATTCCAGATTCTTTGGCCTGAGTACCTAGAAGGACAGAATTACCATTAATTGAGATGGGGAAGATAAGAAGAGCAGGTTTGGGAGGGAAGACCACTAGATGTCCCATTAGACACCCAAGTGCCGGTATCAGGTGGGCATTTGGGTATTAACAAAATGATGTGAGAAGCCCTGGCACATATTTGGCATTGAATTAATGTATGTTTTCTTTCCCCTGCAGGTAAAGCACCATTATTATACATGTCAAAGGATTTCTAAATTGTCTTGCATTGGAATGTTGTTATAATTTAAATTATTAGAAATCATATTTCTAATCTGAATGACCTAGAAGGAAATTGGGATGATGTTCAAGTCTCTGTAATGAAATAAAAAGCAAAAAGTAGTGCCTACAATCCATTGACAGAATTAAGAATTCTAATCAACAAACCTAAGAATAGGTCTATCCTTAAATAAAATGGTGAGAGCAAGCGAGTTTATCTTCAGGACCTCTGGCTCTCCTTTCATCTGTAACTGGAGGACAACCCTCCTGTCATTCTCCATTCTGCCATCTCCTACACAGAAGAAATAAGAGGGCACTTGGCTGAGAATTTACTGAAATCCTCCTGAGAAGTACTTTCAAATCTCTAGAAGCTTCTCCTATTATCATCGCCTCGTGTCTTCCCTAACATTTAACAGTGTACTCAGGAAAGAATCTGCTCTCAATTCTTCATAGCTCAGTGTGAATATATTTAAGATGGTCGACTTCTTTCTCCTGAAGGCTTTTACAGGAGGACATCTAGCCCTGTCCCAAGGTTAGGGTAGGAAATCAGTGATGCAATTTGAAGTGAATTGCCTCTCCTGTGAGATAGTTGCATCTTACCCCTGATCTGTAATTGTGGAATTAAATTTTTTAAGTTCATTAAAAGATATTTAACCCTAATTAAACAGAAAAAATAGTACCAGGAGTATTTGGCTCCTAAAATCAAGCCAGGCAGATAGCCTTCTATTCTACAGTTGGGCATTGTCAGCCTTGGACATAGGTATGCACCCTTCCCTTGGCTGTATTGATACATTTCCAAGAGTTTTGTTTTGTTTTGTTTTAGTTGCTTTTGGACTCAAGGTGGAATCTGGGGGTGAGAATGGTTGAATTATAAAAGGAGAGGGTAGGATAAATTATAGAGCAGTTGCCGTTTGGTAGCAGAAATACACGTAAAGGGGCACCTGGGTGGCTCAGTCGGTTAACACTGCCTTCGGCTCAGGTGATGATCCCAGGGTTCTGGGATCGAGTCCTGCATCAGGCTCCTTGCTCAGCTGGGAGCCTGCTTTTCCTCTGACTGCCCCTCCCCCAGCTTGTGCACACGCTCTCTCTCTCTCTCTCTCTGACAAATAAATAAATAAAATCTTAAAAAAAAAATACACATAAAGAGTTCAGCTCAGATTTCTTTTTTTTTTTTAAGATTATTTATTTATTTATTTGAGAGAGAAGGAGAGAGAAAGAGAGAGCAGGGGGAAGGAGCAGAGGGAAAGGGAGAAACAGACTCCTCGCTGAGCAGGGAGCCCGATGTGGGGCTCGATCCCAGGACTCCGAGATGAAGACCTGAGCCAAAGGCAGATGCTTAACCCACTGAGCCACCCAGGTGTCCCTCGGCTCAAAATTCTTCTCTCCCAGCTCACAGAAAAAACAAACACCGCAGTCAGGTATTTCCATTAGTAACAACTATTCATACTATAATCTCAGGGAAAACTTTCTATGTGTGATAAGTCATCATAAAATATTCATTCTAATCATATCAATATAAAACTGGTCATAAACACAGATAATGCTCTTCAAATATAAAACATCTTCCTACTTTCTTGACCCCTCACCTCAGAATGGGTATTACTATCATTGTTACTCCTGTTTCCTACATAAGAAAACTAAGATAAAGGGTTACTAAGGAGCACACATACTGTGTCCTACGATTTTTAGGCTCAATAAAAGGAGACAAATCTAACAAAGTTTAGATTATAAATTTAGAAGGTAATAACTTGATTTACAAAAGGATTTATTATAGGCAACTTTCACGTCACTATATTTAAAATATAATGTGTTGTTTGAGAATTTGAAATACCCACTTATGATACTTATAAAGTGAGATGCATATATACGGTGACACTTGGACTCAAGATCACTGAACAGTTACACTCTTATATCAAATAAATGGACATTTTTAAAAAATATATAAACTCACATTTCTTCTTGTCGGTAGTTTAACTCCCATTGTGAACCACTCTGAGAAAAAATAATTCCCACTGTCACAACCACCACTACAGCCGGGACTCCTGTGGTAAAAGAGAGGCATTGAATTAATAATTTACTCAAGACTGGAATTAATTATAACAGAACGTGAATGAATTATATGTCTGGCCCTTTTCAAGACTGTACTGTTCTTCTACTATAGACAATATACCAAATGATCTACAGATGTGGGTCAATAGAGGACATCATTTTTGGTAACGGCTTGCCTCTTTCTGTTATTGTTGGCTCTACCTACTACTCTTACACATTTCTGATTTCTTTGTAACTCTCACCACAATTTCCATTCTTTTTTTTTTTTTTTTTTTTTTTAAAAACAGAAACATCACTTTTATTGACAAGTTAGGGCCACAACAGACAGCTTCCAGAACAGAAATAAGACAGTCCCAAGACAACGGAGTGCAAAATCGGAGCAGACAGGTTAATACTCTTCACCCTCATCATCTCCCTCAGCACTATCTGCTCCAACCTCCTCATAATCCTTCTCAAGGGCAGCCATGTCCTCACGGGCCTCGGAAAACTCTCCTTCCTCCATGCCCTCCCCCACATACCAGTGAACAAAGGCACGCTTGGCATACATCAGGTCAAACTTGTGGTCCAGGCGAGCCCAGGCCTCAGCGATGGCTGTGGTGTTGCTCCGCATGCACACAGCTCGCTGTACTTTGGCCAGGTCTCCACCGGGCACCACAGTGGGAGGCTGGTAATTAATGCCCACTTTGAAGCCAGTGGGGCACCAGTCCACAAACTGGATGCTGCGCTTGGCAATGGCAATGGCAGCACTGACATCTTTGGGAACCACGTCGCCACGGTACAACAGGCAGCAAGCCATGTATTTACCATGCCGAGGGTCACATTTCACCATCTGGTTGGCTGGCTCAAAGCATGCGTTGGTGATCTCTGCTACAGTAAGCTGTTCATGGTAGGCTTTCTCAGCAGAGATGACCGGGGCATAGGTGGCCAGAGGGAAGTGGATGCAGGGATAGGGCACCAGGTTGGTCTGGAATTCTGTCAGATCAACATTCAGGGCTCCATCAAATCTGAGGGAAGCAGTGGTGGAGGACACAATCTGGCTAATAAGGCAGTTAAGGTTAGTGTAGGTTGGGCGTTCAATATCGAGGTTTCTACGACAGATGTCATAGATGGCCTCATTGTCTACCATGAAGGCACAATCAGAGTGCTCCAGGGTGGTGTGGGTAGTGAGGATGGAGTTGTAGGGCTCAACTACAGCTGTGGAAACCTGGGGAGCTGGGTAAATGGAGAACTCCAGCTTGGACTTCTTGCCATAATCGACAGAGAGACATTCCATCAGCAGGGAGGTGAACTCGGAACCAGTTCCCCCTCCAAAGCTGTGGAAAACCAAGAAGCCCTGAAGACCTGTGCACTGGTCAGCCAGCTTCCGAATGCGGTCCAAGACAAGGTCAATGATCTCTTTGCCAATGGTGTAGTGCCCTCGGGCGTAGCTGTTGGCAGCGTCCTCCTTGCCGGTGATGAGCTGCTCAGGGTGGAAGAGCTGCCGGTAGGTGCCGGTGCGAACTTCATCAATGACCGTGGGTTCCAGGTCTACAAACACGGCCCTGGGCACATGCTTGCCAGCGCCCGTCTCACTGAAGAAGGTGTTGAAGGAATCATCTCCTCCCCCGATGGTCTTGTCACTTGGCATCTGGCCATCGGGCTGGATGCCGTGTTCCAGGCAATAGAGCTCCCAGCAGGCATTGCCGATCTGGACACCAGCCTGGCCCACGTGGATGGAGATGCACTCACGCATGACTGAGACTTATAGGGTTCCTTGGGGCGGGAGCAGGCGATGGGACAGCGACAAGGTTCTCCCTCTGACAGACTACCAAGGAGTCCGGGGGAGAACCACAATTTCCATTCTTAAATGGCCTAATTCCTCTTTCCCTTGAATAAATTTAAATTTAGATATCACTCACACAATTCTTTGCTGGAACCCAATAAATTCTTCAAATTATTTTTCTTAGAGTCACTCTTGATGTTCTCAAAACATTTCTTTTAAAGTAGCTAGGAAGTTAATCATATGTGGTCTAAATTTCAAATGAAACTAATAGAGATGTTAAAGGAAATTAACATCTTGAGGTTAGCTCAGGACGTGACTAGAACTGATCACATCTGCCTCCTTCCCAGGAGTGTGAGCAACCAGGCCGAAGGCGCACTTCCAGTGACGGCTGGATTTCCATCTCCCCCACCTGAAGGCCTTGTACCGTTAGGTTGTTGAAATTAAGTTATTTCAACAAAATTAAATTTCTGAGTAAGTGGAAAGGCAGACACTTACCCCATCCGATTAAAGAGACGAACAGAATGAAATGTTGAGGAAGAGGCTTCATGGTCCTAATGAGAAGGAAATAGAGCTGGGCAGCACTGAGTCCAGTCCAGGTAAATGTCACTAACAGGAAATAGTGCAACAGGGCAGCAACCACAGTGCATGTGGGATTCCGGTTGTCAACAATGTCTTGCATGAGCATTTCATTTCTACCAGAGTCAGGCTTCCCGGTGCTACTATCACTTTTCTTTAAGTTCTTATTGGAGTTTTCAATTCCAAACACAAAGAGGAGGTTAAAAATCAACATTGATGTGCACAGACAGACCAACACCCAGGTTACTGAAGTTTTTCTGACGTTCCTGAAAACAAAGAAGTAAATATAATTAAATAATCAAAACAGCTGCAAGAAATAAACTCTAGTGAAATTGCAAGTGAACAAAGAAATATTATTACACAATGGAAATCCAGCCCATAGCCCAGTGGGCCAGCTGGTAAGTCTACCTTCCCAAGTACACCAGAAGAGCACGCTGTCGTTGCATTTCCACAAAGGGGTGAGTTAGAGAAAACAGGTTGATACATCCTTCCTTGAAACTGTGTTGTAATCAAAGGTGACAGCTATTCTTCAGAGAGGACCCCCACCGAATGCTACTTTCTGGTATCCATACCTCATGTAGTCCCCTCCTGGGGCCAACCTGTGACTCGATCTAACTAATGAAATGCACCAGAAGACCTGGCAGCTAGGGCCAACTTATTCAGCAGATAAAGCAGTCCTTAGGCCCAATGATACTTTTATGGCCTGCAGCAAAGTTTTAACTCCTTTTAAAACCAGAAGGGAAAAGAATGAACTTTTATAGGTCAAAGTACAAATATGAGCATATAATATTAATATATCCACCTTTATACCAATACAGTTGTAAAACACAGTTTTTAAATCTTTTTTTATGGAGGAAGGATCCCATAAAGGCACTTTGCCCATAAATGTCATAATAAGGTTTCCCTTTGGTTCTCCTGGGAGTTCTGAGCCACCAGGTAAAACGTTTAGCTAACCTGCTGAAGAAACCACATAGGAATGCTCTGGGACTATACGGAGTCGGAGAAAGACCCAGCTGTCCCAGCATCCCAGATGAGCCCCAATGAGTCCAACTCTACCCCATCTGACTGCAGCCTCACAGGACACTCTAAGAGAGACCAATAGAAGACCCATACAGCTGAGCCCAGTCACGCCAGAGAATCGTGAGAGATAAGAAATTAATGTTTTAAGCCACTAACTTTCAGGGCAGTCTCTTCTACCACAATAGACAATAGGTTCTACTCTAGATTTGCAAACATATACAAAGGCTATCTATAGAAAGGCTCTAAATGGATTTTTTAAAATTTCACAATAAGAAACTATTGCACATTAGTAGATGAATCCCTGTTCAAAGGTAAAGAAAAAGTCTCTTGCATTTTAAAAAGTGTTTTATACAAAAAAAATCAAGTATGATCTCTCTTAGGGTCTCCTGTGAGCCTGCAATCAGATGGTGGGTAGAGTTGGACTCATTGGGGCTCATCTTTTTTATATTAAAAAATCATGTATCATATGACCTCACTGATATGAGGAATTCTTAATCTCAGGAAACAAACTGAGGGTTGCTGGATTGGTGGGGGGTGGGAGGGATGGGGTGGCTGGGTGATAGACATTGGGGAGGGTATGTGCTATGGTGAGTGCTGTGAATTGTGTAAGACTGTTGAATCACAGACCTGTACCTCTGAAACAAATAATACATTATATGGTAAAAAAAAAAAAGAAGAAGAAGAAGAAGAAGAAGATAGCAGGAGGGGAAGAATGAAGGGGGGGAAATCGGAAGGGGAGATGAACCATGAGAGACTATGGACTCTGTGAAACAAACTGAGGGTTCTAGAGGGGAGGGAGGTGGGGGGATGGGTTAGCCTGGTGATGGGTATTAAAGAGGGCATGTACTGAATGGAGCACTGGGTGTTATATGCAAACAATGAATCATGGAACACTACAACAAAAACTAATGACGTAATGTATGGTGATTAACATAACATAATAATAAAAAAAAAGAAGAAGGAATATCCAAATAAACCACAGATTTATTGAAAAAAAAATCAAGTATGGATTTTAAAACAATAGGTCAAATATAATTTTAAATGACTTTTATAAGTTTAAAACAAAATGGTATAATATTTAGCTTATGTTACATTTAAAGAGTAAGGTTCCCATACACATTTTAAATTAAGTAAAAATATTTAAAATTTCTTTCATGGCCTGTTGCTGTTACTAAAGATATTTTGAGCAGACTGATGATTACTATCTCTCTGAAAGACTTACACTCAACAAAATTTCATGTGTCTTTTCTGTAAGACGTTTCATAACCCTTTTTCCATGGAGTATCTCCCAAGGAACTAGTGTCCCAAGGACCATACTTTAGGAAATTCTTGCTGACAGTCAAATGGTCAAAATGTTCTGAATGAGCCAGTTAATATAAAACATGCTTGGACACTGTTCCTTCATTTGAAGATGTAATTTCTGGGTATAGAACAAAGTGCTCTTTGAAACTTTGAGTTTTATTTTCTTTTTCTCATCTTTACCTAAGATCTTTGCTAGAAAAGAACAGCATTTTCTCATTTTGTCTGCAAGATGGCATTGTTTACCAGTAGTCTTTAGAAGGCAGCAAGCGCGCGCGCGCGCGAGAGAGAGAGAGAGAGAGAGAGAGAGTGTGTATGTGTGTGCCCCTGCTCATGTGTGTGTCCTCTGTTGGCCCACCTGTGTATTTTCAGATTGGCAGAGAATTCAAGGTTGTCCTAAATACAGTTGATCTCAAATGTGAGGTTTCATATCCTCTTTTCTGTGCATATATTGTTTTCCTTAGTGGGTAAAGGCAGATATATCCTTAAGTTCCCTCTAATGACCTATTATAATTCTCTGTATACTATGCGATGCAGTCTTATATTAATGAAAGTTATAGAATCTCCATTCAGTACCAAGCCCTTCTGGGTTTTTCAGACTATGAGGCCTCTTGGAATAGCTCTTTCCCTAAGTTTATTACTGTGCTGAAAATTCTAATGTCTTCAAGTATCCATTTTTAATGTCCCAGAATCTGATGAATGAATCTGTTTGCTAATTACATATCCTTTATGATTTTATAACATTCCGTCATGAACCTTCTCAGTCTTTGGGAAGGTACATAAAAAGCATATATTTAATGCATAAAAAGTATATATTTAAACAGACCTCTGTTCATTCTCTTGATGTTTTAGTTGAGATTTTCTGGACAATCCAAAATTTCATTCAGTCTTTTGAAAGCTTTAATGACCAGAACTGAAAAAAGTACTCAAAGGAATCCTTTTATATAAAAACAAAGTTAGTTTCTAATTTTTTTCCAATTTCAAACATAAATTATAATCCACAGGGAGAATGGGCTATTTTCAGATACCCTGGCTCTTCTGTATATTACTATCTTCTGTGCATTAATATTATATTATTTTTACATATAACATATATTACAATTTATGTATTAACATATATATTTTATATATTTAAATTATGTATAATTTATTATAACTTATACACATTATACATAAATTATATATAATTATGTGGGACCCTGTCTATGAACAAAGAAAACTATTTGATTCACAATTTAAAAGTCAATGTCATTTTTAAAATTTTTGTCTTTGTTTCCTGATGAGTTTTTAGTGACGTCTATGGTAGCAAAACTGCTAAGAAACATACTGATAGAGAATAAAAAAAAAAATCTGATGATGACTGGAAGGAGTGAAATTTTAGTCAAAGAAACTTGTTATGCAGCTACTGCAACTTATTCACATGGGACCAAATAATTGTTCAAGAGTGATTATGGTAGAAATACAAATGAAAGAACAAATATAAGAGCCATTTCCTTTTACATGACAGATCTGTAATTACATGACATAGAATTTTCCTTCAAGGCACTTACCACTATTTGTAATTATATACTTAAATCTGTATATATTTGTATAACATCTGTCTTCCCCCAAGAATGTAAATACCACGAGAGATGGAGCTTACTTGCCTCATTCATAATTTTGTACTCAGTCTGCGCATGGTGCTTGGCCTATAGTTAGCATTCAGTATAAAAACTTTAAATGAATGGCACGAGACTCATTAAGTGTAATAGGTAAAGAAGAGGAATCAAATGGAATTCTGGCTCTTTGAACAAATGGCTGATTCTAAGTATGAGACAAAGAAAGTGATAAATGTGCCTGGGTCATTTTGCTGTAAAAGTGCTGATAGGGACATGCCAAAACAACGTGGAGAGATTCCCTCTGGTTACAGTGGAGAGTACACTTCTTTACAAAGGAATACAGTAACTAAATGTAGAAAGAATAATAGATAAGAAAAATCATTTTCAACTATCAATGTAGTAGTATAATACAGTAAGAATCATTGGTGGACACCAAAACCACTGAGTAAGAGTTGAGGAACAGGATAGTCACACAATCATAAAGTCTCATCCCATGGATTTTCTATTACATACAAAAGGAAAAACATGAACCTCTAGCGTGTAGAAGTCCAGTGGACACTACTGTAAACAAAGAATCAAACGAAATAGAACCAATAATGGGACAAAGTGACATTATGTGCTTCTTGCTCCATCACACTGGAAAAGACTTAATGATTTAGTATTCTCATCAAAAATATTTAATCTGTATCTGATCATGAGGAACATTTCAGACAAATCCTAAACTGTAGAACATTCTACCTTCTACAGCATAATTGACCCCCCAACATCTCAAAAGATTTAATGTTCTAAAAGACCAAAACAAACAAAAAAGCAGAGGAATTATTTTAGGCTAAATGAAACTAAAGAGACATGACAACTAAATGAACTGGAGAAAAAAAAAAATACCCAGCTATAATGAACATTACTGGGACAACTGGAGAGATTTTAATATGGGTTATGCATTAACACGATAATATTATATTAATGGTAAATTGCTTGAGCTGAATTTCCTGAGTGAGGAATGGTATTATACTATAGAGGAGAATACCCATGTTCTTAGGAAATACTTGAAGAATTTAGACATGACAGTCATGATGCCTACAAATTATTTTCAAAATTTCAGGGCAAAAAATAGAAAGATAAAGCAAAATATTAATAATTAATGAATCTAGGTGAAGGGTATATGATTGTTCAGTGTTCTCTTGACTTTTCTGTCAGTTCTTAATTTTTTAAATAAAACTTCAGGGGCGCCTGGGTGGCTCAGTCGTTAGGTGTCTGCCTTCGGCTCAGGTCATGATCCTAGGGTCCTGGGATTAAGCCCCACGTCGGGCTCCCTGCTCCGCGGGAAGCCTGCTTCTCCCTCTCCCACTGCCCCTGCTTGTGTTCCCTCTCTTGCTGTGTCTCTCTCTGTCAAATAAATAAATTTAAAATAAATAAATAAATAAATAAATAAATAAATAAAACTTCAGGAAAGATTTTTAAACAGCAATGCCTTTAAAATAAAAAAAAATCTGAATTTATACATCTGAGAAAACATTTATGAAGGAATTTAGTAGGGAGAAACAATTCTGAAGGAAAGATGAGTTCATCTTGAGACATCTTGAGTTTAAGAAGAGAACCAGGTAGGAATGCACAATAGACCCACTTACCCTACTATGGGCCAGGTACTGTGCTCAGTCCTGGGTATACAGTGATCAAAACAAACAACAACAACAACAACAAAATCAGAGAAGGTCACTGTCCTCATCAATTTTCATGGTGATGGGGAAAACAGATAGTACACAGGTAATCTAATAAATAACAAGCTGATATTTACAGATTATTAAAAATATAGCATATAAAAAAAAACACAAGCACTCCTTTAGTGAGGAGGTCAAAGTGGAAAGAAATATGTGTTTATAAGTAATTTTTTAAATTAGATTTTTTTGAACTATGGAATTCAAAGACTTTTAAAAAGTTTCACCATTTGAAAACTTAATATATATTCTAAACTAGTTTAATTTTCAAACACTTGCTGCTTAACAATGCTTTATTCTTCTGCAAATGAAAATTGGTAGGTATGGTTCTGTTTAACACAAAGGAACTATAGCATTAATGAGCTTTGGGACCATACTAGTTTTACATGACAAGCTTGTAATTACATGGTATGCTATTTTTCTTCAAGGCACTTACCACAGTTTTAATTGTATATTTATTTGTATGTATTTCTTAGCTTCTCCAGAACTGAGTGTCCTCTTCTATAAAATGAGCTTATTGAACTAAATCTGATTTCCCTTGTGGTTCCAAAAGACTGTATTCTGATGAGAATATGTGCAGAGGAAATAATATCAGAATAGCAATTTCTCTCGTAAGAAGAGCCTGCTTCCTTTCTTACCTGGTGACAATCTGAAATACAATTGTGAGAGCCAGACCGGTAATGGAGAGCGCACATCCAATGCTGGATAATATGCTTAGTGATTCAGGATATTTATAGTTCTTTTTGAAACTCTAGAAAATAAGTTAAGACTTATATTTTTAAATAACCATTCCTGAAATGTCTATGAAAGTCAACATCATAAAAAGTTACATTGATCAAAATAACCAGATAATTGCCAAATATCTTTTTATAAAACTGTTGATAAGTTTTAAAAGGAAATACATGAACCCCTTATCTCGAAGCAATTTATATGAAGTAGTGTTGAGAACGGTTATCTAACTGTCAGTTAGGGAAAACATATATACTTTTCCTCAATGTCTAAAATCAAAGTTGTTTGGACTAGATCTAAATTGGCTAGTTATTTCATTTACCCTTTACATTATTTTTATGTGTAATTATAATCCGAGAGGAAATCTGCATATCTAAGCCAATGCACTAAAGGTAAAGTTGCAGACATATTTTTTGGACATGGAAAGATGTTCATATGATCCTGTAAATATTTTTTTTTAAAGATTTTATTTATTTATTTGACAGAGAGAGACACAGCGAGAGAGGGAACACAAGCAGGGGGAGTGGGAGAGGGAGAAGCAGGCTTCCCGCGGAGCAGGGAGCCCGATGCAGGGCTTGATCCCAGGACCTTGGGATCATGACCTGAGCCGAAGGCAGAGGCTTAACCACTGAGCCACCCAGGCACCCTGATCCTGTAAATATTTTTAAAAGGAGATCTCACTTTTGTCTAATATATCTCTATCTATGCCAGTATTTTAGTATATATTCATAGATAAGTATATTCCGTGTGAGTACGTACTCTTAGAAACTTGGAGAGGTAATAATGGTGGCCACTGAGTAGGATATATATAATTTTTTGCCTGTCTTTATTTTAATAATTTAAAAAATTAGAAAGTAATATTTATATAACATGAAAGTAATATAGAAGCATAAAAAAAACCATAGATTTCTCTTACCTACCAGCTACCCCACATCATACCACCCTACCTCTTGAAATCCTATCTCTTCTCCAGAGGTGACCTTTTTTTAATGTACCTACAAATATTACCTATGTCTCTTCTACAAATATATAGCAGTTTGTTAACATATTTTAATTTGAATTGCTATTTTAATTAAAGATGTCATAAATATTTTTCCATATTAGTGTATTTCTGTTTAATAAATAAACTTCCATACCTTATGCAATAAGTATGTATTGCTTTTATAGGAAGAAAACAAAAATAAAATAAATTTCATTTTAAAAACAAAGATTTCACATTAGTTCCTGTGTATGTACAGTATACTGAGTAAATACCAAAGAATCATAGACTATACATAGATCGTCAGACCTTAGAAATCATCTATTCGCTTAGAGTTTGTCTGCTCCTACTTTACGTACAATCCTAATCACTCTTCTAAAAACTTTGGCAACCCAAAACTAATTGCAAATGTGAGTGGTAGGCATTGAGGCAGACTCAGACATTAATGAGAAGAAATAGCCAAAAGTTTGACCTCAGGAAAGAAGAAAAATAACTATGACAATGTAGTCTGTATCATTTAATATATATAGCAACCCAAGCTTTACACAGCTAGTGAATGATACTAATGATCTTAAAGATATCAAAAAAGTTAAAATTTTATCTTTACTATTTTCTAATTAAGAAAGCAGATCTCTGGGGGCGCCTGGGTGGCTCAGTCTGTTAAGCATCTGCCTTCCGCTCAGGTCATGATCCCAGGGTCCTGGGATCGAGCCCCACATCAGGCTCCGCACTCAGTAGGGAGTCTGCTTCTTCTCCCTCTGCCCTGCCCCCTCCTCATGCTCACTCTCTCTCTCAAATAAATAAACAAATTTTTTTAAAAAGTAGGTCTCTCTGTAATATGTTAGAAAAGAATCAAAATCAATTAAAATAAGAAAGGATTTAATCATTAAAATAAGAAAACTATAACCTCACACTTGTCAGAACGGCTAAAATTAACAACACAGGAAATAACAGATGTTGGCGACAATGAGAAGAAAGGGGAACCCTCTTACATTGTTGGTGGGAATGCAAACTGGAGCAATCACTCTGTAAAACAGTATGGAGTTTCCTCAAAAAGTTAAAAATACAACTACCCTACCATCCAGCAATTACACTACTAGGTATTTACCCCAAAGGATACAAATATACTGATTCAAAGGGGTATACAAACTGATGTTTATAACAGCATTATCAACAATAGCCAAATTATGGAAAGAGCCCAAATGTCCATCCACTGATGAATGGATAAAGAATAAGTGGTATATATATATATATACACATATATATATATATATATATATATATATATATATTAAATGGAATATTACTCAGCCATCAAAAAGAATAAAATTTTGCCATGTGCCACGATGTGGATAGAGCTAGAGTGTATTATGCTAAGAAAAATAAGTCAGTCAGAAAAAGACAAATACCATATGATTTCACTCATACATGGATTTAAGAAACAAAACAGATGAAAATAGGGGAAGGAAAAAAATGAGAGGGAGAAAAACCATAGGAGACTCTTAAATACAGGAAACAAACTGAGGGTTGCTGGAGGGGAGGCAGATGGGGGAATGGGCTAAACGGATGATGGGCATTAAGGAGGGCACTAGTTGTGATGAGCACTGGGTGTTATATATAAGTGATGAATCACTAAATTCTACTCCTGAAACCAATATGACACTATATGTTAACTAACTAGAATATATACACAAACTTGAAACAACCAAAAAAAATTGTACTGGAAGTTAAATCCAATGCATTAAAGTAAGAAAAGGAAATAAATGAAAGAAAGAGAAAGAAAGATAGGAAAGAAAGAAAGAAAAAGAAGAAGAAAAGAAAGAAAGAAAGAAAAGAAAGAAAGAAAGAAAGAAA